>NC_092635.1:635000-1235000 GCF_039555335.1 Amphiura filiformis | reverse complement strand
AATCCACCTGTTATACCTTGCTTATTAAACGACACTGTGTGCATGGTTAATCCTCATTCATATCAACAAATGGTGCATACACTAGGAGCCACAACATGCTCATCTATCAGGGTGCAGTTCTATAACCCTAATACATTTGTACATTCATTGAATGACCTCTGAAAATTTGGGTACAAAAACTCATACTCTGCAACTTGAGGTCAAATTTTGCACTATGATTTTTTAATTGAGGTTGTTGAACTATGCTATTGGGATGATGCTATTGTGGTCCATAATGATTATTTTCTTTTGTCTCTAGTATAACCATGAACTAAATGTACAAGCGACCTACATTTAACTTGAAAAGGTTCAAATATTAAGGTCATATTTGCATTCTCTGTTCATTTTGTGTTTGAGGTTAAAGCAAAACCAAGAAATTTGCTCCATTTATTGTCAATTTCAAGCTTAATTAGGAACTCAACACCTGTTATGAGCATTTAACATTGTAGGTCTGTCTATTGAGGTTTAGCACTTTTATACTCTTACAGTTCAAGTAACAAATTCCTGAAATTACAAATCGTGATGTTTTTTTAAAATCTGAACTTGTTGTGATGTAAACATAACATAAATTTCATTCATAAATCTATAAATGTGTGTTTCCATAGAGGTGACAATAAGGTCATTACTGTCTTTCTGAAGTTATTGCTTTATATTTATTTGTTATTCATTTGGCATTTCAACAAAAAGAACAGCAAGACTCTACCAGTGAGCAAGAGCTGTCAGGGCCGGCAAAACTTAATTATTGCCAGTTTAAGGATTACATATTAAAAATATGAACAGAATAGATGGTACACATAAAAAATATTAATATGAGCACTACATAAATTCAAAAAGTTTTAAAAAGCAACATCTATATATATCAACTTCAGCATGCTGGAGACAACCTTCCAAACAAATAATAATGTAATTTTAAATGTTTTCTTTATTTGTATTCTATCAAAATCTGATATAAAACCAAATGCATAATATTGTTAAGGTGCCAAGACAGCATTAGTGAGACAACTGTGGGCAGTTTGGCCCATGTTGCCTCTCTGTTTCACATTTCTTTGTAATGTGTATTTGTATATATATTTTGAATTTTTATGTTTGTTTGTTTGTTTGTTTATTTGTTTATTTATTTATTTTGTTGTTCTTGGGTTTTTTCAAATTTATTTCTAAAATTTTCCTTAAATTTCCTTGTGCATTATTTGTTTCTACATTGGACAAGCAGCATTAATCAAGCAACAATTTCCTATTCAAGTCACATGCTACACAGTTGCAGCCCACTTTCATCTTCCTAATTCAGTGTTTTTGTCAGGCCTGTGGGTCTGCCAATGAATATAACATCCAATAGATAAGTATTGACAATATGTGTGGAGTACACCTTCACACAACCTATGCTTCTATGTATGCACTTTTTACAATGTGACAGTATCAGTGTCCTGTCAATAACATTGGATGATCAGTCCCCTTGATCAGTCCATCTTATAAGTACTTGTTTTGTTAGTCAGACAGCAAAACCCTTATAGTGTATTATACACCCATGCCCAATTTTGTGCCTATTTTGGCAATTTTCTCAAAAATTATAGCGCATTGGTGACAAGTAAGATATGAATATTATAGGGGCAAGGACTACAACTACTGCACTGAAAATTTTATTTCAGCACAGACAACAGTTGTGGAGTTACAGTCAAAAATGAGGGAAAACCAATATTTGATCAATAAATCAATAATTACTTGCCTTGAGTTGCTGAATTTACAGTGCAGTAGTTGTAGTCCTTGCCCCTATAATATACATATCTTACTTGTCACCAATGTGCTATAATTTTTGAGAAAATGCAAAAATAGGCACAAAATTGGCCAGGGGTGTAGTACCCCTTAAATGCATATTCATCATGAAATCGTATCCATTTGTAAGCAAATTATTTATAACATGCAGGAGTTTCAAATTGCATCTATTTGCATACAAGTAATCTATCTACCGTATCGTCTCTAATAGTCACCCCCACTCTAATAAAAGCCTCCGCACCATTGTCGACCAAAATGTTTAATAAATGCTAAAAGTTCCATGCTATCTTGTGTAAGTAAGCTTACCACAGCCCACATACAATCTATAAATAAATTGCTGAAAATGACATCTCAAACCCAGAAGTGAACCGGACATCACGCCACTTTGCACATGCCACTGAATATACGGTAATTGTTGAAAGCAAATTATGGTGATGTACTGTACTGTCATATTAGCTTTATCATACTTCATAATATTAAACTTGAGTTAAAACATTTTTCTATTCTGCCCAAAAAGTTTGCAAGAATGGCAAGATATTTTAGAAGATTTTAATATATCCCTGAAAAGAAAGTTAGGTCAAAAATTACTTTCTAAAACTAATAGTGAAAATACGTAATAAAAATTCAAATTTCTTAAAATTAAGAAAATAAAATGGCAGCAAAATAACTAGCTCAGTGGTAGAGCGCTCACCCGACAAGCGATAGGTCTGGGGTTCGAGCCCCCGCACAAGCAGGTATGTCCGGAGTTTTTACTCTGGTATATCTGCCTATGCATGTAATGTTTCCATTTGTAAATTCATGTTAATTGTGCTAGTGTGCGATGCATAATTCTTCTTTCCCCTGTATATATTTCACAGTTAAATCCCTGGGGACTGAAAAGGCTCTTAGGTGAAAAGAAGGGATTTCCCCATTGCGCATCATTAAACATGAGTAGTGAGTGAAATGATTCACAGCATACATAATCAGGAATATTACAATATATTATTGCAGACATTTTCACACTTAGGATTAATTTTTAATGCATCAATTTTTTCTGTTTCAAATGTTGTTAAATTTGTGATTCTAAGCTTCCTTATATTTACCTATGCACCTACACATCAGGAATATAATTAAATGGGGGTTGTTAATTTGAAACATTAAAAGAAAAGCATGAACACAAATATAACACAAAAATGTCCACTATTACAGTGCACTGCTCATCTGAATACAGGGCCGTAGCAAATGGGGCAGGCATGGCATCCTCAATTTTTAACCAATTTCTTATGTATTTCTTTATAACATCATATCAATTTGGCCCCAAAACCTGGCATTTTGGCCGCCCCAATTTCTTGATGGCCGCCCGAATATTTTCGACACTACTACGACCCTGTCTCTACCAAATGCAGATTCATTACCCAAGATCCTAGAGATGTGGGAAAATTCATCCATAGAGTTTAGCTCAAATTTCATAATCGTAAGAATTGCGGGAGATCAACCTGGTCAATTTTCACACACATAACCTTTAAACAAGATGCCTACTCCCATTTGCTCACTAAAATTACATACACAGAAATTTCATGTACATTTCTACAGCTGTAGTAATAAGCGCACACACAAACACACCCCTTTCCCTTCTTGGTTTGATTACGACTACTGTCTGCACATAACATCTGCTCAAAATAAGTACTCTTCAAACGAAGAGTTTCCAATTATGTATGCTCCTCACATACTGGACACAGTGCAGCACTGCATCAAAGTAGTGTGGCTTTGGCTTACTGTAAGCTCTATCTTACCATGTCTGTTGTCTCGTTAGATGTTATATTTTTGGACAAAAAAATTTTAAATTACATTTTCAATTTCAGTTTTAAACAAGAAAATCTTTACCATTCAATCAAAAGTGAATATCATTGAAATGTTATTACAACTGTACACTTACCCAGCTTTGTGTTTACGTTGTGCCATGACAGCCTGTTATTGGCCTACACTTTCACAACCTGTATGGGTGTGGGTGGTGGGATGTATGGGTGGGTGGGGTGTGTGGGGGTGTACATGTAGGAGTGTGTGTTGTTTACATTTACTTACCCAGCTTTACATTAATGTTGTGCCATGGCTGCCTGTTGTAGGTCTACACCTTCATTACCTGTATGTAGGGGGGTGTGGGGGTGTGTGTAAGGGTGTGTGTTGTTTACATTTACTTACCCAGCTTTACATTAATGTTGTGCCATGGCTGCCTGTTGTAGGTCTACACCTTCATTACCTGTAGGGGTGGGTGTGTGGGTGGGTGTGTGTAAGGGTGTATGTTGTTTATGTTTACTTACCCAGTAGCTTTACGCTTTACGTTGTGCCATGACTGCCTGCTGTTGACCTACTCCTCATTACCTGCAAAAATAACAAACAAAAGTGAACAAACATTTAATATTTACTGTATTCAGTTATAAGGCAAAATGTTTATAGATGTGGGTTTATTCAGACATTTGACAGAATTTAGTTGTACAGGTCCTGGTACAGGTGCATTAACATGTAATTCACTTTTGCTCAAAACATGACAGCAAAAATACAAATTTCTAAACTTTTGTACAGTGTCAGCAAGTTTACATTCATGTTATTTGTTATTTGACAATATTAAATATTTACATAAATCTTTAAAATCTACCCAATTTTGCATTTTTATAGCACTTTTTATAGTATATAGAAGTATCTTGATTATGATGAATTAGTAAAAAACCGCTACGCAAAATTTTAAAACAAATTCGAACCCTGGATACAGTGTAGCAATTTGTGTCACAACAGTGCTGGTTTGTATCACAAACTGCGGTACGGTTATCACAAGAACTGAAAGGGGTGCTTATCTTTACACAGTTGTCACTTCCACAGGGGAGGGGCACTAATTAGGTAAATCATTTGCTGAATTCCTTTTACCACTTTTTATGCCTGTGACCTGCATCAACATAATTAAGATTTACCCATTTGACAAGCGTTGAGAGCACTCACATTAAAATCAAATTTGTATTTCTAAATTTCCACTTAAATATCATATCATATATCATAGCCACACCACTCCCACGCCATACATAAACTCTCCCAGTCACATTTCCCCAATATGAAATTTTAAAAAAGTTAAATTTAAATTTTACTTTTTTAAAGTTTGGCAGAGGCGGGTTCGAACTCACGGCGCACCACGCCGCTTTGGATATGCTCTATGAGCCTAGCGCCTTAGACCACTCGGCCACTTGTCTTGATGGAATCCATTTGAAACTTATTTGAAGATATAATCGCAACTTCAATATAGGCCTACCATGTGACAAGCAAAAGCAGAAAACGTACCATATTTTGGAATTTTATTTGCCTAAAAACATTAATGTGTATTAATAGCGCTCAATTGAAGTTAATCCGACAATAAACATGATAAATGCGCGTCTATATGGACAATACATTATATCGATTTTGACATGTGCTCGCATGGTGTCAGTACATTTCCATGGTCAGTAAAATACTATAGAGGAACCTACCATTTTTCTTTTATACATGTTCGATATTTTTATCAATTACATAAAAAATACTCAAAAACGACATCAAATGTGCCACAATTGGGTATCACGAATCGTTATATATGATGTGCAGTTAATATTCATATTTTCTTTTGTACAGCGGATGCTTCAGTTTTGACAGGAAAAATATTTTCTTGAAAACCCTCTCACTCGGTTATTTCAAAACGGTAACCACGCTTCCCTAGAATGTGCAATAATTTAGCATTAAAATTTTTCTTATTCTAACAGCAAGCGTTTCTAGAATGCAGTATGGCGAAATGTGGTGTATATCATAGCAATTCATAATCATATCATATCATATCAAAATCAGTATAAGAGCCTACAAAAGCATATGACCAAAAACATAACATAATATTTTCATCAAAAATGGTAGAAGTTGCCAATATTTTCTGTCTCATAAAACTGAACCACAATGCCAAGTGTGTAAAACAATGAATAATTTTTGCTTTGTTATTAATTCTATTTGATACATGTAGGTTTATTTAAAACTCTCACCTTTCTTACACCTGGGTCAACTGCTGTGATAAAAGGGTGATATCCACAATAGATGACCATGGATCATAGAAAAACAACTTTAGATCAGGGATGTGAAACTCTCCCACAACCCTGTTTAGATTTTTAAGAACATTTTCATTTCACTCATTTATGACATGCTTGTTCTCAAAATCACACTGAACAACTTGAAACGACAAATTGGCTTCTTTGTCATACAGCTGAATGTTATGATTTTTAACAAAAATCAATTTCTATCAATAAAGTTGATGATATTTAATTAACCTGTTTTATTTACTAATATACAGTAGTATACTGTAGTGATCGTACACTTGTATTTATAACCCCGTGAGCAGGAATTAACACCTCTAACAGGTTCCTAGGCCAGGTCAGTTACCTTACACTCAGCAGGATAGATGAGTTTCGGACTTAGTGGATTAAAGAATTTCACCAGAAGCACGTATCGCCTACGCATTAATTGGGCATTATCATTAGATCTCACTGGTGGAATATGTTAAATGAGTTTTAAAATGTTCTTGCTGTTACTATGATTAGATAATATCCTAGACAATTAGACCAAGATTTAAGCAATTTGCAGTGGCTATTTTAAATTTTGACACATTGATTTCCCTGCAACATTTTCCAGCAATTTTGCTTGCCTTTAATTTTGATATTACATACAATTTCGCACAATGCGGCTAAACATTACAAAAGAACTAGAGAGCAAAAACTTGAATCAGCCCCTTTTGCAAACCATGACACCCCTCAAATAGCGCAAGCTATTTCGCAAACCGCGATACCCCTCGAATAGCATGAGTGAAGCGAGCAGTGCCCTTGAAGTATCAGAGACTGCTGAGTCAGTACTAAGTAAAAACTATGGTGTGAAAAAATATAATTTATAGTGTACATGTCCAAATTCAATCTTAACTTCCATACTGAACCGGTCCGGTATGGTACCCCTTTTATTCTCTCTAAAATCAGCAATAACATACATTCTCCTGTTGTCATGGTTACTCTAAAATTTAAATTAACAAAATAAAAACCAAGAAATCACTTATGAATTCTGGTTATTTGCTTTCAATCAAAGATATGCTTATCGTTAATAACAAAGATAAATACAATCACACACCTGTGCATTGAGTACTAATAGATCCATGTATTTTCCATTTCTTTCACAAAGTAATGTCATCCAATTTATATGCTTTGTCGGTTGCTATTAACATCCCCTACCCTCTCAGGATGTTACATGTGTTTGCGATGCTTGACTGTGCAACACCCTACCACAACATGCTCCTCATATGCATGGAGAAAGCTGTTAATGTGTCAGAAAATTACTAAAAGCTTTCAGGCTATGATCACAGATCCTGGATCTGTGTTATGATCATACTGCATACATACATGTAGGGAGCAAACGAGGTACATTAAAGTGTGTTTCTAAATACACAAGAAATGCTTATCTTTTTACAATCATATCTAAACCCTATAACCATATAACCAGAAGCTATTATTTTATTTTTAAAAAGAGCAACAAATTATACAGCTGAAATTTAAAAAAAAATGCCTTCAAGCTATAGCCTTTAGAAATATCGCAAATACTTTTGCTAAATGTATGTGGCGCCTGAATCTGCATCTGCTATTAAAGTTTTATGTTCTATGTAGAGAAATCTACACATTATATTCAGTCAATTTTTTTCTGAGATACAGTATAGTATAGCGTGTGCTGGCTGGCTCAAGAGAGATCTTTTGTCAGAGCTAGTACGTGCTCTTGCACTACTTGTAGCACATTATCTGGCCCAGCAGCATGCACAGCAAATAGACCTGACCTGGCTAAGTGATTTACTCATTCATCTCTTCATTGGGTAAAACTCCCATGTCTGAGTCTCCACATCTTTCCATCTGCTCCGTCATAAACACAAAAATTATAATATTTGTGTCTGCAAGATTGTTTAAAATTGCAAACAAGCATTCAAATTGACAAAATTGTGGATGTTGATTCTTTACTCATCCATCTCTACTACGTACCCCAGTACTGGGTAGAACCATGTATTCAGATTTATGTGCCCTTTATGAACATGAAAGTCTGAATATTAATTATTATCATTTGGATTTTTTGTCTGGAGGTGGATAATTATTTTTAAAATCAAGAATCTGAAATTCAAAGAATATGGTCATTTTCACGGTAAAGGGTGTAACTTTGGATTTTTAACATTTTAATCCGTAGTGTTCTAATAAAGCCACAAAATTCCATAATTTTTGGCCACATAAGTCATCTAGTTAGCAGCTACCTTGGGTAGCATAATCAGCTTTGGGAGTTACTGCGTTCAGTTTTAGCAGGCTTAAATGTACTTAATATTGCCATTTTGAAAAACTATAAAAAACAGTAACATTTTTGTAAAACCCTGTGTTTTCTTCAGTTAGTTCATGGATAATTTTTCTTATCCTGAAAGTACAGTCATATGTTCAGTAAACACTGCCACATTAGATTTAATTGTGACCAGCCCTGTATTTTTGAGAACCGGACTTCGATATTTATCGCTTTGAGGCTTTATTTTCCGTTAACAATTGTTAACAAACTTTGTGGGTGTAGCTTTGGTTCATAATTCTTGGTTATTTCTTCACTTCTTCTTGATTCATAACAGTTGTTATCTTAACTTGAAATGGGTAACAAAAATTAGCCGATTTGCAAGCTTTTAAAATTTTTATAAAATCTTGACTTCAAATAGCCGTTTTTCCGTTAACTTTTTTTTAGTCTCCGAAACAAACTGTTCAGCAAGCTTGTGCAAATATAAATAAAAGAGCTCATCCAATCTATTTATTAAAATGTAGCAAACTAGATCCTCAAGTCACATGTTTTTAAATCGTGGAGATATATATCACCGTTTGAAAATGGGACCCAATACAAACTTTCCGTTAACAATTGAAGCCTCCGAAACAAATGAAGCCTCCGAAACAACAGTAAACTTAATTATCATCTATGCATATATCTAAATTGGTGTGTTTCATACTGATATCTGCATTGTAATTATTACTTGATATGTGCAGAATGTCATAAATTTAAAAAAAAATTGACATTATGGTTAATGTTTGAAAAATATACTGATACCTTAAAAAGCCTGTTTCGGAGGCTTCACATGCAAAAAACACCATACTTAACAAATGGGTGAAAAAATTAATGTGTGATAAATCTACAACATCTGCCGCATAGAATCATTGATTCAATACACACAAGAAAATAACAGCTTAGATGATCCCAACACTGTTGTTTTCAAAAAAACTACTTCTGGAATGTTTAACAATTGTTAACATGAAGCCTCCAAACAAAAAAATGACTTGCTGTGATAATTTAATTTTTGTCACAACTGAAATTCAATACTTAGAAGCAAAGCATGAAAATTGGTAATTGTGATATTTTTTACCTATTTTTTTATGTCAACTTGTAGTAGTTAGCTAAATATTTTACTTTTATGATCACCTGTGTTGTTAACTGAAGCCTCCGAAACACAAATCGCTTGAATTGCCAATTCTAAAAAATAACTCCAATTTCTGTGAAACTTGGCTGGGAGGTTCCTTTCATCAAGTAGTATTTGTACATGAAGTTAGACATTCAAATTATTTTAGGAACCCAATTAAAACTTAAAAAATATGTTTAAGGTTTGGAAATTTCCATTGTAAATGACACTTGATGTTAAAAATTTTCAAAACTGCAATTACAAACATAGCAAAACATGGTATAAAATTTAACTTATATCTGTTGACTTACTTTGGAATGGAATTTCACATGTATTCCAGCTTTCATGTCAAAATTTTCTGAGGTTATGTAAAATACATTTTTTCTTAGATTTTAACCAAAATGTTATGCAAATGTCAAATTTTTTATTAGAAATCAAAAGGTTTAAGCCTTGAAACATTATTTTACTTGAAATTAAGTTGCTTCTATGCATGATTTCAGTAAACAGAAACATATTTAAGTGGTTTGAAATTTTGACCCTAAAAATCAAAAGTTACACCCTTTACCGTGAAAATGACCATATAGCAAATTACTGTTTACTTTTCTGCTAGTGCTACACAAAATAATTTCCATTATTAGCGATGAAAAATAAAACTCTGGTCTACAACCCAGATTTTGCATATTTTTACCAGTATGAAATAAAAACAGCCATTTTTTAATACTGGTACTTCTTGATTTTTGAAACTTACTACATGCATTTTGTGTCTGATACCCAAAACTCTGTAGTCCACTTACACATTTTATTTATTTAGTTTGGGAGACCTAACACATGCAGGGTAAACAGCAAACACATTTAAACAAGGGCTGTCAATGTTTTTTAGTAAGTCAACCATGAATGATCCTAGCATATAGCTGTGGGTCCAGGGACACTACAAAACCGAAAAAATTAAAAATTAGTCCCAATTTTGAAATTCGAGTAATCGAGTATAGTCCCCCCCAATTTTTTAAAATGTTCACCTAAAAACGGGGTGGGACTATACTTGAGTCAGTACGGTACATGTAATGTAATGTAAATTGTAAACAATCAAAAAGCATGTGAAAACCTGAAGAGCCATAGCAAACATTTCAAGTTTTGACTGCTTACTTTTGTTATTATGCATATTGATTGTCCAGCACATTGTACATACATTGATATGCATACAACTGATATTAGAGTTTGGCCATTTTGGCGACATGCAGGGCTACTCAAAAATAGTATTTGATGATGAACAAAGTTTGGCACAAGTAGAAGGGCTGGTACCAGAATCCCGGACTAGAACAGAATTTCAGCCAAGTACATCAATTTACTGCTCTTAATCAAATGGTTAAATGTGTGTATGCTAATATCATAACTGTCAATACATTGGATAAGTATGACGTAAGTATGCACATAACAATTATTGTAGTTTGACCTCAAAATGTACATTTTATATACTAATTATTGCAATGCAATATTTTGAGTAGTTTGTAATTGTATGCATGCACAACAATAAAATACTGCATACTGTGCCTGACTATGATAGGTTAGTTGCAAGGGTGAAAATAAGAAAGGGGCCACTTTGGCAAAAAAGTGGCCCCTGGTTCACCAAGATTTGGAGGAACCAGGGGCCATTTCCAATTATCAAGGGGCCAATAAAAATAAAGATGTGCTGGATGAGTTAAGGTTACACGAAGAAACGTGATAAAAAGCGATAAAAGACGGCGATAAAGTTGTTCTCTAAAACAGAGTTTTCAGTAATCAAATATCGCAGCTGAGTGAAATGTTGGTGCATTGGACGTAGCTTAACATTTTTGCGTATATACAAATTTTTAGAATAAATTTGAAAATCCTTCGTTTAAAGCATTTTTACGCACCATGTTCACAAGATCAAAAACACATTCCATGACGTTTTTTCAAATGTGTGCCCGTATAAATCCACGCCGAAAGTGATTGTTTTCTTCTTTTTCAGATTGTACTACAAATCGATCAAAGAAATAATGTTGCCATGGGGAAGAACCAAATACAGTACCGATTAAATTTTAAAAGCCCGCTTTTGGGGGAAAATTTTGGAGAATTTGCTTGAGAAAAAGCTGGTTTGTGAAATTATCGATATCTTGATTACGGGACGTTAATTTAGACATCTGAATACCTACATTATTTCTCAACATTCTGCCAATTCCCATTCCATTTCATTTTCACTCCAAATTGAAGCTAGTTTTGCAAAAAACGAGGTTTTTCTCCATCGGGTTCGTCCAAAATTTCAGCGCCGACATGCGTGTTTATTCTAAGAGCCATTATGCGGACGCAATTGTAATCACGCCATTAAGCGCCAAATTATAATTATATATCCCTTTCGAGGACAATCAATTGCGTAAGCTGATGTGTGGCCGAGCGGATAGAGCGTTGGACTTTGAATCTACTATGATTAAATTTTGTGGGTTCGAGTCCCTGTGTGGCTGAAATTTCGGTTTTTTTCCTCTTTTCTCATTTTTACTTCTGTTCTTCCCTCTTTTCTTTCTCCTTTTCTTTTTTCATTTCTTTTTCTTTCTCTCTTTCTTTCTTTCTTTGTGATAGTTGATTAATGAAGACTATCTATTGTATCCACAGTACATGTATAAACATACATTAGATGATTATAATATACATAAAGTTGGGCAAACTGATTGTTCGACATCCATACAAATGTGCTGAAATTGTTTTTTGTTTTTATGTGCAAGGCAGACCTGTTGTATTGCGTCCTGTGATCGCCGGTTGCATTACCGCATTTACCAGCAATTTGAATCCCCAGTTCATCAAGATCCATGCACACGAACAGTCAGTGAGCCATTTGTAAAAGCATGTTTTGTAATGTCTGTTTCAATACCTTGGTGTCTTTTTACGATAAATGTATTTCCTGCATGTATCATTCATTCTTACACATACCTTACACATACGTGTATGTTGTTTTGTGAATGTTGTGAAACTGAAGTTTTTATGCAAATTTTTACCGCCAAATAGTCGTTAATACACATTTTAAAATCAAAATATTCCAAAGATTGCTGCCGTTTGTTTATGGATGACCCAGTTTATAATGTATAGCCTGAACACAAATCACCATGAAAGACACGATAAAGCATGGGGTATGGCTTGTGTAAGAGATTGATGCTTACATCTGTGACATCATTTTTTTGTCAAAATTATTTGTACTGAAAAATGACGAAACATTTGCACTTTCATTTGAACTTTCATTTGCACTGTCATATTGTGAAGTGCCAAATACATGTAGCAGAGGTGTTAGTTCAATATACCGTATTTCGTCAAATAAACGCCCCCCGGGGCGTTACATTTTCCCAAGGGGGGGCGTTTATTAGAGGTCATTTTTAGCACGACAATTCCCGTTAAAATCATTAGGTAAGCTTAAAAGTCACGCTAAAATGACGAACTATGAACTTTTGACACTGACTTTTGGTTCACTTCCGGGTTGCCGATGCAGATTTTCGCCCTTTATTGCTGCTATTATCAACCATGTGAGCAACTTGGTAAGCTTACTACACAAGATAGCATGGAAATATCAGAATTTTTTAAACATCTTGGTTGAAAAAAGTGGTGGGGGCGTTTATTTGAGGGGGGGCGACTATTTGACGAAATACGGTAGTCATGCTCAGACCCCGGGTTCAGACGGTGCCTGACCATTGATGATAACTTTTAATCCCCTATTCAGATTAAATTTATTTCAAATTCGTGGACCATAGGCCAAAATACATTGTATGTGAAATATTACATTTGCATTGTTTACATTGACATAAAAAATATACATAAAATCACAATAAAATTGTTCAAAGAAATTAATTGCACTTGCTGAGGCAAAATCTCATACTCACACTCACACTGCTCACACCCACCTACATCTCCACACTCGCTGAGGCAAAATCACACACTCACACAGCTCACACCCACATCTACATCTCCATACTCGCTGAGGCAAAATCTCACACTCATACAGCTCACACCCACCTACATCTCCATACTCGCTGAGGCAAAATCTCACACTCACACAGCTCACACCCACCTACATCTCCATACTCGCTGAGGCAAAATCTCACACTCACACAGCTCACACCCACCTACATCTCCACACTCGCTGAGGCAAAATCTCACACTCACACATCTCACACCCACCTACATCTCCACACTCGCTGAGGCAAAATCTCACACTCACACTAAAATCATTACATACATGTATGTTCAATTAGCCGACGCTGACAGATCCGCCATGAGCTGTTGTGATGTGTGGTGGTTAACTTAACGACATGTAAATCGTGAGTGCGTGCTGGTTTGAATCAGAACAGTTCTGTTTTTTTCTCTCCTTTATTATAACGCTTAGTTTGTATGAGCTCCATTTCTTCATTTATTTTACAAATTTGGACGCGCCGTCAATCTTTCTGCATGTATACAATACATCCGTGTGAACGCAACAATGTTTCACACACAGAAGTGGTTGACTTGAAAAAATTTCAAAATTTAATCTTTTTTTTAATGATAAAAATAAGAACCTTCCATTCTTTTATATTTTTAAAATAATAAAAGCCCCAATATTTTGACCAAGAAGTAAATTCTGCAATATTGTTATGCAACGTCAGGAAATCGTGCACTTTTTGCATGCTTTCCGTAACTATGGTTTGATGTAGAAATACTGGTTGATGAAATTCACACTTTGTTTACTACAGGCGTGCCGGACTGACGACGTGCAGTTAATGTTTATTTTTATTTTACCACAACCTGAAAATATTCAGTTTTTAATGTTTTAAGTTTATTTTCTCATGAATAAATAATCTATGTTTCCTTTATTAATAATTATAAATGTATTAATGTGACAGCACATGTTTTAGCATCAACAACACATTAATTTAAGAAGTTCGGAAGTTTGTAAATTTGCCAAAAATATATTGGCAGAGTTTGCCCATGTTTTTTCTGACCAGTGACCATGTTTCAGCCCGAAACTGACACGGGAATGATTGGATATCACGGTGGAAATGCACTTCTATTTTATTTGAACAATCCACATTTGATGAAGTCCAGACCGAACAATGTACATGAACCCTTGGGTACATGTACATTGTACATGTGCAATGCAGCAACAACTTTCCTAAACAAGGGATTGCCGTTCTGTTATTGTTATTGTGTTATTGTTAATCATGGCATACCGCTGCCTTTCCCAATATGATTAATCGTGAATTTCAGATGGACGCACAAATATCTGTCTGGACGCAAGTTTTTGCAACCTAATCGGCAAACTTGCATCCACACGGACGCATATTTTTTAGCCTTAACGGGAACCCTGATGCGGCCTGCCTGATCATTTGTAAGAAAAGGGTTAGGAAAACCGTACGGAAACGCTTGATGCAAATTTTCCAGCTCGCTGTGCTCGCTACATATACAATGTACATTATGTACCGGGTGTCCCAAAAAAGGTGTAGATTTTTGAAAATAATCTAAGTTAATGTTAACAAATATAAATGTCCTTTTCATGACATAATCTATGTACAGTACCTTCGTCTAGTACCCCTGTGAATGTCAAGTTCACAACGTGCATATTTAGCCTGCATTCCACACATTCCTGAGCAAGCTGTTTGCCATGTTTAAGTGACATGATGCAACACAAGGTTTACTGCCAGCACACGGGGCACAGTGCATTTGGTGGGTCACAGGGGTAGCATTAATTTAAGGCCCAAAAGTCGGGGTTGTTTTCCCGTGTTTTTCACTCCCGAGCTTGCAGAAAATCCAAATACATGGGGTGAAAATTAAATCTCGGGGGTGAAAAATATTTTGCAGTGTAGTCAGGGGTAGGAGTAAGGTCCAAAAGTAGAGGGTCAGAGTTCACCCCCAAGCTTGCACATTCCCAATATATGCAGGGTGAAAAATTAATATTTTTTAAATTTAGGGGTCATTCACCCCCTATCGGGGATTAACGCTACCCCTGCTGGATCATTTGAGTACATTTTGTAGGTCCAGACAAATGATTGAGCAAATGATTAATTTTGTTCAGTTTTATTTCGAGAGTTCAGTCAGAAAATGGACAATATTCTTACAGTAGGTCTATAACACAGCAGCGAATTCAACTCAACAAAACCCTACACCCATCGTATGTGTGAGTTACAGCTTTTGACAATGTACATGTATACCGGCTCCATACATTCGATGTATGTAACAAAACCCAAAGTCTAAAATGAAAATCGTACAATATTGTTATGTTGATGGCAGGAGATACAGCATGCAGAAATGCCTTGATTGCCTTCACCAAACAAAGTGTTCCTCCCTAATGACCATCTTACTTTAATTTTACCACCAAGAGTCAAGAAGCTATAAAAGATGTGCAATATTTAATTGTCAATATGCTTCTTTAGTCCAATAAAAAACATACAAGAAAAATAAAATAATAAAAAGAAAAAATAGAAAACAAAGATGTGCTTGTGTTTAACTTTCGTTGTACGTTATTTTGATGATTAGTCACTCTTGACACCCCAGGTACCCCTCCCTGTCATCTTGCGCTCATAAGTTAAGTTGCTTTTAAGATACGGAATTGAAACTTAGCAGACAATTACAAGAAGGATGAATAAGTAATAACTGAAAAAATGACTGTGTTTTGTTGTACCATCGCAAAATGCGGTTCATTTTCTACATGTAAAATTTTTATGGGACACCTTGTATATAGAGTAGACCATTTAAGGTTTGCAAATTGGGATCCAAAAAATTTGCCATGTGCAAGGGGGGGGAAAGATTTTTTGGTGGGCGAGAGGGGGCAAGCGATTTTTAGCGAGCCATTTGGAAATTTTACCCCCCCCCGGAGGGGCTCATAATTATTGCACAGCCCCCAATTTAATGTAGGTATGCTAGGTGAATTCAAATTTGCCATCAAACTGCATCATTTTATATATCAAATTAAAGCCCTTGAGTAAACAAAGCCAAAACTGAAAACCTTTTTTTCATAGCACTTTCCGACTTTTCCGTAGCAAAGTTACATCTTGTCAAAGATTGACTTTCATCAAAAAGATTCAGCTAGCAAAATTCCCCAAAACGGCATTTCGGGGGTATTTCTAGATCTTAGTCTCATTATGATAGCAGCTTTTTTAATGGAACTGCTATCAAAATCCCTCTAAAATTCCATGTGCGACTGTCTTATCACCATAAAAAATCATATATTTGGGTCAAGTGAAGTATAGAAAACATATTTATGTAGGTTTCCTTCTTTGGCCAGTTGTTTTAAATTTCTATGTTAATATGCAATAGGGATACCTATTTAATGTAAACTTGAAAATGAATTAAAAGCCTACGGTACTACTGATTTATATCCAGGCTGGACACATCACACGTCACTGTGTGATGTGTCCAGTTCATCGCCGAACTTACAGATAAGATGGACAGTTTAGCATAACGGCCTGCCTATTTACGCTTCCTGAAAACACTCTTGCACATATTAAAAACCACAAATTCACTAACTTCAACTTGCACTACCGACACAATGAAAAATATTTTAATTATTACCGATCCTTCAGAATACTTGCAAATATTGGCAGTTTCATAAAATCCCGCTGCTGAAAAACGTAAATTCCACAATCTTCTGTCAGATCCAGGTCAGTAATCACAGATGGGCGAATCTACCAGCGTGACAAGACCAGAGATAATAAAGGATGAGAGGCCACACCGTACAAATAGCCTGATTCGCAAGCGTCGTCGCTGGCCAGATCTTCTACGGTCGTGTATGATGGGTAGAGACCATAGAGCCCTATATAGGGCTCTGTGGAAGAAACGGTTCCTAATTTTGAAGCCATGGATTAATATATTCATTTATACGAGAACCATATTTTTGTACCAATCACGGAACAGAATTTCACCTACTCACAGCTGTCAATCATTCTTGTGAAACGTAAGCTCCGCCTAGTATCAAGGTCTTCTTCTGCGCATTGGTTGTGCGCACACGATGGTTGGACGGGCGGTTTACACAATAGGAACTGCGATGCACCCTAAACTGGATCGTTTCCGTGTATTCGCATTGCATGGTGGGTAATCGTCTGCCAGTTTGCGTAGCTCCGCATTCACAACAGTTTAAATTCAACACAGGTAAATCCATATAAAAATTAACATGGCCACAAAATTGACATAGCTTATATGTAATTCAAATAATAAAATAATAAAATGTAATATTATCATGATAGATGCACGTTTTATTAAAACTTGAAAAAAATTATTAAGTCCAATAATTTGTTTGTGTTTAGCTTGCACGAGTCACAAAATGGCAACCCATCACGCATTTTCTGCATGACATCTAACTCACTGTAACTGTCCTCAAAGTAGCGCCAGTGTGTCGTGTCTCAGGCCTGATAACGACCCCAGGTAATTTTATGCAGAAAGTTTTCTTGCGAACAGCTGAATGTGACAATTAAACAATGAACACGGCTTGTTTATGTACATACGTGGGGAGGCTTGTACGTCAGCTGACGTGTTTTGGACATGTTCCGGCGTAAAAAGTGTTGTTTTTCTTCATGAAAATACCAGCGATGACCAGTTTTTTTGCAGGCAATTTGCATTTACAGGTATGTCGGTTCGAGAAAGAGAAAGCGGAGGAATTGAACAAGTTTTTTGCTAGTGTGTTCACCAGAGAGAAGGATGAAGACATCCCAGAACCTGAGATGAAACATGTTGGTGATAGGCTAAAGGATATTACAGTTTCAGAGGAGGAGGCGAAGAAAAAGTTGGATAAATTAAAACCAAATAAATCACCAGGTCCTGACGGATTTCATCCAAGGGTGCTTAAGGAGGTCACAGATGCAATTACAAAAACCACTGACCATCATCTTCAACAAATCACTTGGTGAAGGGTAGTACCGATGACTGGAAAATAGCACATGTGACGGCAATTTTCAAGAAGGGATCGGTAAAAAGCCCAGGCAACTACAGACCAGTGAGTCTAACATCAGTCATTTGTAAACTCCTTGAGTCAATTATCAGAGACCACGTCATGGACTTCATGAACAAAAATAAGCTGCTTAGTGAAGACCAACACGGGTTTAGAGCTGAAAGGTCATGTGTGACTCAGCTGATAGAGATCATGGATTTGTGGTCCAGCATGTTGGATGAGGGCGGAGGTATTGATGTGATATATTTGGACTTCAGGAAGGCTTTCGACAGCATACCACACCAGCGCCTACTCAAGAAAGTGAAGGCTCATGGCATAGATGGAAATCTACAGAGTTGGATAGAAAGCTTCCTGACAGGTAGAAAACAGAGAGTCTGTGTAAATGGTGGAACATCTGAATGGGCAGACGTCATTAGCGGTATCCCGCAAGGCAGTGTCCTAGGTCCTATCCTCTTCATCATATTCATCAAGAAAGCTTCCTGACAGGTAGAAAACAGAGAGTCTGTGTAAATGGTGGAACATCTGAATGGGCAGACGTCATTAGCGGTATCCCGCAAGGCAGTGTCCTAGGTCCTATCCTCTTCATCATATTCATCAATGACCTACCTGATGTAGTTGAAAGTTATGTAAAGATATTTGCTGATGACACAAAGTTGTTTACGCATGTTCAGAAAGAAGAGGATTGCGAGAAGCTTCAAGAGGATTTGGACAACCTGAGTTTGTGGTCAGATACCTGGCAGCTGAAATTCAATGTAGCAAAGTGTGGAGTAATGCACTATGGTTCACAACCAACACCATGTACATATAGCATGTCAGAAGAAGGTAATAGAAGAAATTTAGAAGTACTAGAAGAAGAGAAAGATTTGGGAGTGAAATTTGACCCCTCGTTGCCCTTTTCAAAGCATGTTGATATGGTTGCCAATAGAGCCAACAGGATGGTTGGAATCATAAGGAGAACATTTGATTACATCAATAAAGATATGCTGAAGATTCTGTACAAAAGTCTAGTGCGTCCACACCTAGAATATGCAAATTGTATTTGGAGTCCAGTTCTACACAGAGATAATGTAAGGATTGAGAGAGTACAGAGAAGAGCCACAAAAATTGTTGCAGACCTGAAAGAGATGACGTATGTAGAGAGATTGAAAGAGCTTGATTTACCCACATTAGCCTACAGAAGATTAAGGGGAGATTTGATACAGATGTATAAGATAATGCATGGTATTAATGACATCAATCCAGCCTCCATCTTTCAAATGGCACAGCAAGGTGTGGGAACAAGAGGTCACAGCCTCAAGGTGCAGAAACAACACACTAGACTCAGATCAGAGGAAATTCTTTCAGCAATAGAGTGGTGAGCGCATGGAATGGACTGCCTGCAAATACAGTGCATGCTAAGACTACCAATGAATTCAAGAATGGCATAGATAGAGCTCTAGAGAAGACATACAACAAGTTCACCCATGGAACGGGAGCTCTCTGGCAGAAAGTTGTTTATTAACATGGCCCCATAAATAGATTATGCAGTAGGGGCCTAAGGGTATTGTGATGAAATTGGATGGGCTACATAAGGACTTTTTTTCCTTCAACAAGAGCCCAAGAAGAAGGTGTGTTCAAGGTGTGTCATAGGGTAGAAATGATAGCTGTACAATTTGTATAACATACAGTTTAACATAGGCCTAAACATTTATGGGCACAAATCAACCTTCCGTATTTTGCACAAGTGTGTGGATGTGGCAGGCATACTACTGTACTGATTTACTCACCTGTCATTCCTTGTTGCTAGACCAATCTAGCTACTGCGTGCTCACGTGGGCTCAACCCTTGTAAAAATGTTATACAATATCTGAAGTACTGTTCAAAATAACGATTGGAAATATCTTCACACCAATATGAAGAGAAATAAACAGTGCTTCAAATTTGGTCACAACACAAAATCGAGTAAAGCTTAAATTTATTTTGTGTCGCAGCTCGGCAAAAATGATCAGGAAAAGCAACGTAGGCCCGTAGTAATCCTTCACTCAAAACATCACGCAGTTGAAGTACAAGTATTTATCCTACATCAAACATTAGTGCATTTATCTTCTTCCTGTATTTTCTACGGACGAAAGTTGACGCTTCTCTTCGCCGCAAACCAAAACTTCACCAGATCAAAATTTATTTTTCTCACATAAATATATAGGTCAAAGGTCATTTAATGAATATCACAAAATAATGCCACTTATGTTGCTGTAAATTGGTTTACTGGCATGTTTAAACTTAAAATAAACAGCCTTTTGAGTCCAAACTTTAACATTTTCAATTAACAGTATAAAATTTGTATATTCGTAGCATAATGCTGCAATTTTTGGGTTTTTTAAATGGCAAAACAAGGAAATGTTTCTTCTTTTTTTTTTTTGCTAGGCATTGCTGTCAATATAGAGGGCGCTATTACAAACACAGGAACAAGAAATTACTCAGCTGATGACTTTCCAAAGTCTGGTTTTGCACTTGTTTTATCTCGTTAAATGTCAATAAGAGTGTAGTAGATGATGATTCATTGTATAGGTGTGTGTTGAATTTACTACTAATTGATATATCATGGATTACAAAACACTGCAAACTTGACAAAATTGCCAGTGCGCCAAGCAAACAAGCCAACCAACCGCAAACAAAAACACTTCTAAATATTATTGACTTTTAAGCTTACCGGCTTTGCAAAGAGAGAACGTACATTTTGGGTGATCTCAAAGTCAACATCAGTTCAAAAACAACAATTGAAAAATGGGGTAAGTAAGATAATAATATGGATAAAAATAGATTAGTTTTATTCATGAGTACTTCAGTTCAGAATCAGGGGTCCATTTTTTTCCAGTTCTTAAATATACGACGTCAAGACAAGATTCAAGAAGAGGAGCATTTTTTTTTCATTAACGATGCGATGGCGCATGTGAGTGATGTTTCGTAAGTTGAGAATGATCGCATGATTAAATCGCATTGAGTGGATTCAGTGAGATGTGACACCAGAAATCACAGGTCGTTGTAAAGGGCAGGCTATTAAAAGCTAATTACTCGATCGAGAAGCTTCAAATTTGCACATGCGTTGCTGTTGTTTTTTGGTCACATTTTTTGCAATGGATGTTATTTATTCTGTTTAACCCTAACCCGCCAGGGGCTTTTTGGCGACGGGAAGGGAAAGAAGGAAGGAATAAAGAGAGAAAACAAGGAAGTTGTTTGCTCTGGGTAGGATTCGAACCAGAGACCCCTCGCATGCCAACCACTGGATCGGCGACACTTTGCCACGGCACGGGGCTAGGAGTGAGATTATACTACGCGTGAGAAAGTGACCCAATGCGTGAGACTCACGGCCAATGTGTGAGAGTTGACAGACCTGGTACTCAGGCGTGTTAGGCCGGGGGGACCCGGGGTTAAGTTTAAATTTGGATGAAAGTTATTTTGATGAGTCGAATGGACAGTATGTTTAGGTTGTGCAGTCTATTGATAGTTGAAGTGTAATTTTAAAAGCAACATTTCTGATGCAATCGCCCATCGTGATCGGCTGTGTTTACTTTTGAACTTCCATTGCTTTACACTAGTCACTAGGGCTGCATTATTTGTGTTCAAAATCTATTTAAGATATATAGACTTGTGTACAAAACCAATGCATTTTTTATCTTCAATAGATTATGCAGTGAACACAAGTTACAAATCGGTCCCATTTGGATACAAACTTGCAATTTTTTGGTAACATTTTTCCAATTTTTTAAAAATCAACCACAAATGATTGCAGTACTTTGTGACTCAGTAGGCCTATTTATGACATTAGTACATTAGTCTATTAGATTCCTTGCTATCAATGAGCTGCAAAGATGCAACAGATTGCCAGGAGATCAAGCCATGGTGGTTTTTGTTCAATTATAAATTTTTAGTTTATTTTTTGGTAATTTTATGCATACTAGTAATTATTTTTGCTATTAAGTGATTTAAATACCATTTCCATTGTTAAGAGCTTCAAGTTCAGTGGAACAATCATTTAAGTCTATTTATAGATGTAGTATTTTGCAGTACTACTCTTGACTTGAACTTTGTGTTTTATAAATGTTCATTTTTAAATATGATATTGGCCTTTATCTATGTACTTCAAGATTCAACAAGCAAGAAGTAAAATTAAGGAAGACTCATTCATTCCCTTGTTTAAGCTCTAGTATAATTAAAAGGAAGTGAACAATATAGATAGTTAACTGCACGGTTTTGTCCATCAGCGTCTGAAGGATGTCATCAATTTGTATCACAATCACAGTTCTCAATACTACATGTACTCAGTACGGTACTAAAAATTGAGTAGCTTAGGGGAATGTATCCATTGTTTTTTTATTGGGATAAATTTCTTGAGAATATACATGATATGATATAATGCCTGGGGGAGGGGGCACTATAGTGGCAAGGTGGGGTATCAGGCACGTTCATGGACTCACAAAAAGCACCCTAAACAAGTATTTCTGAGACTGACATTTGCACCCCTAAACAAATTATACAATGTATAAGTAGCTCAATTTGCTACCCTAAACAAGTAGTTGTCTTTCCCCAACCCTAAACAAGTAACTGATGCAACTACATACATGTATACTGCGCCAAAAAAGTATCCTTACACTTGGAAAAATAATCACAATTTCAAAACTGAATCATATTGGGATAAATTTGTTTTTTGAATAGATGCCAAATTTTACATGAATTTGATACCCTATCCATGTTACGCACGAGTCGCACGTAGTGGCAGACTGTGAAAATATACACTTTTTATGTGAATCTTTAGATGCGTTTGATACCCCTTGCCACTATTGCCACCCTTGCCACTATAATAGTGCCACCCCCAGATGATATGTACGGTAACCTGTTTTTCACTTTTCTGTTGAGTTGTACGTCCATACTAATCAGAGATGAAACAAAGTGATCAATAATCCACTACTTCATGTGGTGGGTGTGTTCATGTGATCTTTGGTTATATGTAAAGTTACATGTATATGTCCCCGCTTGGGGAGATTTACAAGCTCACACCAAAAATAATGAATAATTATATTGCTATTTAAATTGCACACAATTCCATTTTCACCCTGTTTTAGGCCCACAAAATATCCAAAATGTGATAAAAAATATGTACAATTAAACTTGCGACTTCTATTACAATTTCAACTTTTAAACTTTTAAATTAATTTTTAAAACTTTCATAACAAAAAATGGATACAATATGATTAAAATGAACATTTCATGGGAAATAAAATATATGAAATATGAAATATATTATAGATATAAGATCTGAAACAAACAAAAACAGTTCTATAAATTTTGTGTGTTTTTATAAGGAGAAAAGGATTATGTATTATACCAGTACATGTACCGGTACACTAACTCTGTGTTGGGGTATGTTAGCTTCACAATTATTGCCTAAAAGCTGTTAATATTTACTGGCTGTGTTGGCTTACTTGGCTTGGAAGCCACAAGTAGGGATTTCAATAAAAAGTTGTAAGGAAATGATGTAAAGGAAATGAATGTGGACTTCAGCCACAATGTACAGTGTAAATTATGCATGCACTAACACTAAGCACCAAAAACAGTCAAATTTCCAGTTAGCCCTAAAAATTGTTTGATTTGTGTAACATAAACAAACTTAAGCCAGGGATCTGGAATGAGCGTTTTGAGCATTTCGACAGTATTTTTTGTGGGACATGAGAGCACCTGAGACATATCGAATTGCATTCTGAATACGAAGAATGTCTTTCTGATATCCAATAATTTTAATTTTTTGAAATTCACGATATAATACAAATTCTATGACAAATTATTAAAATTTGATATTTTTCACATTTTTGATATATAACACTAACAGTCCTCGAAGTAAATTTTATAAATCTAATGATATATTCTTAAAGTGTACGTAGCTGGGAGGAAAAGTCGATTTATCAATTGAAAATTTTGACCTTTCATATTGAAGATATGGATTTTTTCCCAAAAAGACCTAATTTTTTTTTTTGGTGTTGGGGAAAAAATCCATATCTTCAATAATGAAAGGTCAAAATTTTCAATTGATCGCTGGCTTTTCATCCCACCTACACACGCTTTAAGTACATATCATAGATTTATAAAGTTTACTTCAAGTACATGTACTGTTAAATATCAAAATATCAATTTTTAATCATTTGCCATAAAATGTGTATTACATTGCTAATTTCAAAAATCAAAATTATTTGATATCAGAAGGACATTCTTCGTATTCAGAATGCAATTCATATGTCTGATGTGCTCTAATGTCCCACAATAAATACTGTCCATAATGCTCATACCCCATCCCTTAAGGAGGTACATCAGGATTTTTTTAATTATTTTATAGTTTGATCACCAGGTGTGTCTGGCCATGGAAGTATTGATCATAGACTCTGAATTTCAGAGTCTATGGTCAGATAGTGAAAGTTTTATCCTCATTTAATTGAAGGTTGGTTATTGCTGAATGACTACATTTGATCAGGAATACATGGGTGGGTGGGGTGTTTTAGTCTGTGGGTGTGACGGTGCAGTGTCATTCCTTTACAAATAAAAACTTGTCTAAACAGTACAGCCATGGTCTAAGTAAGTTTAATGTATGAGTTTGTAAACAAGTAAACAACTTATTATTTTCAGGAAGAGGAACTTCCCAGGCACCAGAGTATGAGTTGCCACTCAGTACCTAATAGTAATACTTACAATTGGGCTGCATCATAATTAGTCATCACAAAGACTATAGACTAGTGCTCTAAAGTGAAAGTGTAGTCATCCTATTCCAATTCACACAGAATTGAAACTACATTTAATATTAAACATTGTCTCGTTGGGGTTTAACATTGCTGCATATGCATGATACAAAATAATTATGGTGTAGGGTCAATCCTCCCAATTTACTGGCTAATAGCTGGTTTAATATGTACTTGCATGCTAATTCCTAATATTTATAGTTTTGCAGGCCCGTAATCAGGATTTATTTGGAGGGCTGATTTTGAAAAAAGTGGACTTTTTTTCAAAATTTGGACCTTTTTAGACTAGGGGAGCAGATTTCGAAAAAGTGGATTTTTTTTCTCCAAAATTTGGATCTTATTTGAACAAAAAGGCATAAAAAACCCTAGTTTTTGGGACTTTTTGGCCCTTTGGTGATTTTGAAGGGCTTCTGCCGGCCCCCCCAGGTTACGGGCCTGTAGTTTTGATATCTTTCTTTCACATCCTGGTAATGCATCATGGATTTGAAAGTTGTGTCAAATTGTCATCATCTTTGTATTTCTTTGTAGTACTTTTTGCCAGAAAATACGTGGCAACCCTCACAATGGTAAAGGAAGTTGAAGTGGTCATCAATTTGAGAGATGTCCATGAATATGGCCATTGACATTGGTTTTTGAAGGGTTGCCAAATCTGCAATTTGACAGCCTAATTGGGTGCTTTTGTGATGATCTTAATATGGCCATTTCATAAGCCTTCCTGTCCCGTAGAAGTCTATGGTTAAGAGCTAAATTTGTTGACTTTCCAAAATTGACTACTATGATATTTGGTAGTTTTCTGTTCTCTACAAGTTAATGGTCAAGAGAAATTGGGCTAATTTTGTTGATATGACATGCGATACAGGTGAACATCTTTGGCAACCCTGATCTTCACAGTGGTCAGGGTTGCCAAACCCGCGATTTAGTAGCCAAATTGGGCGACTTTTTGAGATTTTTCCCACGACTTTTGACAATTTCCTGTCCCATAGAAACCAATGGTTAAGAAAAAAATTGGGCGACTTTTCAACATTGGCTCCTGCGACTTCCAAACGTTTCCTGCCCCATAGAAACCAATGGTAAAGAGAAAAATTGGGTGACTTTTCGATTGTTTGACCCGCTATTCGGGCTGAAATCTTTTGGCAACCCTGACAGTGGTAGGCAAATATCATGAATAGGAAGTTAATGATGATTGTTGCGTTGCATCAGTTAATGTTGATTTTAAAACCATATGAGCTTTGAATTAGGCAATATTCATGGATAATGATATTATTGGTTTCACAAAGATGAGGATAATTCTCTCTGTGGTATTGGTTATCGGGACTGGTTGAGGACATTGCAACAGGAAGTATTGAGCTTATTTTAGTCAGGAAGTATCGCAGTGATTTTCTGCTTGGTGAAATGGAGAACTTGTTATCACCCCGGAGGTCTGGATCATTCACTCGACGCAAAAACTCTGCAGACTTGCAAGCTTCAGGAGAAACTAGTTTCTCGTATGTTATAAACTAAATATATTTCATTAATTTGGAATCTTCTTTACTGTACTTTAAATCTGCCATGATAAGTCTTGTTTTTTTCTTGCTTTTATAATTCTTGTTGTACATGTATATATGTTTTGAATTTGCTGTACTTTTATATGTTTTGTTTGTTTTAAACCTTGGTTAAAAAATTGATAATAATAGATTTACCTTTTCCTGTGCATATCAACAATGTGATGTTGTGATTTGTCGGCAGGGTTGCTTTCATGTTTTCAAACAACACAATATAAAATATACAGGAGTCTCATGTTACTTTCTATTATAAAATAGTTTAGACTTTGATGCATCATAAATATGCACACATGCCACCAAAACAACCAATAATGGAATCTGTGATACAAATGCATAAATATTTTTAACAAACCTTTATTTCTTTATCATTGCATACAGGGAGCAACCAATTTTCAGCACCAGAGCCCACATTTTCCAGATAGATCCTAACACCAAGAAGAACTGGTTACCATCCAGCAAACAAGCTGTAGCAGTTTCTTTCTTTTATGATAGCACACGGAAAAGCTATAGGATTATCAGTGTAGATGGATCCAAGGTAAGAAACATTGAATTTGGCCTCTGCAGATATATTTATAGATGATTAGTCACCTTCAGCAATTTTAAAGAAGGTGCCTGACAAATGGAAGTTCAATGAACTGGGACTAGGAGCAACTGAAAGCTTACAAGAGCCTTCAAATGTATGCACTATTGCATTCATATTATGTTTGGTACACCCTATGTTGGTCTGACATATCAAAAAAAGAACTGTAGAGCAAAATAATATAAATGTAGCCTACAGGTACATGGAGGATTTTTGTATTAACTTTGTTCTCAAAGCAAACAATACTGACAATGTTGTTAACAAACTTTACAGGTACTTACAAGCTTTATCACAAAATTTTAGCTATGTTACAAGCAATTTGTGTATGACACCACGGGTGAGTGTCGAATCGTGTAACATGTAAAGCAATGGGTTAGGGTTACATTAGGGTTACACAGTATTCAACTCTTAGTTTGCCTTGTGTGAAACAATAGAGGGGTCTTGAATGCAAACATGTGACATAGGTCAACTCATCTATAGTACTTTCAATAAAGGATATAAATATCTTGTCATTGCAATGTTCATCCCAAATTAAGTTACCATCTGGACTTGATTTGATTGATTCTTTGTCAACATACAAGATTGGCCAGTCATTCAGGAACAACTTGTTTCAGAATAAGTTGCCATATATAGCACATCAACATGTTGAACAAACATAGATATGTACAGTTATAGTCACAAAGCACTTTTCTCAAGCCAGATTCTGATTGAATAATTTCTTTGTATGCTTACAGGCAATCATCAACAGTACCATCATACCTAACATGGTATTCACCAAGACATCACAGAAGTTTGGTCAATGGGCAGATACCAGGGCTAACACTGTCTATGGTCTGGGCTTCTCTTCAGAAATGGAACTCAACAAGGTATGTTATGTAGGGTAAATGTGGCCTGATCTGATCTATCAAGCCAGAGGAAGCCATTTTGAAAATTGCAATCATATCATCACATTCCTTAGTAACCAAGTATAATGTTACAATAAATGAATCAATGTCTTCCTTTAAACCATTACTTCTCTGCTTGCTTCACAGTTTATTGAGAAATTTAATGAAGTGAAAGAGAAGGCTAAAAGTACCGGGACAGGATCCGACAAGAAAGGAAGTGATGATTCCTCATCAAATAGCAGCGGTGGAAAAGTGAATATTGTGCATAATGTACCAATTATTCATAACAAGGTAAGTGTACCATTAATAACGTCAGAATAAACACAAAGTTCCATTTTAGATATACCTTAATTCCACGCAACTGATGCATCACATAACTTCCCTGTGAGTGTGTTGTTGTGGTTGAGTGGTGGAAACATATTTGTCTGTTCATTCAATTGCCTTACAGACTATAATAGCCATAGTAGGAAAATAGACATCAGTTGCATATGGGTTTAAAGACCTTAATTTAATAGCCCTGGGGCTACATTAAGTCCCAAATTTTCATGGGTACATACAGGAAAATAAATATCCTAAACTTGTTTTTTTTTTCAGGAGAATTCTGGTGACTCTGGATCTGGCAATTCTTCTCAAAGCTCTGTACCAATCTTAGCTTCCAATGATGCACAACTTAAATATGAGAATGATAGACTGAAAATTGCACTGGCTCAAAGGTGAGTGACGGGATACTGTGATGTTAACTCTACATGTATGATATATAGTGTGTCTCATCTCAAGTTGAGAGTAAAGTCTGATTCAGACTCCACGTCATAGCATGATGAATTTTGCAGTGGCAGTTTTGAATCGCTCACGCTAACCTAATCATACGGGGTGTATACACAAGCATAGAAGGGCAATTTTTTTCTGTATGCTGGCGACGCAACAGGGTAACACACTAGTAATATCACTCTCAACAGCAACTTGAGACAAGACAGACTATAGCTCTGATTGACTTTGACTTTGATTGATTGCTATCAAGTGGACAATTCTTAATCAAGTAAATATTCTTATTATAAAGCTTCTTTATAATTAAACATCAAGTTATGAATATTCATAATCTCCCAATTTTATATGAACTTGTTTTGTATAAAAATAAGTCTTTAAAAACTGTGAACTTTAAAATAATGGTCTGAAAGTAAAACCCATGCTTCCATAGAAGTGGTTGATTTGCATATATTCTCTCTCTTTACAAAAAAGGGGGAAAAAATTGTATGTCTGTATAGAAAATCCAAAATAAGTAAATGTAGAAACAAGCCAAAATATTTGTTGGTGAAAAAATATATTATACCATTTTTACAGTATCCTTTATCAGTTTCACAATGTATACGGCATAAAGGTCACACAATCAAACGAAAGTTGAACAGACTTTTATTGTGAAACCAAAATAATAATAACAATGATTGATGACATTCAAACAATTGTAGGTGGACTAAGTGAAAGTTTCATTTTTACATTCCATCAAAATTGAGACCGGTTTCTTGTGGTTTCATATACAACTTGATTCACATTGATCTGTTTGTTCTTTTTATGTGAATGATTACAGCTCAAATAATGCCAAGAAATGGGAATTGGAGCTGCAGACACTAAAAAATAATAATGCCAGACTGACAACAGCATTACAAGAGAGTACATCTAACGTGGAGGAGTGGAAGAAACAATTATCACTATACAAGGAAGAAAATGCTAAGCTTAATAAGAAGGTATGAATCACTTCCACTATTTTCAAATTTTATTCCAAGGCCTAAAGCAGTAAACAATTATTTTTCAAGTAGGATAGTATGCACTGTTTATTGTGTGTTAATAAACAATTTTGCCATATTTCCGTACATAATCTACCTTTAAAATATATCAAATTTTGGTCAATCCTTTTATAATATGTGATTAGTTTTTGTAAGCTAATCCTTATCCCAAGCCTAATCCTGACCCTAACAAAAGAATTACCCAAACTTTAAATAGTAATGCTATGTCATTTGTATTGAATTGACCATAGACATTTGTAGTAGATTTAACCATAAAGACTTATAGTAATGATAAAAAAATTAGTGTTTAAATGCATTTCACATCTTGGATTTGGTACATGTGTGGGACACAAATGCATTTTTTAAAACCTACTTATCAATAGTGACCGTCCCTTAATCATGTTAATACCAGTTACATCTGAAGTTAGTTTATAATTTCTTAGGAATGATAAGATACTTCTGATAACACATATATGTTTTCTTCACTTCTATAAAAAGATGTAAATTTAATTTACCCTACAGATTCAGGATATGTCACTGACAAGTAACACTGTGGAGGTAAATGGTGAAGACACAAATAAGGTGAATCTTGAAGGGCAGCTTCAAGCTCTTACATTGGCACATGAAGAGAAACAACAGGTATGGAAGCTTACCAATAGAAGCTTGGGTTGTTTTTTATGCTGGTTTTATTTTGTTTGTTGCCTGCTTGCTGTTGCTTTTTAAAGCTTTGTTACTAAATTCAGGATTAGATCATGCCTCTTAATTTTGGTTGGTAAATAGAGAGTTAGTGAGGTAGAGCTACCAGAGGGCTGACAGTAAGTTTCGCTGATCCCTCCTGTTTTTTTCCTATGTCGACTTAACACACGATTCCCGCTGTTGTTTTGGTTCCACTGTAGCACCCCCGGTCCACGCATGGAGGTCGCCATTTGAGGTTTTAGCACCCACTTTAGCACCCGGCTACCATGACTACACGTTCATCATCGCGTACAGTACGCGTTCCCAACTGTCAATCATTAGGGGTCAATCACCTCGAGCTTGACAATGATATCTGAATAGACTATCGCCAAGTCTTACGTGTATGCGCGAAATGTAGGTTAATTTTCGTGATTAAAACCGTATTTTTCTTGTATAAATCTTGGCCCGGATAGCGGGATTGTTGGTTGATTTAATGTATTTGATAAATTAAGTTCATGGATGCGCTAAAAATATCATTAAAAAGTATTAAAAATGCCGTTCAACATTTGAAAAAAATGCACTGTAGCAGGCTTGATAAAGTCTAACCGTGGATGCAGCAAGCCGCGATTTTATGGGTAATTTTCATTACTTGAACGCGGAGCATGGACGCGATGCAGCTGGTAGAAGTCGCGGTAGTGTTCCAGGCCTACGCGATGGCAGGGCAATGGCAGCTTCCATAGTTTTATTACTTTTATCATAGAGTGACACTTCCCAATCTTTATTTCTTCCCTGGAGCTACCTCCATTGCATTGGTCACAGAAAGGCATAGATTAATAACTCATAGATTGGAATATTCCATGCCTGTGCTCTCTAAGCATACTTGAATTCAGCTGACGCCAGTAAAGTGTTCAGACCTGGCAACATCACTCATCTTACGCACAAAGTTTCTTTTGTATACGCTTGCGCTATCTGCACTATTTTTAAGTTAGCACACGCAAACCTGACTTAGCGTTGCCCCCACAGGCAACATGCCCACATTCCGCGATATACAGAAAGGTATGGTTATTGGACTGTCAGCATCACTGGATTCCACTATTTATGAAGGCTATGATCACAGCAGACAATGCCTTCCCATGATGCATTGCTGATATTGCATAGTTTGCAAAACTGTATAGTTTTATGTCAGGTTTTTTGCATAATTATGAATATTAAAGACCTTCTCCACTCTGAAGCTTGCATGCAATTACTAATGAGCTTCTCACTTTGTAGGGTGATAGAGTATGATCACCTCTTGTGTTATTTGCACATTTCTGAACATTAATGACTTCATTTGCATATCATTTGTACTTAAAATCTTTGCTATTTACAAAGCTTTGTTGTGGGGGCCACCTTAATCACAAATATTGAGTGTTATTCGCTGGTTTATACATCTTAGCATGCAATTGATGCTTTATCAATTTGACAGGGGCAATATGTGTGACAATGTTTAGACCATTTCTAGCAGTAAATAGTAGTTGGTGTTTGTTCAGTGTGGCAGTGCAGTGTCTCACTCATTTTGTATGTCACTGGTATGATTTGATTTGTAGGAAGCTGAAGACTTATCCAAGAGATTACAGGATGTGAGTGAATTAGAAGAGGAAAACAACAGATTGAAAGGTCAAGTGGAGGTAAGTAACTCATCCCCATGTCCTACAACACGCAACATAAATGAAAATGTAGTCAACCTAAAGCTGGTTGGACACATACTAAATCAATGGACCTGCTACTTCATCACAGGCTGCAACTAAGTATTGCATACCTGCCAACCGTTCCGATTTAGGCAGAACTGTTCCAATTTTTAAACCTCAAAGTCGCTAAAAAGCGGAACGTTCCGATTTTCCTGATTTTACTAAGAAAAAGTCAGAACTTAATCAAAAGATGATAACTCCTTCTGGACTTATGTATTTCCAATTTTAAAATGAAAATTCCTTAGAACCCTGACTGGATAACTCGGCTAGATAATGGTACTCATTTTTCATGCATGTGGTCAAATTATATTTTTATATTATTTTATATTATTGAGAACACCATTTCATGCCCAAAATTGATAAATTTTGGTGCATTATCGGACCAGCATGTTATACTGATTGTGTTGGGTTTTGCTTCAAAAACTCATCTCTTTTTCCTCAATGAATATTACCCTAGTAAGAAGTATGTAATGTGTATTAATGAACGATGACGTTTAAGATGATGCTGGACTGATGCCGTATAAGGCCTATACTCTAATATCAAGTCATGTTTAAGTCTAAATGCAAGCAAATTGGGTCAAAGGTTTGATATTAACCTTTTAGCTGTATCCTTTGGCTTTATGTGGCCGTCAGTCGGGGTGTCCTTAGGGGAGGTTGGGTGGTGGGTGGGGGTGTGTATGTATTTCCCTTTGGCACCTATGGTCATAATTATGACTCTGTCACATTATTAAAAGTACTTTTATTATAATCTGTGTACAGCAATCAGAAGAGACTATACAGAATTTGAATACGAAAATAGGACAACTAGAAGGCCAACTAGCATCAGAACAAGATGGCAGACAAAGTGAATCGCAGAGTATACAACAGGTGCACACCCAATTGGGGGCGCTGGTGCAACAACTAACCACCGTACATCAACAGCTAGGGGAATCACTCTAGGTACACAAATATAGGTTTTTTAATTTATTGTACAGAACTTTATCAAGTGAATTATGGTGCAAGAGATATTTTGTGTAAATGTACAGATCTGATCCCAACGTTTAGTATTGATTTGAGCAGATTTCCAGTTTTTATGCAGTTTTAAATTGCTGGGAACGCTTCCATTGCTCAGCAGGTATTGTAAACATTGTCTTGTCCTTAGATTATTAATACACAGATTGGAATTTTCCATGCCTGTGCCCTCTAAGCGTATTTCAATTCAGCTGACGCTTGGTACAGCGTACAGACCTGGCAACATCGCTTATCTTACGCGAGAAGTTTCTTTTAGGTACGCCGCGCTGTTTGGCGCTATTTTGAGTTTGCTCACGCGTACCTGACTTAGCGTCGATCCCCTGAGGCAACATGCCATGTTTCCGCGGTATGGTCTTGTCATTGACTCTTAGGTCAATTTTGGCTTGGCGAAAATAAAACTTGATTCAAGAAAGTTGCCATTCTCAATGAAAAACATAAAATTGTTGCCAAACTTGGACATTGGGGGGGGGGGGGAGTTTTATATATACAATCAAACTTTGACAAAGTGTGCATAGTCTCCTTGGACATTTTGGTTCCACTCACTGCACTCATACTATCTGTCAATTTTAATGTCAAACACCATTTTTTTATTAGCTAACAGATATCTGGGCGCTTGAAAATAGCATGAATTGTGGTTCTGTGGGTTTATACTCACTCCATTTGACTATTCTCACTAATGGTCATGTCTCATGAATATTAGATAGTTGATATTGAAAGCCTTGTTTCAACTCTTCCTTGATAACGTCATGGGAAAGAATTCAGCCAATCAAAAAGGGCTTGTATGTAATCATTGGCAGACAGTCTGTGTGTAGTGAGCAGAATCAAACCAGTAGTGGAGGAGACAGTGAACACTGCTCAATACTCACATTTGTGACAGTTGTAGATGGCAGTATGAGGCAGTTCTGGTATCAGACACATTTTGTAACTTGACTAGATCTGTATCTGTTAGCTGTTAATTCCATGCTCACAACAGGTGCATTGAATCCAACTGTTAATACATTAGGAGTATTCCAATTTTGAGCAGTGGAGCTCTGAGAAAAAATATTTTCATCACATTGAAATGAATCCCACCATACTCACAAAATTGTTTTGTGTTGCATTGTGTTTTGGAAAAACTCTTAAGCCCTCCCATTTTCATTTCTTGTGCAATATAATACATCTGTAAAATGTGTCCGACCACATCAAAATGATGCAGTTGGGTTCTCACAACAGACATTGAGATACTAATTGGTTCTGAAAGATATTTTTGAAACTCTAAAAAATGATACCAAATTTATGATAATCAGATCAAATTTCTTTTTATTTTATTACTTAATCTTAAATATTTTAAAAGTGCCTTTACCTAACAACTGCGTAATTTTGATGTGGCACACAAATGGCTGTTCTTTCAGGGGGTGATATGGCCATACTACTAATGAATACACAACAGTGAGTTGTACTACTCCCACCTCCAAAATGAAATGGTACTATTATTCTTTCAAAATATAAAGTGTATTTGATATGTATGTACACTATCTAAGTCAACTCTTGTGTCATATCAATCACTCCCAAAATACTACTTTATTTGCCCACTTTTTCAAAAAAAATAACGTAATATCAAATCCTGTGTGCACATCTAAACCTAATAATTGCTAATTACAGAATTTGGGTGGATATTGTTTAAGAAAATAATCATCTTTTCATATTTTCAAACCCATATTTGTCAAATTGTTGTAATGTGATCAATTTTTATCTAGATGTCAAGAAAGATTCATAGCATTTTAACCACTGAATGTAAACAATAAGAATGCCCACCATAGCTTTGCTGAGAAGCAACCTTGAGAATATCTTCAATAATCCCCACCTTGCTATCGTTTCTTGTAAGTTATGTAGGTATGTAGTTGTCCTTTTATCAGGGATTGAGTTTTAAGGCGTGCGAGTGCGATTCGCACGCTCCGCACGACTGAAAATACGACGAGAGGTGCGATTTTTCGCACACATAAAAAAAAAAAAAAAAAAAAAAAAATTTTTTTTTTTTTTTTAAGTTTTTTATTTTTATTTGGAATGTCCTGGAACTTAAAAATGTCCCTGAAATATTTTTAATTTTTTTTAAAACTTTAAAAAAATTATAAAGATTTAAAAAATTATAAATTCATGTTCAAAATAGGCAAATTTATAATTGATGTTCACATTACAACCTATTTATGAAGTAAAGAAGCATACAAAACAAATGCATTTTAAAATCATTCATAGATTATTATGTGAACATAATTTACAAATTTGCCTATTTTAAACAAGAATTTATAATTTTTAAATCTTTTTTGTAATTTTTTTTTTAAATTAAAAAAATTCCAGGGACATTCTAAAGTTCCAGGGACATTCTAGGGACATTCTAAATCCAAAAAAAACTAATTAAAAAAAAAATTACAAATGACACTAGCAATAAGTCCAAAGTCCAGGGACATCTATGCAGTATACACCATTCATTACCCCAGAGCTTTTACCATGGCCATTTAAAAAAAGTACATGTATGTTGTCACAATTGCTAAGTTTTAGCTGAAAATGAAATCATAGTCATACACCAGTTTTGAAAAAAGCACACCTTGGTTTATTTAGGTGTGCGATTTGCAGCACACCTAAAAGCACACCTCGGTTATCCAGGCGCAGTGATTTACAGCACACCTGTCACATTGCAAAACTCAATGCCTGCTTTTATTCTTCCACTGCTCATTTCAGAAATAAAAAGATATTAAAACCTGCATGTCAAATATGTGTACATCCATATCAAAACGATGCACTTGTCGGCTGCTACATGTGTCTCATTTCAAATAATAGCTAGGAATAAATACAGACTCATCTCAGTGAGGTCACTTCAAATCATCCCTCAGTCACATGGTTAAGGAATGTTCTCTGCATTCCTTAACCAAGTGACTTAGGATGATTTGAAGTGACCTCAACTTGTATTGAGTCTGATATTTATTCCTAGCTATTATTTGAAATGAGACACATGTAGCAGCCGACAAGTGCATCGTTTTGATATGGATGTACACATATATCAAGAGGAATCATGCCAGTGTAAACTGTACAGTAGTTCATGTACACTGTAGTTTCAGGTTTACATGGCAAAAATGTTCCCTTGATTTCTGAATTTAGATTGAATGCTTTTAAGTAGAATGAATGTATAATTCAATGAATGTGTGTAAAACTTGCATTGTGTGTGTCCAAAAAGGTAGGGGGTTCCCAACCTGTTTTGAAATGTGACCACATTTCTTGCATGTGAAACCACTTGCGACCTGTATGTCAAAATTTTTGTTTTGTTTTTATTATTCATAAATGTCTCATGACCCCAAGTTTTGAATTCACAGCCTTTGGGGTCAGATTGACCCCTCATTTTGGGTCATGATCAACTGGTTTGGAACCCCCAGTACATGGTAATCTTGCAGTCCTTAAGTTAGCAATCCGACAAAAAAATGAAGTACATTTTACAAAGTAAACAACTTTATTATAGCACATGGATTTAATTCTTTCAGATCTCACTGTAGCAGGTATGTTAACAAGAATTCTATTATATTCAGTAATTATTATACCTCCACATTTCCATTTATTCTCACCATTTCTTCCTGATTGCTCTAATATTGGATTATACCATAAACCATGTGTTTTACAAAATGTGTGATTTTGTATGTTTATAGCCTATCTTACCATGTATTTATGTAATTAACTTTATTGTCTTCATTTAAAGACATTCACAATCTGCCATTATGAAGTCAGGATAAAACAATGACTTAAATTCACAAAAGGGAACTAACTTGAATCCTAGGGTCTATTTCACAGAACTTTCAATCACAATATCGTATCATTGTAAAGTAAACAATCCTTTGCTGCACTAGTCCATATTTGAGAAGGGATTAACCCCAACCCTACCCGTGTTTTTTTTTGCTATCGGAAGGGAAAGAAGAAACGAAAAAGGAGAGAAGTCACTTGGTACCTCCTTGCATGCCATGCACACAATCACTGACCTGCAGCTACCGAGGTTAGACTGGCCCGGGCAGCAATTTCCTGGGTATATATGACTTAGGCTGATTGTGTCATCAAGTCACATGGAGTGCATGCACACAGAGTGGTTTTAATAGTGAGCTTTAGTGAGACTCGGTTGGGTTCTAAGGGTTAAAGTTAGTTGCCTTTTTTGGCTATCCACCTGTCAGTTGCCACTATACTTTGGTTCACCTCAAGGTCAGTATATTGGTGTCATTGCTTTTTCGCGGTTGCGCTGCAAGCATGCCGACAAACCAGCCTTGTACGCGTGCGTGCGTTGCGATACTGCGACCAGCGAAATACGCAACTACATCACTACCAAACTTGAGGTGAACCAATGTATAAATAGTAATTTAATTTTTATTGTATAGTTATTTGTATACACTCTACAGAATCATTGAAAACAATGGAGGTGAAGAGTGAAAGTTACTCCTGAAGTCCATCCCTAATTACAATCATAAATGGGTTGAAGGACTTACATTAGTGTAAATGCAGTCTCATCAGAATCAGGCAGCTAATACTATAGCACTCGAGATCTTTTCAACTACGTAGGCAACAACAATGCAGCTGCCCACCTAGATGAAAAGAATTTCACTGATCAGAATACCACCAATATCACCAAGCAGTGATCAGAATCTTGGTCAAAAATCCAGTTACCTCCACACAGTATACAGCAATTCCTATTGTGGTAACTGGATCGCTGACCAAGATTCAGCTTTCTGCACCACCAATAGCAATCAAACTTGTGAAATATGTATATATGTAAAACTACGAAATATTTTATCATGTATCGCAATCTTTCAAAATAATGAAATTCCGCATTTTTATATTTGTGCATGTAAACTATTTGAACTTTTTTGCACATCATTTGTAATATAAACAAATTATGTAATGATTGAAATAGAGTCATTTGATTTGTTGAAAAGTTGATCTGCCCATATTGCTGGACAAATATGGGTGTACATAGACTTGCAGTCTGGAAAGGATTAGGCCTATACAGTGCAAGATGTATGAGCGATTTGTTATAAAAGAGGGCTCTTCTTGGACCGGTAGATATGATGGGGATGTCTTTTCTTTATTCTATGTACTGTGTATTACCATCTGACTAAAAGTACACCTGTATTCTAAAGTTAGAATACATCAACTGGAAAGGTGTACATCTTATACACCAATCCGAGAAGCGTTTACTGTATTTGGCCCTCTATTGACGGCAACACAGATGTACCAGAGCGGGAGATTTAATTCGTAATTCAATACTCATGATTGTGTATTGAATATCACTGTGTGTATAATTCCGGTACAATTCTGTATAGCACACAATAAATAATGGATGGAACCCCCGACCTCGGGACACCGCAGTTTTACATCGGGGACACCGCAGTAATGGCGAAGTCGGATAGGTGTATACATCACAGAATTAGACCGAACCATGTATTGCTCCATGCTAAATCCTAACCCTAAGCCGAACCCTAAAATACAGGGTGTGGAGGGCATTCTATAATTATGCTTAATGCAGGACATGCATACATGACAGAGTCAGTGTTCACCATGGTCTAATTCTGTGACTTTCATCCATCTTTTTTAGTTACATGTCTTTTCAACTAGGAAGAGAATCTATCAGAATATTCAACTTTTGGTCATGTTTCAATGCACAATTTTTTTATTATGTATTCTATGCTCGCCAGCTTTTCCCTAAATATTTGTAGTGGAGGAATTTTAGAAGTAACCAAATGCATATAAATCCCAGTAACCTTGAGCATTGTATATTAACCTTGAAGCCTACTGTGCCTTGTTTCTCTAAATGCAGCCCATTTTCTAAAGGTAAAAATATGTTTTGTGAGGAAAATGCTTGTTCAAACTTGTAATATACCATTGTGTGTGTTATTGTATTTGGTTCCTTTTAAAGAAGTATTTTGTGATCCTAGCATTCCCTTTTTATGAAATATTTCAGTAGATATCCCCGAAAAAGCTTATTCCCAAAATTTCAGTTGATTACGATTTTGCATTAGGTAGCCAGAGCCTTCCAGTTGTATAAAAATCACAACTTTTTTTTGAGAAAAGTGCGGGGATGATGCTGTGGATCACAAAATGCACTTTTAAATAAATTGTACTTTTTTGCACAAATTGAGCCATTTTTTACTACAAATACAGCTGGTGCACAGAACTTTAGTCCATTCAGCTTCCTGGTTCCTAGTTATCTGCTATTTATCAGTATGCACTTATCACAATGATATCATCCATTGAGAATTGAGTGGATTTCTCACATGTTAGTATCTGAAATATGGTTTTGTCAATTCATGCAGCAATATTTTCAAAAGTTCATATGCAAGAAGCAATATATCCATTTTTTTGATTTGTGATATAGGCAGATGTAACATGTCAAATAAAAGAACATTAAAAAATGATGTTTTAGATTATAGTTTCAAAAATATACATTGGATTTTTTTAAAGGAGGGTGTCTATTACAAGGTAGCATTATAGGGCAGATGTTCTGATCTATAGGCCTATAACAAAAGACTTTGAAAATGAGGTATATTGCCTTTTGCATGTGAACTCTTCCTTTGTACAATCAGTTTCTACATAAAACACATTGAAACCATGTTACTATCAAAACCTGTTCAACTCAAATCAGTATATTTTGAGTAAAACACATGTGCATATTTAGTCGATTTTATGCATTGAGGTAATGAGCTATCTACTGGTATATTGCATTGAGTTCAATCCATCTTGCTGTTGTATTTTGGTTTGATATATTTTGCAATAAATATGATAGAACAAGGTAAACGATAGATAGAAAATGGTAACATGATCTAGTAGAGGGTTATGTAGAAAAAGTAATAGTCAGTCTGTAATAGATTACAAAATGACCAAGTTAATAATGGTGTGTATGCAGGTGTGTGTGTATGGCATTACACATTTCAAGTTGAATTTCAACAATAGTTCCTAGTAGTATGAAAGTAATATAATATAGAAACTAAATGCTGCAATGTATGGTTCAGAATAATTCTGGTTAAACATTAAATAATGTTGACGATATTGATGGGTTTTTACAAGATATCATTAAATATGTAGGTATTTACAGAAGAATGGAGACAATTTTAAAGTTAGAAAGGGGAATCTGGAATCATTTCATTGAGAGCGTAAATCTGTGGGCTGATGGTAATAAGCTATAAATCTAAGTTAATAATAATATATAATATAAAATAATAACAACCTGCAAACTGCAAAACTTCAATAGCAGGTCTCAGTTTAAATCAACATACTTTTTTGTTTTGGTTTTTTTGATGCACCAATTGTGTCAATTATTTGTATTTGTTTTCTTCCAACTAGATAACTAGTTCTTTGTTGATTAATTAAAGAAAATTCTCTTACCGGGACCACTTTTGTGGAACTTCTGTGTCATCAGCCAGATGTTGTCAGTGTTGACTATGATGTAACACTATACTATTCAGCAAATTACTTCAGCGGTGTCCGTCTGCTCTGTCTGATTATCGCATAAAAAGAACTAGATCACACGATTGTACGCAGTTTGACTAGCGAATGAGGTGCCGATGTGATGATGACATGATTCAATTAGCCAATCAGAACCCCACTTCCGTATACGCCAAAAACTGCACCTAATTAACAGACCACTGAAGTACTGTACTGAAAACTATAGGTAACATCTCTAAGTTAATGTATTCTAAGAAAGCTAACAACAATCATCTGATGAAGCAGAAGTCCTGCAAAAGTGCTCCCTGTAAGCGAATGTAAAAGTAGTGTTTTCTTTCATTAATTAATCTACATTTTCCACCACTACAGTCTGTCCACATAGAAGTACAAAGTAAATAGACTTCGGAAACTGGAGGTATGAGAATAATTATTTCAGTGCAATGCATGTGTAAATGCTTCGTTGGCGCGCCAACTGCTGCACGATTTGTACTTGTCGAGCGTACCATGCTCTTTACGCGTCACATTTTTTTATTACGCAGTGCGTGTGACACAAAGCATCGACCCCCAATGCCACAGATTTGGTTTGTACTTCTATGTGGACAGACTGTAAGTATGAATCTGCAACACTTTATTTTTATTTGTTATATGTTTATTTTCTAAATATTTCAAGATTCTTGTTATGTTAACAAGCATTTGTTTTGCAATGTGAAATCAGTTGAAATTGTGTATATTTTTGCTTCTTCTTTTCTTTGTTTATTTGTATTTAATATTTTCTTTTTCACCATTTGTTTTGAATTGGGGTTGTGTAATATTGTGTTTTGAAAATCCAGATAATGTAAAACAATTTAATTTAGTGAGCAATTAATAATTAATCGGCAGAATTAAAAGTGCTGCAAATAGATGTATTTATAAAGGCATTTAGTGTATGGTTGACCCGAGTTTATTGGCATATAATAGTTGACCTGCATATTTGTTGGGGGAAAGTTAATTTGTTTTACAGTTTGAGGGGGGTTAGGTTGTCACTTGCCAAGACCAGCACCTTCTCTTAAAGAAATACTGTAAGATTCTCATGCACCCCACCCCCATTATTTCACATCATTTTGTGAAAAATACATATCTAAATTTGTTAGAAATTTTACAATACCATTGCAGAGTCTTGTGACAAAATAATGTTGTATTTCTCTTTCCATTTGTGAAAGAAGTTCCAACTTGCAACCAAAGGACTTTCATATTTCATATTTTCTGCATGATTAACTGAGTATGTTACTGTATTATATCACCAATGAGTTACTTCTATGATTAGGCCAAAAAAAAAGGGTTTGTCTCAAAGCTTGCGCGCGCGTTTGTAAAATCGCACGATTTGACAAAAAAGAAATGCGGAAATTTTTTTTATTTCAAAAAAAAATTTTTTTTTAGTTTTTTCAAAAAACGGCAAAAGTCAGACTTTTTATCAAAATACCATGAAAAAAGTCGGAATAAAAAATTTAAAAAATTGCATTTTGCATTTGTTTTAAATTTCTCGTGAGCTTTGAGACAAACCTTTTTTTTTTTTTTTGGCCTTATGTAACTCACCATATTTTGTATTTCTTTTACTCTTTCTATCAATCTATTATAATCGCATATATTTTGTTTAAGGGAACAAACCTTAAGTTTGATGACACCCTATAATCGAAAGTGCTTTCATTAGGAGGCTGACCCCCCTTACTACCTCCCTGTACTTTGATCAGCTTGTAATCAGCGGGCCTTATAACATCGCTTATTAATATCAATATATTTTATTTGGAGAGTTGTCTTGCGACATCTCGCCAGAAGTATTACAAATTATTAATTGAAGTCCTATACTTTGTCTACTTTCTTTAACATGCAAATTATAGACCAGGCTGATCAACTATATCACTCATAATGTGGATCTACTTTTTGGCGTAGTGGTTAGAGCCTAATAATTCCCGCCGAATACGAGCTGATCAAAGTATAGTGTGAAATGTTGTGTAGTCCAATCTGAAAGATCAACTTTGATATTGTAACTACTTTTTTACAACATAATCAGACATTTTAAACCCCCCCCCCTTAACATAAGGACTTTCCTCTATAGGAAAGTCATCACACTTTTGTTTTGTTCCCAAAGTATACAAGTGAAATCTTTTAAGTTGGCAGTGTAATATTATAGATTTTTCTTTTTGCTGAATGGTATATTTTGTTTTATCATATTATTTATACACTATTATACAGGACTGCAATTTTCTAAAATTGTTGGAAACAGGTTTGTTATGTAATTCCATACTATGGTGATATTGTAAACAAACAGTCTCCATCTTTGTATGCTATAAGCACAGGAATTTTGAATTGTTCAAAAATGTATTGTTTCAGTTAACCAATGTTATAAACCTCAATTACCTTTCTTCCAAAAAGTAGTAAGTGTTGGCTACAACATAATGCTTCTCATAATGCTTCCTTTGCACATTTAAGGGATCTAGAATGAGCGTTTATTGCGTTTCGACAGTATTTTTTGTGGGACATGAGAGCACCTCGGACCTATCAAATTGCATTCTGAATACTGAAGCATGTCTTTCTGATATCAAATAATTTTCATTTTTGAAAATCACAATATAATACAAATTTTATGACAAATTATAAAAATTTGATATTTTTCAAATTTTTGATATATAACAGTCCTCGAAGTAAATTATATAAATCTAATGATATATTCTTAAAGTGTATGTAGCTGGGAGGAAAAGCCGACGGTCAATTGAAAATTTTGACCTTTCATATTGAAGATATGGATTTTTTCCCAAAAAGACCTATTTTTTTTATTTTTGGTGTTTTGGGAAAAAATCCATATCTTCAATACTGAAAGGTCAAAATTTTCAATTGATCGTCGGCTTTTCATCCCACCTACATACACTTTAAGTATAAATCATCAGATTTATAAAGTTTACTTTAGTACTGCTAAATATCAAAAATATCAATTTTTAATGATTTGCCATAAAATGTGTATTAAATTGCGAATTTCAAAAAATCAAAATTATTTGATATCAGAATGACATTCTTCGTATTCAGAATGCAATTCGATATGTCTGATGTGCTCTAATGTCCCAAAATAAATACTGTCCAAACGTTCATACCCCAGCCCTTAAGGGTATACGATGTATGTTGTATACCCTTAAGCAGAGATACAAACATTGAATGTATAATAAATATGCTTAAAGCCTGCTGCCCTTGTTGGTACCAGTACCTGAGCTTACCACAGTAGCTGATACTGCTTTTAAATAGTCAATATTAAATAAATGTGGATATTTTTCAGAATTATTTTAAGTTAATGAAAGTGTGTAATTCACTTATATTGACATTTCCCATAATGCTGTGTGTTGCAAAATGACATGACCTAAGACTGCAGAGCATACAATGGTGCTACCCAAAGCTTGTCTCTGGGCACTTAGCAGGGGTGGATCAAGAAGGGGGGAGGAGACATGGGTACTTTCCCTCTAAATCTACAAGAATCTTGCACATTTGGCCTATTTTGGTTCCCCCCTTCAGTACATTTGATAATTTTCATTTTTTTGATCCACCTCTGCTTAGTCTCCTTATCATGTAATAACATTTGTATATTGCAGAAAATTATGTGAGCCATTTTCTATTGTAATGCTTTTATGACCAGTGTTCATTAAAATTGAACTTGAATACAATAATATGAAGTATGAATGTTTTTCATTGATTAATTGTTACTTCTTGTTGGTTTCTGTATGATTGTATGTGGCAACAAACTCAAATTGAAAACCAAGAGAATTAAAAAGGTCACTAAACAGATCAAGTGAACAATTTTATTTTCAGTCGGTAAGAGATTAAATCAAAACTCGACCATCGTTTCAGGCAGTTCTGTCCGGTTGGAGCCGCTTTTTATTGGTCTAAACAATGGAACGCGGTTCAACTGCCGGTCGAGTTTTGATTTCATCCCTAAGTCAAGAGAGAAGATTCTTACACCACTCTAGACTACAACCAGACATATTGAGGGATTGGGGTAAGAAGGTCCTATGGTGCAAGAAGGCCCTATCTGCAATAGCTGCCCTAAAGACATTTCACAATTTCTGTATTGTATATTGTACATATCTGGCAGCTATTGCAGATGGGACAAACCCCTCTATCATCTTGTAAGGGATCACACCACTAAATCAAGTTCCTATTTTATGTGTTAAAGAAGAATTCATCATTTTCTCAGGGTTAAAACGTCATCATTCATTCAAAACACAATTTTGCTCAAAGTTTATGATATTTTCTACCTTAGAACCACCATATTTTGGTAGTTAAGCGGCTCGATTTTTCGCGATGGTGCATTGATGTAAACCATACCAAACTCTGCAATGCCTCCATGTTGTGACATCATTTGGTGAATGGAACCTAAAAACCTTCAGAATTGCAATATGAATGGAACCAAAAACCTTTCTAAAATTTCAGAATTGTAATATTTTTTATGCTTAGATAGTGAGAAAACATCCACAAAAAATGGGCACATCAACCTGCATTCCAAACATAGTTTTCCATTTTAATGCACCAGGTATGGTCAGCGAATGGAAACACTGGTTTTTATTTCTTCAGTCAGATAGGGTTGGACCTGATTTAGTGGTGTGATCTCTTAAGCAATAGAGCTATGTGTTTAAACTATATCTTGAGTTAAGCAGCAAACAAAACGGTTATATAAAGGGTACAAAATTAAATGTTTTAAACATTTTTGAAGGTTGCTGCAAACCATTGTAACATACTGCACTGTTATTTACGTTTTTACAAAACGTTTGCACTAAAATAATTTACAATGAAAGTTTTGTAGTGTTTTTTCATACAAAACGTTTTGTAACAATTTTATGGACAGTAGCCTACAGCAATGTAATTGCATTACAAGTCGACTTTTTCAGCTCTCCTTAATGTCATACAAAATTGCCATACGGCTTCGCAGAAGTTGTTTTTGTTGTCAGTTTTGCGTGGCTTTGGGATTGAAGAAGTTATAATATGAACGAGCAGTATTTGTCATGTTCCAGAGTATAACGCAAACCGAGCACCCAGCAGCATCAAGAGTAACACAGTGAAATTGGGCCCTGCCAGAGTTATCCATAATTATGGTTACAGCGTTCGTGATAGTCCAACCATGTCGCTACTCATATCCCATAGTTTTTTTGCAACAACGTCATCTTTAGCTTGCTTGGCTGGTTCCTTGGGTTTACAATCACTGAAAGAAAGCAAAATTCAAGGAAATTCTGTCAAAATATGACGATAAATTGACGAAGAATTGATTTGGGGGGAAGGAAAACCGCTGAAGGAACTGGTCGAGAGAACAAGCGGAGGTCTGAAAGAAACGATTCTGTTGAATTTGTAGAGTATTGCTGCAGAGAATTTAAAACTATATAATGGGAAATTAGATTGTTGGAACTTAAAATCAGGCAAACTGAGTTATAAAGTAAAAACAAAACCCACACTTGTAAAAAATGAAAATCACTAAAGAACTAGCGCATGCATTCCCTTGTAGTTTATGAAATATGCACGGAGAAGTGATATGTGCAGCGGTATGAACTAGTCCGTCAAGGAGGACCACGAGTTGGTTACCTAACAAACTTGTGGTCCTTTTCGACGGACTAGTATAAACTGGAGGCGTCTACCACCCAATTCGGGGTCTTGACTGACAATTGAGGGCCTTGTGATTTGCCAAATGGTCCTGTGGATTATGTCTTAACATGGTGATTGTCAAAAGAATAATTAGGCGCAAGGCGTAAGACCCGGTATTAAAACTGCAACATTTCGCTTCACAATTGAAGAGCTTGGTTCCAAACCATGTTAAGTCCGCAAAGACATGTTTCTGATTTACATGTGCGATATTGCAATGGGTTGTGATGCTATAGGTAATATTAATTTAAGTTGGATGCGCCATTACAAAGCAAACAGTGGATGGATGCACAGTAACAATACTGTGTAAGGCCTTTGGTTCCTAAATGAGAACAATTATAGTCTGTATATTATTTTAAAGCATCATTGTTGTGTTAAATAATTAGAGAATAAAGGTATTGTTTTTAACCACTGGAGTGCATCTATCGTCTCATATAACACGGGCGACATCATTATTTTAAGTAAAACAACGAGGCGAAGCCGAGTTGGTTTACGCCAAAAATAATGATGTCGCCCGTGTTATATGAGACGATAGATGCACGACAGCGGCTAAAAACAATACCTTTATTCTCATTCTTAAACACTTCAATTCAAATAAAAATATCATACAAATTTTAATCAAATTAAATCCTACATTTTGCAAGGAATTACCTAGGGGTTAAAATCGATCAGTCCCGTTGTTGCTGTGCGCCTCCGATTGGGCCAAATAGCGAGTACGTGCTGACCCGTGTCATATCGTGTCATATCACACGGGTAAAGCTGGGCAAGAACCAATAAGATTGCAGGAACGTTCTCAAGTGTTTAAGAATGGCTTGTTGAGGGTACAACTCAATGTTCCTAATGTCAAACTTGTCAAAGTAGTCGTGATTGTATCACGGTGAGAAACATGTGATTGTGGACCTATCATGGTTTGGAAACTAGCTCTTCAATTCATAAGATAGGGCCTACCTGAAGAACAATCCAGATGTATCTCTCAACGATTCTTCAACAGCACAATAAATGGTAGTTTGCGCACCCTCCTCTGAAGTCTTTACAAAATAGACGCCTAGAAATCCAAAGTATCTTATGATGAAATCTAAAGGCGGATATGTACGCGCGAAATAACGATACAGATTAGTCCATACCGCTCCTGGGTTCACGGCATTGACAGTCACACCCGTGCCTGTTGAAAACAAAAAAAATAACTTTAGTCAGGGGGCAACCGTCACTCAGAAGGCCCGTTACTCAGAAGGCCCACTATTCAGGAAACCCGTCAAATTCTGAATAGCGGGCTTGTTTTCATTTAAAATGACCCGCTACTCAGAAGACCCGCTAATCAGAAAATTCTGACTAGCGAGCCTTCTGAATAATGGTTTTTCTAAATAGCGGATCTTCTAACTACCGGGTCTTTTGAGTGACGAGCTGCACCCCAACGTCAATTCTTTTCATTGTCCTCTTTACCTTCTCTGCCTTATCTTCCTCTTCAGCCATCTCCAATCTCATGTCCCTCCTCCTTACCATCCTCTTCCATTCTCCTCCTCATCATCACTTTCCTCCTCTCTGAAACACATACTATTCCTTAATCTTCTTCATCCTCTTCCACCTCTTAACACGCTTAAGTAATATTCCTACAAATTCTAGATCATAAATGTATTTGATATCTCATTGCTTACCTATAATCCGCTTGTGTAACTCTCTCGTAAAAAGCACATTAGCTAATTTACTTCGACAATAAGCATTAATTGGTTCGTAATTCTTTGTTAAATGTATATCATCGAAGTTTATTTTCCCTTTAGAATGCAGCATGGAAGACACGTTTATAATACGACTAGAGGCAGATTTCTTTAACAAATCAAGTAGTAGATTGGTAAGTAAAAAGTGTCCGAGGTGATTTACACCAAATTGCATTTCAAATCCGTCTTCCGTTTCCCATTGAGGACAGCCCATTACACCTGAAAAAGAAATGAGAAAATGGAATTTTATGGGGAAAATTGTTTTATATTTACCAATCATTTGCCCAAAATGATAGAATGCGTTGCTTAAATTCAGTCGGGAACGGTTAAGCAAGTACTGGAAAAACTACGTTAAATCGCAAATGCAAGTCAGTTGTGTCGATTCTATACAATTCTCAGTATCATCTTTACTAACCAATGCCATTGTTAGTGTTCCAATCACGGGGGACTTCCCCCAGTCAGAACCCCCCATGCCCCAGTAAAAACCCAGAATTACGAAAAATGTCCTCTGTTTGCGGCAATTTTGCTGCCGCCACTGTTCACCAACGTCATCATCTACGCCTATTGTATTCGGTGCATGTTACTATTGGCATAATCATCGTCTTTGACGATATCATCATCACCATAATTATGATACGATTTTGATGATGATTTTGTCGTCAGCATCGTCGTTGTCGTGGGCATCATCATGCATCATCATCTTCTTCATTATCATCATCGTCGTCGATGAAGTATGATTTTCGTTGAAATTTTAGATTTTTGCTCTAAACATAATAAAATACATCTCGTTCGTATATAAGAAACTTTATGGTCGTCGTTACATGTACCTGCATTATTAATGAGAATATCTAGTCGTTCCTCTTGGGCTAAAACTTTTTCAGCAAATCTTCTGACGCTCAAAAGTGACGCTAAATTTAATTTCCACGTTTCAACATTTTGGTTGCCAGTTTTTCGTCGTATATCATTAGCTGCTGCTTCCCCTGTGGCATCATTACGACAAGCTAAAATCACTCGGGCACCTGAAATAATGATTACAATAAATTGATTCAAACAATAAAGAATATATTTTCTTGGTAATAACCAGGTTAACAATAGGGCTACTTAGAAGCAAAAACTGATAATAAAAGTGGGTTTCGGGGTGGGGGATAACCCCCCCCCCCCTCGAATATTTTGCCAGGGGTGGACCATACAATCACACCCCCCCCCCCAATGTTGACGCCTGTATGTGGGTTTCTGACCAAACTAACCTCATATTTGGCCATTTTAGCCCCAAAGCCCAAATTTTTACGCGCGAATTTATTCCACTTTTGCACAATATTTCATCAGCTTAGTTTCAAAATGGCAAAATTTTTGCGGGCTTCGCGCGCATTTGTACCATAAATTTATTCTGTCGCCAAAGGGTGCCGGATTTACTATAGCTCAAGACATTTTCCAACTCCATCCCCCCAATGACAGAAGGAAATCTACGGCACTGGTTTTCTATAAATTTATGATTAACTCAGCGATAAAGGGCCGTGTTCCCTTGTTACTTGGTCAAGTTCTAATTTTTACATAATGTTTAGTAATTATTTGAGTGAATAAATGAACCTCTGTTTGCCATGTCCATAGCCGTTTCCTTGCCAATTCCACAGTTTGAGCCAGTCACTATGACAGTTTTTCCATGAAGTAAAGCTCTGCTGTGACACACCCCTCCCGCAAAGTAGCACCTTATCACGTATAATGCGTAACCTAGAAGGAGAAAAAATAAAATAAAATTTGTGCTAAATTTATAGTCATCTTTAGGCCCTATATATAAAAAAAAATTGTGGCGACTATTCATGATAACATCGGTGTATGGACATTCGTTTGATTGAACAGAGTGCCCGAAGATAGTCCAATTTAGGATGTTTTAGGACTTGAAATCCATGGAGCTGGAGTATTATTGTACACCCTAAAATTCTGCATTATTTCAGCAAATTATTGAAAATTACTCGAGAGGCATCATCATCATCATTCATCATCATTGGTCGTTCACCCCAACCAACCAATTTCACCGTTGATGCAGGAGGCTGCTGCTGTGCTGCATATATTATTAATATTTTTTGCTTCATATGATGCGCCATGGCTGTAACAACAAGCATAGCTTATAATATCAATAATACTAATTATATTGAAATTATTTTATTAACATGAACTAGCTCTGATGATTGTGAAACCAATAATAATATGCAATAAGACTATATATGCGTACGGCCAACCTAATGTTGTAGAACAAGGACTACCAAATATTATATAGGCTACACAATTGTACATAGGTTAAGGGATCTGGAATGAGCGTTTTGAGCGTTTCGACAGTATTTTTTGTGGGACATGAGAGCACATCAGACTTATCGAATTGCATTCTGAATACGAAGAATGTCTTTCTGATATCAAATAATTTTCATTTTTTTAAATTCACGATATAATACAAATTTTATGACAAATTATTAAAATTTGATATATTCACATTTTTGATATATAACAGTCCTCGAAGTAAATTTTATAAATCTAATGACATATTCTTAAAGTGTATGCAGCTGGGAGGAAAAGCCGACGATCAATTGAAAATGTTAACCTTTCATATTGAAGATATGGATTTTTTTCCCAAAAAGACTTAAGTTTTTTGGTGTTTTGGGGGAAAATCCATATCTTCAATACGAAAGGTCAAAATTTTCAATTGATCGTCGGCTTTTCATCCCACCTACATACACTTTAAGTTTAAGTATAAATCATCAGATTTATAAAGTTTACTTCGAGTACTGTTAAATATCAAAATATCAATTTTAATGATTTGCCATAAAATGTGTATTACATTGTGAATTTCAAAAAATCTAAATTATTTGATATCAGAAGGACATTCTTCGTATTCAGAAGGCAATTTGATATGTCTGATGTGCTCTAATGTCCCACAATTAATACTGTCCAAACGTTCATACCCCACCCCTTAACTGACTCATATATCTCGTGTCGTGTAAGATAATCCTTGTCTCGTCGTGTCAGTGTAGCTGCAAGTGAAATAAAAAATAACTTCAATACAGCTATTTCATATTTAAGTTTTAAAGGTTAATTTTCCATTTTCACAGGTTAATTTAGGTTTTATCATCATTGGCCATTAATATAAAAGCAGCAAGAACTTCCTCAATAGTATTTTTGCGGCGTTCACGCGTTTTATACACAATTGTGCAAAGATAAATATATATACCCCCAAGTCAGGAACTTTCTAAATAGGATCCAAAATCAATTGTAGAGGGGATCAATTCCCAGGGAGGTCTACTTTTGGCCAGAATGAAGATTTCTCTTGAAAAGGTCTGCATTTGGAATATCCGCACCCCACGAAAAAAAATTAGGCTATCACTGATAGTACTGATGTATCATCACTTCTAAATACGGCAAGCCAAGCAAATAACATTATAAATGAGTATTAAAGGTAGGCCTATATACCGGGCAATATACATACCAATAGAACATACGACTGCCACCTGAATCACCAAGTGCAAAGACCAAAATTGGTTCCATAACATCCAGCAACTACCCAACATTATCACTGTGTCAGCACTGATGAACCGATATTATTCGAAATCACAAGTTTCCACTTCCATTACAAATTAACAACCAAAATCGGGACCAACACCAAAGTATATGAACGCAAAAACCAACACACTACTACCATTCACATCAATGAGCTGTTGCAGTGAAACTCTGGTATTGGTTCTGTATGGTATATGGTACACATGCATTTTTTTCACCACCAAACTTTGACCTGCCGTCCATAGAAAAATAATTATCACGAACGTTTTGTCGCAAATTTTAGGGCAAGTACGAGTACATTGCCGAAGGTTTTGTGCGTGAAAATAAAATCATTTTTTCCGGATAGTTAGTTTCCGCTTTAGAAATATATATAGGCCTAGCTTATTTTATTTAATACACGTGGATTTATTTTCACCTTTTTATACACCAAATTGATCGTGAAATTAACACACTGTAAAATATACATGTCTCTGACATTGCTGCTGGCATTATTGGTAGCATGATTGGGGTGATTGGTGAAATGCAAATCTGCGGATATTTTTTACAAAATATGTGGTGTAAAGTCTCTTTACCGTTTTGAACCATCATATCTTTCACAAAGGGGAAATCAAAATACAAGGAAAGAGTAAATTTATACAATTATTTTGATACCGTCATACATGATACACTAGGCCAGTAGGCCTATACAAGAGCAATAAAAATACACCTCAAATGCAACATAATCAATAAAAAAGCTAATAATATGTGCATTTCTTGTTGAAAATAAATTGTGAAATTGAAGTCTCCGTTACATTGTTGTTGGCATATTGGTGATTACTATGATTAGTGAAATGCGAATCTGCGAATATTTTTGGCGAAATACAGGGTGTCCCAAAAGTCTTTCACCGTGGTTTATTTTATCAAAAGATACTAAAATCACGAAATTATAAATGTTTGTGTCATCAGTGAAAATACTTCTTGCTTCTTGAACCAGCAATGATTCATTTGTACGAATTTTGAAATGTCTTTTAGAATATTACTTCCAAATTGAAAAACCCCCTACACCTAGCACCTGAAATCATCCATAAAAATGTTGTTGTTTTTTATTCGTTCGTTCATTCATTCATTCATTTATTCATTCATTCATTCAGAGTCATTCATTCATTCATTCATTCATTCAATCATTCATCCATGCGTTCATTCATTAATTCATTCATTCATTTATTCATTCATACATTCATTCATTCATTATTGTTTTATTTATTCATTTATTTATTTATTTATTTATTTATTTATTTATTTATTTATTTATTTATTTATTTATTTATTTATTTATTTATTTATTTATTTATTTATTTATTTATTTATTACTATTATTATTATTATTATTTTTTAATCTATTTAATTATGTATTTAGTTAATCAAAACAGCTGAAGATAGTGCTCGATACTATTAGATAGTAGAGCGTGTAATAAAATACATAAAACAGCGTAATTATGTTATAACAGCATGATTTATTACTCGGAGTTTCACGCCTAAAACGGCGATCATCAGATAAATAGATGAACACTGAACTGTAACTCCAAGTTCAGTATTCATCTATTTATCTGATGATCGCCGTTTTAGGCGTGAAACTCCGAGTAATAAATCATGCTGTTATAACATAATTACGCTGTTTTATGTATTTTAATTTGGCGAAGCTTCCTATCTGGCAGGGCATACATTCAAGTACAGATTAATATTGGAACAGAGCCACCAACACTCAAATGGGTAGAGTGTTTGATTTCAAATATGGTGGCACTGTTCATTACTTCACTTTTATCAGGGCTGATAATGACAATAAATTTCATAAAATTACTGACGGTAAATTAAGAAAATATTATGGCTAGTCCGTGAAAAAAGAAAAGAAAACGCTGAAATGTCACGTCACTAGACAGTAAAGCATGTTACAGCTAATCTGCCTAACAACTTCTGTAGGCATACATGTACTGTAACTATAGCAATCAAAATGATTCAAAATTTATAGCACACCATTAATCTTCCCGGTAACATTTATTTTATCCGGAAAATATATTATTTTACGGTTAACTGCTAAATGTTAAAGGTATTTTTACAGTATTGTAATTTATAGTACATTTTTTGCTGTAAAAGTTTTACTGCAGCTTGTATATAACTTTTCGCTGTAACGTATTACGGTGCCGTGTACATGGTGTAGAAACTGTGTCGTAACTGGAGGTCTGTACAATAAGGCATACGATTAAGATATCTATATTGCGCCAATAAAGTATTCTTACAGTTGGAAAAATATTCACAATTTCAAAACTGAACAATATTGGGGTAACGTTGTTTTTTTAATAGATGCACTATCTAATAATTATGACACCACATTGAATCCAATGTGACTTCAAAAAGTAAAGTTACAAGCAATTAAATAGACGAAGGTCCAGTTTTAAAAGTGACAAACGGGCCTATACAAGGCGCAATAAGATTCCAACAAGCCCAACAAAGAGGCAACACAGTTTCTTCAATGAAGCGTTATTTAAAGCAGTTTTTATTTCAGTTTTTACTTCTCTCTACTTTTCATAACTTTCATTTTTATTTGTCAGTTCTTTTGTTTCAGTTTTCTTTTGTTCCCTTTGTTTTAAATTAAAGCCAAACGCATAACTTAGCCATTCACCACTCTCAAACCAGATGTATAGTCTGTGAAGTTTTGAATAGGCCAGTTTGTCACTTTTAAAACTGGACCTTCGTCTAATCAAATGCTTGTAACTTTGCTTCTTGAAGTCACATTGGATTCAATTTGGTGTCATAATGTGCAGGATTAGATAGTGCATATATTAAAAAAACAAATTTAACCCAATATTGTTCCGTTTGGAAGTTGTGATTATTTTTCCAAGTGTAAGGATACTTTATTGGCGCAGTATATAAGAAATATAATCATTTCTGTGCTTCAAGAAAATAGCCTAAACCATTATAATTGACTACTATTAGTTTTATATACCGAGAATCGGCTTATATAGTCTCTAAATGAAAAAGAGTGAATTTTGCATTTACAGAGCATTTAGGCCTAATTAAATCAAGTCGTATTTTAGAAAGCTATTATTAATTAACCAAAATGACCTCTACATTGACTTGTTATATACACACAGGTTACTGACGACATTATAAACTATTATCATTAGTAAACCCTATAGACATTTTGATTTAATTGCAATTATAATCTAACATTGCAACTAATAGCTTTATCGAATTAAAAATATTGTTATAAGGTCAAATTTACTAGCTTATTAATATCCTCTATTCTCAGTATTATAAATCAAAGAAAATAAGGCCTACACAATCAAAAAGAAAATAAAGGTTTAGTAAAAGAGGCTTTTCAAAGTTGTTTATAACAAAATTTACACAACTTCTACATAATGGTGCACCAGAATCGGGGAAAACATCATTGACATTGTCTCGACAATGTGAACGTTTTCAAACTCCGGGACTCGAAGTACACCATCAGCACCCATACACTAACTGCTATACAGTCATGTACATCATTCATTCGTTCGTTCGTTCGTTCGTTCGTTCGTTCGTTCGTTCGTTCATTATATTCATTCATTCAAATAAAAAAAAATGCAACAAGAGTTATCTAAATAGCGTTATCCACTGAAAACAGCAATCTATCGAGACGGTAATATATCTATGGAGACGGTAATCAAATAAATGCTATCTACTGAAGATAGCAATCTATAATAGAGCACTATCCACTGGAGACGGCAATCTAATAAACGCTATCTACTGAAGATAGTAATCTATAATAGAGCACTATCCACTGGAGACGGCAATCTAATAAATGCTATCTACTGGAGATAACAATCTATATTAGAGCACTGTCCACTGGAGACAGCGATCTAATAAACGCTATCTACTGAAGATAGCAATCTATATTAGAGCACTGTCCACTGGAGACAGCGATCTAATAAACGCTATCTACTGAAGATAGCAATCTATAATAGATTACTATCCACTGGAGACGGCAATCTAATAAACGCTATCTACTGAAGATAGCAATCCATAATAGAGCACTATCCACTGGAGACGGCAATCTAATAAACGTTATCTACTGAAGATAGCAATCTATAATAGAGCACTATCCACTGGAGACGGCAATCTAATAAACGCTATCTACTGAAGATAACAATCTATAATAGAGCACTATCCACTGGAGACGGCAATCTAATAAACGCTGTCTACTGAAGATAACAATCTATAATAGAGCACTATCCACTAGAGACGGCAATCTAATAAACGCTATCTACTGAAGATAGCAATCTATAATAGAGCACTATCCACTGGAGACGGCAATCTAATAAACGCTATCTGCTGAAGATAACAATCTATAATAGAGCACTATCCACTGGAGACGGCAATCTAATAAACGCTATCTACTGAAGATAACAATCTATAATAGAGCACTGTCCACTGGAGACGACAATCTAACAAACGCTATCTACTGAAGATAGCAATCTATAATAGATTACTATCCACTGGAGACGACAATCTAATAAACGCTATCTACTGAAGATAACAATCTATAATAGAGCACTATCCACTGGAGACGGCAATCTAACAAACGCTATCTACTAAAGATAACAATCTATAATAGAGCACTATCCACTGGAGACGGCAATCTAATAAACGCTATCTACTGAAGATAGCAATCCATAATAGAGCACTATCCACTGGAGACGGCAATCTAATAAACGCTATCTACTGAAGATAACAATCTATAATAGAGCACTATCCACTGGAGATGGCGATCTAATAAACGCTATCTACTGAAGATAGCAATCCATAATAGAGCACTATCCACTGGAGACGGCAATCTAATAAACGCTATCTACTGAAGATAACAATCTATAATAGAGCACTATCCACTGGAGACGGCGATCTAATAAACGCTATCTACTGAAGATAGCAATCTATAATAGAGTATATCCACTGGAGACGGCGATCTAATAAACGCTATCTACTGAAGATAACAATCTATATTAGAGCACTGTCCACTGGAGACAGCGATCTAATAAACGCTATCTACTGAAGATAGCAATCTATAATAGATTACTATCCACTGGAGACGGCAATCTAATAAACGCTATCTACTGAAGATAGCAATCTATAATAGAGCACTATCCACTGGAGACGGCAATCTAATAAACGCTATCTACTGAAGATAACAATCTATAATAGAGCACTATCCACTAGAGACGGTAATCTAATAAACGCTATCTACTGAAGATAGCAATCTATAATAGAGCACTATCCACTGGAGACGGCAATCTAATAAACGCTATCTGCTGAAGATAACAATCTATAATAGAGCACTATCCACTGGAGACGGCAATCTAATAAACGCTATCTACTGAAGATAACAATCTATAATAGAGCACTGTCCACTGGAGACGACAATCTAACAAACGCTATCTACTGAAGATAGCAATCCATAATAGAGCACTATCCACTGGAGACGGCAATCTAATAAACGCTATCTACTGAAGATAGCAATCTATAATAGATTACTATCCACTGGAGACGGCAATCTAATAAACGCTATCTACTGAAGATAGCAATCTATAATAGAGCACTATCCACTGGAGAGGCCAATCTAATAAACGCTATCTACTGAAGATAACAATCTATAATAGAGCACTATCCACTGGAGACGGCAATCTAATAAACGCTATCTACTGAAGATAACAATCTATAATAGAGCACTGTCCACTGGAGACGGGAATCTAACAAACGCTATCTACTGAAGATAGCAATCTATAATAGATTACTATCCACTGGAGACGACAATCTAATAAACGCTATCTACTGAAGATAACAATCTATAATAGAGCACTATCCACTGGAGACGGCGATCTAATAAACGCTATCTACTGAAGATAGCAATCTATAATAGAGCACTATCCACTGGAGACGGCAATCTAATAAACGCTATCTACTGAAGATAACAATCTATAATAGAGCACTGTCCACTGGAGACGACAATCTAACAAACGCTATCTACTGAAGATAGCAATCTATAATAGAGCACTATCCACTGGAGACGGCAATCTAATAAACGCTATCTACTGAAGATAACAATCTATAATAGAGCACTGTCCACTGAAGACGACAATCTAACAAACGCTATCTACTGAAGATAGCAATCTATAATAGATTACTATCCACTGGAGACGACAATCTAATAAACGCTATCTACTGAAGATAACAATCTATAATAGAGCACTATCCACTGGAGACGGCAATCTAACAAACGCTATCTACTAAAGATAACAATCCATAATAGAGCACTATCCACTGGAGACAGCAATCTAATAAACGCTATCTACTGAAGATAACAATCTATAATAGAGCACTATCCACTGGAGATGGCGATCTAATAAACGCTATCTACTGAAGATAGCAATCTATAATAGAGCACTATCCACTGGAGACGGCAATCTAATAAACGCTATCTACTGAAGATAACAATCTATAATAGAGCACTATCCACTGGAGACGGCGATCTAATAAACGCTATCTACTGAAGATAGCAATCTATAATAGAGTATATCCACTGGAGACGGCGATCTAATAAACGCTATCTACTGAAGATAACAATCTATAATAGAGCACTATCCACTGGAGACGGCAATCTAATAAACGCTATCTACTGAAGATAGCAATCTATAATAGAGCACTATCCACTGGAGACGGCAATCTAATAAACGCTATCTACTGAAGATAGCAATCTATAATAGATTACTATCCACTGGAGACGACAATCTAATAAACGCTATCTACTGAAGATAACAATCTATAATAGAGTACTATCCACTGGAGACGGCAATCTAATAAACGCTGTCTACTGAAGATAGCAATCTATAATAGAACACTGTCCACTGGAGACGGCAATCTAATAAACGTTATCTACTGAAGATAGCAATCTATAATAGAGCACTATCCACTGGAGACGGCAATCTAATAAACGCTATCTACTGAAGATAACAATCTATAGAGTACTATCCACTGGAGACGGCAATCTAATAAACGCTGTCTACTGAAGATAGCAATCTATAATAGAACACTGTCCACTGGAGACGGCAATCTAATAAACGCTATCTACTGAAGATAGCAATCTATAATAGAGCACTATCCACTGGAGACGGCAATCTAATAAACGATATCTACTGAAGATAGTAATTAGAGAATAAAGGTATTGGTTTTAGCCCCTGGAGTGCATCTATTGTCTCATATAACACGGGCGACATCATTATTTTAAGTAAAACAACGAGGCGAAGCCGAGTTGTTTTACTTAAAATAATGATATCGCCCGTGTTATATGAGACGATAGATGCACGACAGCGGCTAAAAACAATACCTTTATTCTCATTCTTAAACACTTCAATTCAAATAGAAATATCATAAGTATACTAGTTAGGGCTCGCTGACAGTCACCCTGGATCTTTGGATCAAAATCAAGGTATAGCTGTATGTCGTCTGCATATATACACATAAAACATAATACCATGATCACGAATAATATCCCCAACAGGGGTAGTATACAAAGTGAAACCCAATGGCCCAATAATAGAACCCTGAGGAAGAGAATATTTCAACATGTGATCTCTGGAAACTTCATTTTGATGGTAACCTTTGTGGTACGATCACATAAGTAAGATGCAAACCAACGATTTACAGTACCCTCTATGCCAAACCTACATTTGAGTCTTTGTAACAAAATGTGGTGATCCACCGTGTCGAATGCTGCCGACATGTCAAGTAACACCATGAAAATAGCCTTACCATTGTCCAGAGACTGCAGAATATCATTCTTCACCTTAAGAAGTACAGTCTCTGTACTATGGTGTCTCCGATAGGCAGATTGATATTTCTCACCAAGATGGTTGGTCTCAACATGGTCGGTTACCTGACATGTCGCAGCTTTTTCGACGATTTTGGACAGGAATGTTATATTCGCCACAGGACGATAACTTTTCAACGAGTTTTGATCTAGGGTAGGCTTCTTGATTACAGTTGTTATAACAGAACGATTAAGCCTTGATGGAAATGAGCCTGTTGCAAGTGATGAGTTCACAATTCTAGTAATAATTGGCAACAATGTATGTAGGTTTTCCTTAACCAACCAAGATGGTAGAGAATCTAATGAGCAGGATTTGCTAGAGAACTTCATAATGATTTTTCTAACATCATCATCAGTGAGTGTTTTGAAAGTACATAAACTTGTATGCATGTTACTATAGCCAAAATAATAAATTCTCGATCATGAGAGGATGTACCTTCTGCGTCAGCGTATTTTTCATAGAATAACACGATCGCGCGACCTGCATGACAGAACCTTGACCTTGCCTAGCAACGACCGTGTGATTGGTCAATTCTCAAAAGCTGTGTTTGCGCCGTAAGCGCCGGTATACTTCGCGTAGTACGCTCGGCGCAAATAACTGTGCGTTCCCAAGTTGGCTCTCATGATCGAGAATTTATTATTTTGGCTATAGAAGTATATGAATCATCACTTGCAGCACAAGTTACATCAGTGTGCACATTCTTTCTAATATTCTCCACCTTCTCAATAAAAGAGGTTAAAAACATATCAGCAAGAACTTTATCAGAAGTACAATCAGGAAGTTTAGATGGAGACCTGTTGAGAAGGAAATTGATTGTACTGTACATATCTTTCATGGTAGCATTTGTACGTTTGTTTGTAAAGTACTCAATTTTTGCATTTGTTATTAAGCTACAAACATGGTCTTTCTGAGTTCTGAAAGTAGTTTCATCCGCTTCTGCACGAGTCTTTTTCCACCTACGCTCAAGGCGCCGCCGGGTGCGCCTAGCCTCATGGATTGTCTCATTATACCAGGGCAGTTTTGATCTTACAGTGCGTGATTTTGTGACAAAGGGACAAACTTCATCCAGCACCGAGGATGTCAAATTCTCATAGGATTCAACTATCCACTGGAGACGGCAATCTAACAAACGCTATCTACTGAAGATAACAATCTATAATAGAGTACTATCCACTGGAGACGGCAATCTAACAAACGCTATCTACTGAAGATAGCAATCTATAATAGAGTACTATCCACTGGAGACGGCAATCTAACAAACGCTATCTACTGAAGATAGCAATCTATAATAGAGCACTATCCACTGGAGACGGCAATCTAATAAATGCTATCTACTGAAGATAGCAATCTATATTAGAGCACTATCCACTGGAGACGGCAATCTAATAAACGCTATCTACTGAAGATTGCAATCTATTAATAGAGCACTCTCCACTGGAGACGGCTATCTAATAAACGCTATCTACTGAAGATAGCAATCTATAATAGAGCACTATCCTGCACTGGAGACGGCAATTTAATAGAACACTCTCTACTGGAGGCAGCCATCTAATATAAAGACAGCAATCTAATGACGAGTGCACTGAAACCAGCAAGCTAATACTATAGAGTATTATATCACTGAAGACAGTTATTAGTATCACTGAAGACAGTTATTAGTACAGCGCAATCTACTGGAGACAGTAACGATCTACAACAGAGCAATAGCTACTGATAGACAGCAATGTAATAGAACCATTACTGAAGACATCAGTCTAACAAATCGCTATCTACTGATGACAGCTGGAGACAACCGAGCGTCATATTGCTGAAGACAGCAATCTCATAAATCGCTATCTACTGAAGACAGTTGTCTAATAGAGCAATATCTACTGAAGACAGCTATCTAATAGAGCAATATCTACTAGAGAAACAATCTAGAGCGTTCGGTTACTGAAGACAGTGATCTAATAGAGCAATATCTACCGAAGAAAGCAATATATTAGAGCGTTATATTACTGAAGACAGCAATCTAATAAATATATTAATCACTATCTATCTGAAGACATCAATCTAATGGAGCAATATCTATATCTACCAGAGACAGCAATCTAATAAAGAGCGCTATCTTCTGGTGTCAGCAACCTTATAGAGAGCTATCTATACTGAAGACAGCTATCATGGAGCAATATCTGTATCTACCAGAGACAGCAATCTAATAAAGAGCGCTATATTTTGGAATCAGCAATCTTTTAGAGAGCTATCTACTGAAGACGGCAGTCTAATGGAGCAATATCTATATCTATATCTACCAGAGACAGCAATCTAATAAAGAGCGCTATCTTCTGGAGTCAGCAACCTCATAGAGAGCTATCTACTGAAGACAGCTATAATGGAGCAATATCTGTATCTACCAGAGACAGCAATCTAATAAAGAGCGCTATCTTCTGGTGTCATTTTAAAGCGCTAGCAATAATCTGATAGAGCATTTTAAACATTTTTCTGTGAATTTGATACAGAAATAGCTGAAAACACTGAACAGTTGCGCCTATGCGAGCATGTAATTTCCATCGTGATTATCATCTAAATCGGTATCTTGTCTGACAAAGAGACGCACCCAGGCTTGCATGTTGGTATTTGTTTTTTTTTTGGGTGTTTTTTTTTTAAGAAAAGGGATTTATTTGTTGAATTCTTTAGAATTACCTAGCAAGTTACGCTCTTGTCCATGAAACAAAACTCTGTGTCGAAGAAGTGGGTGTAAATCGGATATCCGGTTCCTTGTTTGTTTATCATAGAGTAAGGTGCCTTCACTCTGGAGCAAAACTAGTATTCGGATGCCTTACCCTAACGATCACCGACATGCAAATGCTGTTGACTGTAGAGTGTTGCTATAATATGTTTCTCAATGTTGTCATTTTAGACATGTGAACATTTCTTTTTAGCAAAAATACATTTTTGTAATTAATACGATAATATTGGTCACACTAATATAAATGCAGCGTATTATGTATTCAAATATCATTAATTAAAAGAACCTTTATTCCTAAGTCCAATCATCATACTTTTCCTTCATTTTATGTAAATGTATCTACCCAGCAAACACAAAAACGTTTTAAAAACGTTTTAAATCAGTTATATTTTGGCTTTTGGTTTAGGTAAAAACGTTTTAATAACATTAAAATGTCGGGTTATATAAAGGTCATGATAACGTATTAAAACGTTTTGTATGAAAACACACTACAACAATATTTTTAAATGTTTTCAAAAATGTTATTGTAAACTATTTTTGCAAACATTTTTGCCAAATATTGTGTCAATACTTAAATAACATTATGTTAAAATATTTGAACCCAGCAAACACAGAAATGTTCTTAAAATGTTTTTTCAAAACCTTTTAATAACATTTAAATGTCGGGTTATATAAAGGTCATGAAAACGTTTTTAAAACGTTATTGAAAATATTTTGGGCAAACATTTTTTCGCAAAATATTTTTACAACCCCAAAATAACATTCTGTTTCGAATGTTTTGTATCAAGTTTTCAAGAATGTTTTTGGAATGTTATTAAAACTTTTTATACCCTTTATATAACCCGACATTTAAACGTTTTCTGTAAAACATTTTTGTTTGCTGAGCAGTAGATTATCAAAAATGTTTTTTAAGGTTATGAAAACGTTTTATACTCTTAATATACCCTTTATATAACCCGACATTTAAACGTTTTCTGACAACCTTTTATAACCTTTTGCGAATGATGTGGAAAACGTTTTGTGTTTGCTGGGTATGCGATGTCTTCCATCATTTTATTTCTCCATGTGCCACCAACATAACCTGCCATCATTATAGAATCGACTGTAATATCGATAATGTGGCAACTTGCATAAATAACTTTGCCTTGCCTTTTGTCTGATCAATCAAATTATTTCATAGTCCAATTCGATTAGTGTTTTATTGACAATAATTTACTTACTCGTTGCCTACCTGAACAATAGACACTTCCTTTAATTGCATCGTCATAATTTGATAAATTTGCCAAAGACGTGGGTTAAATAGACCTGTATTTAATGTGACGAGGATGGTGAAGACATTCAATATAATTATTATGCGTATTCAGGTAGAGGTTATTATATGCAAAATATGGAAAAATTGAAATCAAAATTATTCGGCAACTGTTTGATATGAACATAATAGAATATCTTACACTTGTAAATTTGATGACGGAGGCTTACATATTACTTTTTATATTTTTTTGTTTAATGTCTGTGGCATTTTCCAATGAAGAGCAATTTGACCTTGTTTAAAAAAGAAGTTGCACGTAATTGCGTAATTGTCGTTTGTTCTTTTTTGTGTAAATGGGTCCCTCAAGAACAAACATCAAACGTCAATTAGATTTCAAAGTGCATTAAGCGAACGTACGCGTATGGTCATTCACGATTTGTTTAAAGTTCAGTGATCAATTTATTTTCCTAATTAAAAGATGATTTGGTTAATTTAAATATTTTCATGGTCTAGCGACTCGCATTCACGTTGTTAAAGTACGCAGAAAAATGTAAATCATTTGACTGTGATCATGTTTATAGTTTTTGTTACATGTATATTGCTTGGGACAACAATTTCTATATTTTGTGTTTCAACCATTTTTGTATTTCGATACCTCACTTCCGTCACTTCAGGTCATGCATTAAAGTAACACATTTTGATGTTTTGTTTCTTAAGAGAAACAATTTTACAGAATATACTAGAAACTACAAAATGAAACGACTTATCGTAAATTTGAAAATCCGTTCAACTTTAGATTCAAACAAAATCTGTTTAACCAGTCCATATACATTACATATGTAAGTGTCACACATCAAATAATATGTAACAAAATACCTCTGTTGATCAATGCAAGTAGTAGCCTTGAGTTTTTGTCTTTTTGTTTCTATATATTTGTTCTTCCAATTTCATGAGTAGTGTTTTTGATATGATTTATATGATTTTGTTATGTTGGCGTAATTAATCGTTCAAGTAGAAATAATTGATCATGCAGAGTAAATGAAAACAAAAATTGAAGAAGACTACTTCAAGATACTCGTCAACTTCCGCTATCAAATTTTATTGAGGAGCCTGGAAAGATCACAGAAATATTTCGGTGAGATGCGGACGTTTTCCTCATACCCTTTTGTATATGTTTGAACGTGGTGCGTGAAATTCGAACGACTTTCGAACGTGACCACGAGAATAACTCATGCCCAGGATTTACTGCATATTTTTCAGCACAGTTCAGACTATGGAATCGTCTGAAGTGTTCAAGAGGACAAGCTTTAGTCTTTATCATGTTTATGGGTTGGTGATTATGTTTACAAGCTCAAGAAAATACTACAGATGTCTGCATATGTGTGCCAAAAGAAGACGATAAAAATCAGAACAAGTCCGATGCGTGCAACTGTAATCGATTTTGAACAAATCGGACGTTCTAGACTGTTCAAAGTTAATCATGAAATCGCCATCAGAAGTTTCCTCTTCAACAGACGAATCCAGAACACGCCTGAGGTGCATGTTGCCGGGGATGTTGCAGTGTAGACGACGCTTGTGGCAGAGGATCTTCAGAGCTAGCTGTTTTTGTAGCTATTTCAGCAGCATATGATACTCTTAACGTCTTCTCGCTGTAGTCCTAGTAATGACAGGGAATCTCCATCTGACTGAGCTTCGTAAAATGTGATCCAAAATAGACGATTCGTTGTTGAGCTGTAAAACAGAGTTTATGGCGCAAACAGAGGAATGGTCCTCCTCATCGAAGCGCCCTTCCACTGTTGTATAAATCATTTGACTTTGGTCATGGTTGTAGTTTTTGTTATATTGCTCGGGACAACAATTTCTATATAATTGTGTTTCAACCATTTCTGTATCACGATACCTCACTTCCGTCTTCTTTAGACGTGCGATCATGCATTAAAGTAACAAAATTCGATGTTTTGTTTCTTAAGAGAAATATTTTTACAGAATTTACTAGAAACTACAAAATGAAACGACTTATCGTAAATTTGAAAATCCGTTCAACTTTAGATTCAAACAAAATCTGTTTAACCAGTCCATATACATTACATATGTAAGTGTCACACATCAAATAATGTGTAACAAAATACCTCTGTTGATCAATGCAAGTAGTAGCCTTGAGTTTTTTTGTCTTTTTGTTTCTATTTGTTCTTCCAATTTCATGAGTAGTGTTTTTGATATGATTTGTATGATTTTTGTTATGTTGGCGTAATTAATCGTTCAAGTAGAAATAATTGATCATGCAGAGTAAATGAAAACAAATATTGAAGAAAACAAGACTACTTCAAGACAACTTCCGCTATCAAATTTAGTGAGAAGACTGGATAGATCACAGAAATATTTCGGTGAGATGAATGGACGTTTTCCTCATACCCTACTTTATACATGTATGTTTGGACGCAGTGCGTGAAATTCGACTTTCGAACGTGACCACGAGAATAACCTTCGCCCAAGATTTACTGCAAATTTTTCAGCACAGTTCAGACCCGTTATGGAATCGCCTGAAGTGTTCAGGAGGACAATCTTTAGTCTTTATCATGTTTATGGGTTGTAGATTATGTTTACAAGCTCAAGAAAATACTACAGACGTCTGCATTTATGTGCCAAAAGAAGACGATAAAAATCAGAACAAGTCCGATGCGTTCAACTGTAATCGATTTTGAACAAATCGGACGTTCTAGAGGTCTTCAAAGTTAATCATGAAATCGCCATCAGAAGTTTCCTCTTCAACAGACGAATCCAGAACGCGTCCGAGGTGTTGCAGTGTAGACACCGCGGCTTGTGGCAGAGGGGAGATCTTCAGAGCTAGCTGTTATAGATATTTCAGCAGCATATGATACTGTCAACGTCTTCTCGCTATAGTCCCATCCCAGCAAACACAAAAACGTTTTTAAAACGTTTTAAATAAGTTATATTTTGGCTTTTGGTTTAGGTAAACACGTTTTAATAACATTAAAATGTCGGGTTATATAAAGGCCATGATAACATTTTAAAACGTTTTGTATGAAAACACACTCCAACAATATTTTTAAATGTTTTCAAAAGATGTCATTGTAAACTATTTTTGCAAACATTTTTGCCAAATATTGTGTCAATACTTAAATAACATTATGTTAAAATATTTGAACCCAGCAAACACAGAAATGTTCTTAAAATGTTTTTTCAAAACCTTTTAATAACATTTAAATGTCGGGTTATATAAAGGTCATGCAAACGTTTTTAAAACGTTATTGAAAATATTTTGTGCAAACATTTTTCGCAAAATATTTTTTTCAACCCCAAAATAACATTCTGTTTAAAATGTTTTGTATCAAGTTTTCAAGAATGTTTTTGGAATGTTATTAAAACGTTTTTATACCCTTTATATAACCCGGTATTCAAACGTTTTTTGTAAAACATTTTTGTTTACAGAGCAGTAGATTATCAAAAAATGTTTTATAAGATTATGAAAACGTTTTATACTCTTAATATACCCTTCATATAACCCGACATTTAAACGTTTTCTGACAACCTTTTATAACCTTTTGCGAATGATGTCGAAAACGTTTTGTGTTTGCTGGGATAGTAATGACACGGAATATACATCTAATTGAGCTTCGTACACTGTGCTCCAAAATAGAAGATTCGTTGTTGAGCTGGTAGGAAAACAGAGTTGATGACGCAAACAGGTCATCCGCATGGAAGCGTCCTTCCACTGTTGTCATGGTTGTATAATATTTGCACCAATGACCGAAATACTGATTCAATGACTTGTGATTTATGTATTACCAATCAAGGAACTGATATGAATGGAGTTTAGAACACCTAACACATTGACTAGTTGGATTAACCTCATACTATAACGAGAACCAACTATAACGAGCAAACCAGATATACTACTAAAACGCAAGTCTGCGATTTTCATCGAATCAGATTTAATAGGCCCAGTCGCATCTGGTCAGTACTCAACTACCGTATTACCCTTCATGACACCCGTTTACCTGCGAGTCACTCTAGATACAAGCTTTTCATCTAAGAACCTATCCACAATGCGAAGAAAAATGCCAAAGTCCGCAAACGCGACACCATACTGTGTAAGCTAGTGTAAGGCTGTTTATCATAAACGATCCTTACCACTGCCCTGGTTCTGAGCTTGATCTCCACCGCCGCTGCTACATAAGTGGGCATCTAAAAGCCATCAACATGCCCAATGTCATCAATGTCTGCTCGCAGGAATAGCACCACCTGATATATAGTTATGAGCAGTAATGCCTACACGCCCATTAGGCTCAACATCTGAAGATACTGCAGATTATGGGTGGAAAGGCTAAATCATCCTGAATTCCACCCAGATAGAAATTTAACCAACAAAGCCCTCCCACCTTGGGCAAATAAGCACTGGATGAAATGGAAGTGTCGAAACCGCATTGGAACTGGTGTTGGACGATACAGGGTATCACTGAATACTTGTGGCAATGACACAGGCTCAACGAGTTGTAATTGTGGAAGAGCCACATGCAACCTATGCTCCAATAGTGAGACCAGGGCTGATGATATACCAAATAAAGATGCTGTCTATCACCAACTGGATGACCTGATTTCAAGCACCCCAAGCATGACAGCTGATCATTGGAGATATGAATGCCCAAGTAGGCAATGATGTCAATATCAAGAAACCCGCACTTGGAAGTCATCCTGAAGGAGTCCTAAATGGTAATGGTATCAGGCTTCTGTCTCTCTGTCTGAAACACAATCTCATTGTCGGATCTCTCCCAATATGGAAGGACAGTCAACCAAATTGACCATACCTTAATCATCCGGAGCTGGTGTAACTCCTTGAAAGACGTCAGAGTGTACAGCGGAGCTGGTATTAGACATGTTAGAAGTGGCCATAACCTGGCAATTACTACCAGGTATCTCTATCAGCTAACAAACAGCAGCAGAAACAACCAAAATATGACACCAGTAAATTGATAGAGGGATGTTTTGACATGCTTTAATGCTACAATCGGTGGATGGTTCCATGCATTGGCTGTACTAGATGCTAACACTGATGTTGATGAAGAGTGGAATGCTTTTGTTTATACCGTAAACAGAGCATCAGTAGAACACCTTGGATTCAGAAAGAAGAAGAAGGAGGCAGACTGGATCTCAACCGAGACAAAGAAGTTTATTGACAAGAACCAAATATATAGCCAAACCAGCAATGGATAGTAGATATCGTGAACTCAACAGGCATACAAGAACTTTCTCAAGAAATGAGAACAATGACAAAAAGACCTAAATGAGCAAGGTCGTTGATGACTTGGAAGTACCCTCAAGCAAAACCAATATGAGAGAAGTCTACCAGCTGAAAATTGTTCTCATTGGTAAAACCAGCAGAAAGGCCTGGCAGATACGAGATGCCAACGGAGAAATTAAATACGTCATGGTGAGGCTGTTCGACTGCAGAGATGGACTGAATATTTTGAAGACCTGCTCAATGCTGAAGAACCTAGTGAGTTATTAGACTTCACCAGCTTCAATCATGAAGAACTGAACATTGATGTGGAACCACCGACTAGAGAAGAACTTGAAAAGACAATTAGCCTGCTCAAACGAAACAAAGCACCGGGTATTAACAACATCCCCCTGAACTTCTTAAGGATGGTGGCGACAACATCAAAGAATGGTTGCTGAGAATTTGCTAACTCATATGGCAAACTGAGAAAACACCAAGAGAATGAGGACAAGGCATAATCCTTCCGTTACCAGAGAAGGGAGAGCTTTCTTACTGTAGCAAGAACCGTGGGTAGCAATAACCGTGGTGTCACTCTTCTGGACATTGCAGGCAAAGTATTCTCCACAATCTTAAGTGAAGGATGACACTGACTTAAGAATGAGGAAAAACCAAGCTGGTTTTAGAAAGGGACGCTCATCATGCCAGGGTCAAATATTCGGCCTGAACCAAATCATTAAGAAAACGTCTGAACCAACAGATACCATGCCTAATTAACTTCATCGACTTTAAGGCTGCGTATGACTCAGTTCACCGACAATCCCTATGGGAAATCCCGCACATCTATGGCATCCTAAGGAAGATCATCAACATCATTAGTCACTCTTATCATGACACAGCATGCGCAATCAAATCAGAGGGCTCCTTTTCCAAATTCTTCAGTATAGTCACCATATTTGGTCGCCACTGCTTTTTGGCCTTGACATCGACTTCGTAATGAAATAATCCGTAGATGAAAACAAGAAATTAAGGTATAACCCTTCTACCTAGGCAAAGCTCGAGGTACAGGTACCCGGAGGTAAATGATCTAGACTATGCTGATGACAAAGCCCTCCTAGAAGATTCTTACGCAAAGATGACAGATACATCTGAAGCCATCCGTGAAACAGCTGGAAAATTGGGACTTAAAATGAGCTTCAAGAAAACAGAAATCATGTCACTTGGTCGTTCGAGCTCAGCACCTTCGGTTCCAATGGGAGATGAAGGCCTCATCAAGGTTGTGGATCACTTTTTAAAAGTGCTTAAAAGTATCTGGAAGCATACTGTAGTGCTGATGGATCAAATGCTAAGGAGCTCAATCATATAGGATTGACAAAGCATTGGGTGCTTTTAAAGAACTTGAGAAGGTGTGGAAGGACCGGTTTATCAACTAAAACACCAAGACGAAATTCTATAGTGCATGCGTTCTCTCTACCCTTCTATATGCTTCTGAATGCTAGACCCTCACTGAAAGAGATGAGTCCAGATTAGATGCATTTGATATGAGATACCAAAGGAAAATTCTTCGCATCAAATGGACCCAGCATATCTTAAGGTATAAAACTTCATAAGATCCATGACGAAACAACAGAGGATCACTACTATCATAAGAAAGCGCCGATTACAGTTGTTTGGCCATCTGCTCAGAATGGATGAGAGTTACATTCCAAGGAAATTCTACCTCTGGAATCCCACCCACGGAAAGAGAAGACCTGGACGCCCTAGGACAACTTGGAAGAGTGTTATTCAAAGGGACTTGGATAGTCTTGGCACCAGGTGGTCTGTGGAAGAAGCTGAAGTTGCTACCAAGGACCGGGCCATGTGAAAGCTTTTACAACGTCAAGCAGCAGGTGCAGAAATGCACGATGCTGACATGGCTGACAGGTAGGGTAGGTAGGTAGGTAGGTAGGTAGGTAGGTAGGTGGTAGGTAGGTAGGTAGGTGGTGGGTAGGTGGGTGGTGGGTGGTAGGTGGGTGGGTGGTAGGTGGTGGGTGGGTGGGTGGGTAGGTGGGTGGGTAGGTGGGTGGGTGGGTGGGTGGTGGGTGGGTAGGTGGGTGGGTGGGTGGGTGGTGGTGGGGGTGGTAGGTGGGTGGGTGGTAGGTAGGTAGGTAGGTAGTCCAGTCCTAAAACAAAACCTGACCTAAAAACAGGACCACGTTTCACTTTTGAAACAAAGTCTCATCTAATATAACGACATAGACAATGATAGAGAATATTGTCGGTGGACCCGTGAAGTGGATCGAGAGAAACAGATGTCGATTAATGTTATTGGATCGCAATCGCAACCCAAGGCCAAAATACCTGTTACCCAAATTCACCTCCGAATGCACAACAAATCACACTGCACTGTTTTTTTGAGCTAACAAAATTAGATCCTCTTTAATGAAAAGTATATGATTGGACAATGTTCTTGCATGAACATTATTTCATAATAATCTATGAAATGAATATAATGTGTTGTGGTGGGGTGTGTGTGTTGAGAATGAGGGCGTATACATGTGAATGAGTTGGGTGAGCGGGTGAGTGTTGGGGTGTGCAAGTATGTGAAGGGGTGGGTAGGTGCGAGCGAGCGAGCGCAACATGTAGTGGGTAGGGGTGTATAGGGTGGGGATTTGTGTGTATGTGAGGCTGGTCAATGATACATTAATTAATAGGTATTGAGGCAACACATGTGGATACCCACGTGAAAGTTTTGCCATCGTGGCAATATCTCTTTGTGAACATGGTGAATCCGTCATCCGTCTGTATATCTGGCCTGTGGCAATTTCTGTGTGTTTCCAGTCTGTTTGTAATAATAGTATCTTTCGGTTCCCCTTGTGTATGTGTTTATAACATCAAAACAAATTGCACTTCACATTGAAGAATCTCCCAACCAGTGTAACTCACCTTTTTATTATAAAAACATAATTGTGGTAGATTTTGTCAGGTCGTACTATACATTACACGCATCTTAGGACATCTAGGGGCAGTGATGCAAACCCAATATTAAATTATCATCTCACTAAATGGCTCATGGTAAATTAGATTAGGCTGATAGGATTCTGTACCGAGTCATTTGTTGTATGGCTCAGGCACTATTGAGACAGCTAGTCAACAGACACCGTCCATAAATTACGAACAAATAAAATCGTCTTAAATAATTACTTTAAAACAAAACATTGATTAGTATGTTTCCACAAATGTGTCTCTTGCGAGTTGAAAAAATCATAAATAAATTATTACATTTTCAAAATGTTTGTGTCCAAAACATTGTTTTCCAACCAAATTGAAAAAGGAGGCGTAGTAGTTCTCGATTTTATATGAGCGAATGTAAACCTTTCTGACATTTGACTTTCCTTTAGGAATTAACTGCATGTATTGACAATTTTTTGGTCATGAATTAACATATCCCATGAATAACACTCCCTTTGTGCATACGTGATTTTTTTCTTGGATTTTTTCAACACTATATTCAAAGCAAACTTTTCTTTCCTTTAATCAATGTATATCTACCGTAGATAGCAAATAGTCGACGTGTGTAAGTACCTTATGGATGTGTGATGATGTCTACCGAAGACAGCGCATTAAATGCACGCTGTCTACCGAAGATAGTACATACATAGCCGAAGATAACATAGTTCATTTGGATATAAATTTATGTTGCCCACCGTGAATAGTACATTAGATGCATTGTGCTATTTACTATAAACGAGGCATTGTAGATAGTGCAAACTGTTATATTTCTGGCTAGTTTTTACATGACAGCATTTTGAAACAAGACATGTGAATAACATCGGCTGGCTGATGGACCATAAGGATACTACAGTGCATTCAGATGCATCCTGTCTACTGAAGATAACACATACTCCAGAAGTCAATTTTGGACGTGTGCTGTCTACTGAAGATAGCGCATTAGATGTGTGCAAACTAAAAAATAGTACATTTGGATGGCTTGTCTATTGAAGAGATAACATACCTTTGAATGTGTGTTATCAAGGATATCACCAGAAACCACCACTTACTTCGTACTCGTAGAATCTTATATAAGCTATAAATCAGAAAAGAGATTATTCTTTTCTTCGTTGTATAGTTTAATAGATGTTGTTGACAGATTCAATTATTTTCTTTGAAGCTGTCAGTCTTCATCAAAACATCGAATAACAATAACACATTCATGTTTAGATTGCATTTGAAGTTATTACATTAATTTCATTACATACCGTGTTCATTAAATTATAAGTATCGGTTGAAAACAAATTTATATGAGAAGATTTTGATTATATTTTTGCATGTTTATGAATTCAATTGTGATGTTTATTCGCCAGTACTCAATGGGCACATAGTGCATCTATTAAGTTGAATGTTACGCTATATAAGGACACTCTAAAATGCGATTAGTGCAAGGTGGCGAACTATTAGAGGGTGCGTCAGTTGATGCGTTTTCTTTTACCCATGCGACCTAACCGACTAGCTACATCCCCGGCGGATTTAAGGTGTAAACCTATAGCCTAGGGGAAACTCTCATCACTGCTCATCCGCCCGAATAGATCCAATCTCAGCTGCATTTATAATTCATATGATTTGACAGCTTTTGGTGAGCTAAGCGAGAGGCGAGGCAGTGCATAGACGAAGTCTCCCCCACCCTTACCAACGTCCAAGAGCAGTATTGCATCGTCACAGTCCTCTGAGCGCGCTAATTTTAACTCTCTCGGGAGACTCAATTGCATCGTACACAAATGTACAAATCGGCGCACCTCCTGACTAAAAGCTGTTTGTGCTGCGCATAGAAGGAGGGAGGCGGTGCAGGCGTGCATGTGTAAAGCCAGATTGCCAAAAGTGATTTGCTGATAGTCGTACAAGTTCATTTGTATTGTACGTAGCAACTGATTAGTTGAGATATTATCTATTTATTGTAACGTACTTTCATACCCAATGCGTTCTCATTGAGAAGTTACGAACTGTGACAGCGTGGTGTATCTGAGGTAAGAATATGTTTGTTGAATATATGATATTGACAGTGCTTATCAGTATTATAATACGAAGGCGGTAACTACTTGCGGATGTTTTAAATTAGTAAAGTTATTGCTGACTTTTTGGTTGCTCTGCACGAAGTAATGTATGCACGGTACTGCTTTTATATGCTATCTACTAAAGATATATAGGATGAAAGTATAAAGATTGCAATGGTTTAAATATGTGTGCTATTTACTGAAGACAGAACAACGCATAATAGTGATGTTTAAGTTTGTATTGATTTATGTGCTATCTACTGAAGATAGCATCAACAAACACATGTTGGTTGCTTGCATGGCAGTGGCATGTATTGGTTTTATATTGTGCTATCTACTGAAGATAGCATCAACGGACATACTTTAATTACATGGCAGTAAAGCATGTATTAGTTTATATCGTGCTATCTACTGAAGATAGCATAGCATCAAGCGAACACATTTTGGTTGCTAGCAGTGTGTGACAGTAAAGCATGTATTGGTTTTATAGTTTGCTATCTACTGATGATAGATCAACGAACACACTTTAATTGCATGGCAGTAGTAAAGCATGTATTAGTTTATATTGTGCTATCTACTGAAGATAGCATCAACGAACACACTTTAATTGCATGGCAGTAAAGCATGTATTAGTTTATATTGTGATGTCTACTGAAGATAGCACCAACGAACACGCTTTGGTTGCTTGCAGTGTGTGACAGTAAAGCATGTATTGTTTTTATAGTTTGATATCTACTGAAGATAGCATCAACAACCAAATTTTGGATGCTTGCATGGCAGTAGCATGTTTTATATTGTGCTATCTACTGAAGATAGCATCAACGGACACACTTTAATTGCATGGCAGTAAAGCATGTACCGTATTGGTTTATAAGTTATCTACTGAAAATAACATAAACGAACACGTTTTGGTTGCTTGCAATGCATGAGAGTAAATCATGTATTTGTTTTATAGTTTGCTATCCACTGATGATAGATCAACGAACACGCTTTAAAAGCATGTAATTGGTTTTTATTTTTATTTATTTATTTAATGACATCTTTAACGAGGGTAAACCCTGATCAGTGCAAGCACTGCTTTCCACAGGGGCCCTCGATACAATAAAACATAAACAAATGATTTACAAGGAAATAAATGTAAAATACACTTAGAAAGTCATTGCACCAATAATACAAGATATAAAACAAATAAATATTATAAAATTACAAACTACATAATATATACAATATATTGGTTAAACAATATGTGCTATCTATTGAATATAGCATCAACGAACTCATTTTGAATGCTTGAAATGCATGACAGAAAAGCATGTATTGGTTTATGTGCTATCTACTGAAGATAGCATCGATGAACTTTGGTTGCTTCCGATGCATGACAGTATAGCTTGTCTTGGTTTTATGGTTTGCTATCTACTGAAGATATATCAACGAACACACTTTGGTTGCATGTATTGGTTTTATATTGTGCTAAGTCATCGAACAAACTTTGGTTGTTTGTGTGGCAGTACATGCAATGTTTGTATTAATTTATGTGCTAACTATACTACTGCAGATAGCATCAACGCAACGAACACGTTTTGCTTGCAATGCATGATTGACAGTAAAGCATTTATGGTTTATGCTATCTACTGAAGATAGCATAAACAAACACATTCCGGTTGTTCTTTATGACATAAAGAATTAGGTTACATGTGTTACCTACTGAAGAAAGCATCACTGAACACCTGTTGGTTACTATGCAACTATTTTAAACTGTTGCGGTTTGGTAGTTTACAGCATCTTGCGAGTGGTACTTATTTAGGTCCTGTGGTTCTTGAGTTATGTTGTAAAGAGGGCTGAAACAGCAACACTTTTGTAAAACGTAAATAACTCATTAACAACAATAAATCAAGCAAGTTTTCAAAGTATATGATTTGTAGAATGAACTTTTGCAAAACATCAAAGTATTATTTTTCAATAATATATTGATTTAGATAATGAAAATCGATTTTTGTTTGGCTGCTTCGACCAACAATACCGAATCTATCCTTAAAAGCGTGCATTGGTTTATATGTGCTGTCTGTTGATGATAGAAGATAGCACCGATAAACACACTGTTATTAGTTGTTCAGCATGATAGGATAGCATGCATGTTAGTCTATACTGAAGATAGCTTTGACTATCAGGCCCGTACGCAGGATGTTTTTTTTGGGGGGGGGTGCTGATTTTGAAAAGGTGGACTTTTTTCCCAAGGGGGGCAATTGCATGTAAAGTGGACTTTCTTCTCAAAATTTGGACCATTTTTGACTAAAAAAGCGTAAAAACCTGATTTTTTGGCTCGCTACGCTCGCAATTTGTGATATTTTGGGACTTTTTGTATACTTTTGCAAAAAAATTTTTGGGGGGGGTGCGGCGCAACCCCCTCCCTATGTACAGGCCTGACTACCATGTACCGGACACGCTGTTGTTTATTTATTGAGGCTTCAATAACCGATATTTATTTGCGCCACATTGATGGTTTTTATGTACTAAAACATCCCTGATTTATGTCTATGTCTTGCATGGCCATGATGAAATTCACAGGTACGTGTATCATTTTCTATGACACGTGGTTTTAAGATATCGAGCTTCCAGTAAAATATCCAGAATCTAAAGTTACGTTTCATTTTCAATAATCCTAAACCATGTTAACAAAACGATTTTGAATGATATCGTCTAAACATCTATTTCATAAGATATAAAGCCTTACAAATAGGCTATAGTGAATAAACAGATCACTTTTGAACAGATAAAGGCAAAACTAGATAATAACTTTTTCTTGCTGGTTATCTTTATAGATGGATGAGTGGTTAAACTAATTAATTATGCAAATTAGAATCGTATCATCGGACTCTTTGTTAATTTTGTTAACGACCAAAGGTCAACTTGTGTTTGTTATTACTGGTGATCTTCGGTGGATCCGATAGAGAAATAACTGGATATTTCATACTAAGCATAATTGCACATAATGTTAAACGGTACAGGTCTTTTCAATCCAACTCCGTTCTGTATTCTAAACTATCATTGTGTATGTTTTTAAATTGAGCAGAATCTTAAGGGTACAAGTTTATGTTTTCTCCATGTTTTAATATCAATTCACTCTCAGACAAAAGTAAAGTTTCTAAAAGACCTTCAAAACCCCTTTTGTCCTCATATGGAACCCACAAGAAAAATACTTTAAACTGAAATAACCTTTCAGGTTCTTAAAAAGTATTATTTAACACTTTGAGGAACTGATTTATTGATTGATCTATTTGTTTGTTTGTTTGTTTGTTTGTTTATTTATTTATTTATTTATTTATTTATTTATTTATTTATTTATTTATTTATTTATTTATTTATTTATTTATTTATTTATTTATTTATTTATTTATTTATTTATTTATTTATTTATTTATTTATTTTTATTCATTAGGCATATTATTCATTTGTATATTATAATGTTAGCAGCAAACAACGTTTATTGTTATTTATGTTCGCACTATTTATAGCTATCTTCAGTAGATATACCGGTAGATCATTGTGACATATTTGTTTATAGATTCAGTATCTTATTGTTTTTCTTTATTTATTGCATTCATAATCGTATTGGTTGTTGTTCATCATTAATGCTGTTTATCTTCACATTCTTAGCTATATATCTTATCAGACAACAGACTTAACTATCTTAGATAGTAAACATAAATCACCGGTATCATTGTTTATTTTTAGTTGTAACCAATTATGAGTAACATGGTATTTTATTCTCCTTTTCTATTTCATTGTTGGTTATCTTCAGTATGGTAAAAATAGCATATTGATAATATCATTCAATGGCTGTCTATAGCATATCAAATAAAAGTCTTCATCAGACAAAAAAGATAACAAATATTGTTATCTTCAATTGATAAAATACACAGTGGATAAAATACGAATCATACGAAAAAATAAAATACTGCACAAGAAACCATGATGTCATCTCGTCCTCATCATCTGTGCGTACAGTCCGTTGGTCTCTAACACCCGTCACATCTGCTCATAAATTAGATTCTAGTAATTATAACCTAATTAGCCTCTAAAATGAGATAATTGCCTAACACGTTCAAGCGGCCTAATTTAAATGTTAATGAGAATACACGACAAGGAGTTATATTGTAGTAAACACGATGAAATTACGCCCTTCTGTCAGTCTTTATATCTACTACTCTCGTGTAAGACCACGTTTGTACTAATGAATACAGAATTGACGTAATTAACAGTTATATTTCACTTTGTACCAATTAGTAGGGGATGCATATGTAACGTTTTATATATGTTTCGATGTTCGAATCTGCTGTAATTTAATTTGGGCAAAGTGGTCAGATTCTCATTCTAAAAGGACACTATACGTCACTACTACTACTAATATCATATTTGATCTTAGGAATCAATATCATAAGAAATACTCACATTTTCTTTAAAAGGTTTCATTTTTTTCTTCAAAAGCCATCCAAATTAAGTATAATTTGCCATATCTTGGATCCATACAAGTGTATATTGTAGCCACACGCAATTACAAGTATTACGTAACAATTTCAATTATATGATAAAGGTTGGGAATGATTTGAACAAACAAACAAACAAAGAACCCTAAACAAACAAACACATAAATAAATTGATAAATAAACAAATGTTGTTTGATTTAACGTGCGCTTCAGATAGGCATGACCTAATTATCAGCACACTTAAACAATTATTCCGCTGCCATTGGGATATATCAGAATCATTTCCGCTTCACCAAGTCCGCAAATGATGCGCAGGTATACTCTCAGCGACTTAGATTGTGATTACCCCCAGCAGCTCCACATTTTATACCTGGATGGAGTGAAGCAATTGGGAATTAAGCTATCTTGCTCAAGGACGCAACACACTAGCCGTGGTGGGGCTCGAACCCGCAACCTTTCGATTATGAACCTCGCGCCCTAACCATGCATTGGGCCACCGTGCTTCACATGATGAAGGTATAACTAATCTTACTACACAACATGTTTTGATATTTCACATGGTCTTTGTGTCGTGCTTCATCTTTCTTTCTGTCTACATGTTAGTCTGTCCTTTTTTAGTCAGCATGTATGTCTTCCTCTTCTTTCTCTCACTCTATTCTCTTTCCTTCCTTTATCTCTATTTACATCTCTCCCGCTCGCTATTTCTATCTCTCCTCCTCTTCATCTCTTCACCATGTTTTCATCTTCTTTATTTCTCTTCCAATAATGCAATCAAAGTTAGAGTATGTTGTCGTTCATATAACATTTTATAATGTGATCAAAACATTCCAATGTAAGTAGACGTTGATTTGATTTGGTATGATTTAATTTTTGTCCAACCTTGCAAATAATCAAGTTGTAGCAATGTCGTTGACATCCGCGTAAGTTTATTCGCACTTCTCACAATTTGTAAGAAAACATTTAGAAAACTATGTGGTAGCTTACCTATCCATCCCAAACGTACCCCAACTCAATTAACGCTCTTTGTAATGCTCCAGAAGTAACGGTGATCCCGAGCTATTCCAACTTCGAGAAACCGAAACCATTGCTTTTCTATAATTGGAGACCGAATTAAAACGGCTAGTTTGCGTCTGACGTCAGGGCAAAGGCGCGGCATGATTGGTTGATGACCTGCGCAATACGGCATTTTTGGTCTGGTTGACAGGACGTCATACGCAAACTAGACTTTCTAAGTATGTGTTCAATTATATAAGTGAGGAGAGCTCAATACATTTTCAGAATCAAAAACACGATAACAACCCTTTTGAATTTCTAGTTTTCTAGTTTGAAAGACGAAGGTGTTGAACAAGAGGTATAGCTCTGACATTGTCAATTTGCAAATTGAATACAGCCTAATCTTCGGCTTCAACTATTGAAGAAACGCTACTTTTGATCTCGATACCGGTAGCAATTTATGTTTCTTCAGTAATTCTTCATTCGTTTAATTAATTGCCACTACTTCCTATGCCAAAATATCGCTCATTTGTCCTGTGGCTTGCACGGAGTTTTTATTCTGTCTTTTGTCAAACTTTTCTTATAACTTCAAGCTACTTCATACCGTTCATATTTAAGTTTACCCACTTTGTATTCACAGATGATCATGTTGATAGATATCAAGACGCCATTTTGAAAGTTGGTGCAATCTTTCATATAAAGTTTTCTTCCACATAGAGGCACTACAATGCATAGATCAAGATGGATGTGATTCTTACCTCGTTCAATTGAAGGACACTAAATAATAATATTCTAACGTAATATGGAACGTATAACTGTATATTATCTATTTCATAGTAATAGTTTAATAACATAATAAACTGAATACGACTACTTATTAGTAATGCTATCTTCAGTAGATAGCACGCCCTAATTCTTTATTTTCTTACTCCTTTCTTTGCCTTTCCATTTGTTCTTCTTCTTTTTTTCTGTTAATTCATTTCGGTTTTTTTTTCTTTGCTTCATATAAGCAAATAATACGTTTCTATATTAAAGTTATAAAATTTCGCATAATTTGATAACAACATGTTTTCCCATAAAATCTTATATAACATCGTCTCTAATGCAATGTATGCATTCTATCAACACTTCAATTTTGTAAGGAGAAATATAGTGATGTCGCTATCATATAATTTCCTTGACAACAAAACATAATGATTTTTGAAATATTTAACGTAGTTACACACGCATGTTCAAAATTACGACGGCATACTATTGTTAAAAATGATTCCACTGACCCGCATAATTCAATTGTAAAACAGAAAAAAGAAGCATAAATTTAATAAAGGTTCTATAATCTGATGAAACATAGGCCTACATTGGCAGACGACCATTATGATTTTGGTCAATTTGTATACTTACTGACAATAAAACACTACACCCTCCTCATGCTATTAGCTCCCGTTAGACTGGAACTTGAGGTGCCTATACTCTAAGAAATAAAGGTTCTACATAGAACCTTTTTGTCCTCTCAGGAGAACTCTCCCTCTTAAACCTCTCAAAAAGTTCTTTATTTTTGGAGAACCCTTAGAGGTTCTCTAAAAAACTGAAAACGATTCTGTATCACATTTTGGGGGCCATTTTCGACGGTTTGGAACCATTTTTGGTTCTCTACAACAACAACAACAAAAATTTCGGATTTATATAGCGCCTTTTTCCAGATAGATCTTGAAGGATTCAAAGCGCTGTAATTTCGCTGCCATGGTGAATTAGATCGCATCATCTAGGCCAGTTGCAGCCGAACCTGGCGCAGACCTATCCCATCGATATTAAATAGACTTCGGTGACCTATCCGCACTTAGATTGTAACATCCACCAATTATCTGTGCAGCTCCCCAAATTTCATTGGGTGAAGGAAGTTTTTGATAACCAAACAACTAATCACCGATTTTTTTAACTTCTAAGGGTTCTCCTGAGAGGACAAACTTTAGAGCCTGTTTAGAACCTTTATTTCTTAGAATATGAAGTCTAACACCTTTTGGTTCAATTTTATGGTAACTTGTATACAGGAAACGTTTCTAAGTAAGTCACAAATTACTGTATTCTGTATTTTGTGAGTTAAGTGAATTTGTAGTTATGTGTCTTAAAATAGCACTCTCACGATATGTGTTGTCAAGATTCTCTGTAAATATCTAACATGTTATGCTTGTTTGAAACGGATAGAAATATGTCATTACATTAAAAAATTACCCTACATCTTACATTTAAATTTTAAATATTTGTGCACCAGGGTATGTCATAGGTTTACTATATTTTACACCGTGCTTCATCCATGCTGTTGCGTAATACACATGGATCCGATAATTTTGCCTATAAAATGAAAATTGCGATTTAAATTGAACAAAAATTAAGACCGATTTACTACAAACTATAAAATGTATGCAATATATTTTTGTGCATGAATCACTCATTTTCGGAGGCAGCAAAAAATAGTCCGGATCGTAGCACTTTGATGAATCATGCTATTTTGATGTATAAATGTATTTTATTTTATAAGTTTTGTTTAATTCATTGTACTGCACCTCATAATAGCCTGTTTATAGATAGATGGCACAAGTTAAGTTAAGTATATCAAACAAACAAGAAATGCTACATGATGCTTAATTGTATATATTACTTGTTGAATTGAAATACGCTTATCATCCGAGATACCGGTCTGCCGAATTATGCTGGCGGTAAAAGGTCCTGCCAAATTGACGGTATTTACTATAATATCAATAGTCTGATGGTGATATTGAATCTATAGCTGAAATACTGATGGCGTTTCGGCAACGGCAGTGCTCAAAGCTTTATCTCCAAAGTACAAACCCAGTATATTCAAGTAAATAACATATACAGCGTTCTTACTATACATGATAAAAATGTCGGAATGATATGACTTCGGTGATGTCGTTAATTCGGCAGTCATAATTTCAAAAGCTGGGATCCGCGATTCAAAAAGATTGATCGAAAGATTTGTTGCAATGCATGCTAAAATTTTAAAACGTTTAATCCAATTACATCTAATAAAATAACTACAATTAAACAAACTGACTATAGACCTACTTCTTACGAAAGATGCATCCAAATTGTTTATCCGCGTGGTAAAACTTTTAGATAGATACATTAGCAGGATAAAGTACAATGCCTTTTTCTATATTAATTATATTTACTTAATCAAGATCGCGAAGTACCATCCGTCTAGTGATTATTATATACCGTGAAATAATTTAATTTTTAGCTTTAATGTCCGTGTGGGCGGTTCTTTATACCTACTCTTTTATCAATTTAAAATGTCTTATGCGCTGTAATTTAGCAAAATTGCTCGAAATTATTTTGATTTAATGATTTCAGTTATGTATTGCAGCGCGCTCTCGCAATTCTAGCCAATTTGTTGCTGAAATCCAGCGGTCTCTCCGCCATGATATATCCCTTAATATTCCCACTATATTAGACCAAAAGGTTATCGTTCTTTTCAGACGGGCAATTAGTTTATTTTCATGGTAATTTAGATAAGTATTGATTAACTTACAGTAATGGATTATTTACATTATAATTTTGATGTAATCTTACCGATTATATCATTTAAGATTTAAGTCAGTAAAATCGTGTTTAAAAGCACTACTCCCATAATTTTAACTCCAGGCCTGCGTCAATTTTGTTTACAACGTTTTCTCAATTAACTTGTTGAAATCACGTTATCACCCGGTCCGTCAATATCTCACTCGCAATACGCCCAATCATATTAAGCAACAACAAATCCTGTCTAATTATGTTTTTGAAATTGCTTCACGCAAAAGGTTAGATCATCGTAATCATCGACATCATCATTGTCGTCATAAATATCATTGATATAACAACTTCGTCATTATCTTCACTTCTCCTCACGCTTTGCTCATACGGGTCACTGTTGCGCGCTCAGTGAGTCAACGCGAGATTCATTCTTTCCCACCCTCTCCCTGTCTCTCGTCTCTCATTCTCTCTATGCTCTGCTCACTGGTTTCATGTTTCTCTCCCTCTTATCATCTCTTTTGTCTCTATACTACATCTCTCACCCCTCACTTGCCCACTTTCTTTATAGCTCTACCCCTCTCCCATCCAACCTGTTGAGTCAGTTGATTTGTAGGAATGAATTTTCATCTTTACACTTTGTACGTAGTTTATCAACTGTGCTATCTACTGAAGATAGCACGGTGTGTAAACAACAAACACATGCGTTACTCTTATGTACTTAGCAGAAGTGAGTTTATATTCCTATGCTATGATCTTGATTGTAACAATCAGCCATAGATAAATTTGAAAATTTTACTTGGATCGCTATTTAGAAGCATACTATAGTCTAGCCCACAAACACGACAACAGGAAATCTAGTAACGAATTACGCTACCGCAGATTGCTACTTTCTGTCGATAACTTTCAACTGAATTAAGTTTGAAGCGTGCAGAAGATTATTTCACTGCGACTGGTTTTATTATCCTCAAAGTAAGTTTATTAATTGTCGCGGATTATTGATCAGTAATAGGGAAGCATATTTCATATTAGGTATTAGTGTCTTGTGATATTTTTTGTGATTGAATTAATCACAACCTTGAATTGATATAGAGCCACACGCTATAGGAAATAAACGTATTTTATTACTTTTTGCTTGTTTCTATTAAATGTTAGATGTAATTGTCGAACGACGACTGGTAAAGCGAGATTAAGCTTATGTCCTTGTACTTTTTGAGCAGATTTTCGAATTGAAAAAAATGCAAACTAGTTATTATGAACCGGTAGGTATCTATAAACAGTGATGAATTTTTAAACGTTTTATTATATCAGTCAGTTGCTGAGCATTAATATCATGTTTATTATAAACTTCCAAACCCCAAATCATGAAATTATTATAGAACTAAATTCATTTCCGTTCACAGAACAGGCCGTCATTTCAGACATTTTATGACGATTTTTTCATCACCGCTTTCTGTACTTTATTTTAAGCAGATTTTCTACTCTTTTCTTTTGAATGCTTGGATTTTTACTTCAAGTGACTAAGAATTTTTTACAAATTGACGATTTTGGTTCATCCTGCACCTGAATGAATCAATTTAATAACATGTTATGAAATTCTTCTACGTTTGTTAAAAGCAGAAACTTAACTCAATTTTCATTTATATTTGTTCATTAAATTATCATTATTTCGCTAGGAAAGCCTTCAATTATACCATTAGTATTACTTATACTATCCTTATAAAAGCCTCCTACATTTAATAATAGGTCCTATACATGTTGCATTGGCCGTGACTTTGTAGAAAAGTGCATTGAAGTGTATAGTATCAATGATATCGGATATACAACGCCCTGAGGCCGTTTCCAATATTGAAACAAAATGTTTGCTTCCTCAACAAGCGTAGCTTATGCCGCATTGCCGCGACTGCGTCCGATTTCAGTTCAAAAAGGGCAAGAATTTTAAGCGACCCAGAGGCTTTGATAAGTGGTAAATGATGAAGAGATGAGACAATTAATATCGAGAGATTTTGTTAAGGGGAACGGTTTACAGTTATAAGGGGCGCTATTATCATCACCGGTATGGTAATAAAGTTTGTGCAAAGAACTGAAGGAAGTGAGGAGCAGGAGAAGCCCGAAGGTGAAGCAACGGGGGATTGGAGGAAAGAGGAGGAGCAGTTGAGCCAGGAAAGTTGAGATAGGAGGAGGAGCAGGAGGAGGAGTGATGACGGATGATTTAGACGATGACACTACGACGATATCATGAGAATTGCAACAGTGACGACGTTAACGACGATGATGATGTTGATGAAGATGATGGTGACGACAACGACGATGACGCTGACAACGCTGACGACGATGATGATGATGATGATGATGATGATAGTGATGATGATGATGACGACGACGACGACGACGACGACGACGACGACGATGATGATGATGATGATGATGATGATGACGACGTTGGCGATGGACGACGACGATGATGATGATGATGATGATGATGGAGGATGATGAAGATGATGATGATGATGACGACGACGACGACAACAATGATGATGATGATGACGGGAAAAAACATGGTTTAAGGAGGGACAAGATGATATAAACACACAGACAAAGAAACTTCTCATGCTTTTGTACTGAAACAAAACAGATCGTGCGTCATGTCATTTCTGTCATTTTATAGGTTGTTAATAATGATTGTGTCGTGGTTATATTTGTTCGTAAATTTGGTTATGATCAGGAATATATTTGAGAATAATTGAGACATAATGACAATATTGGCGACTATAGAGTGACGCTAAATATCAAGCCGAATTAATATCTCAAACCAAAATGCCCATCATTCCGAGCATAGTTTACATGATAGGAAATAATAAATGGAAATAAAACAAAAATTGGAAAAAAAGGAACTTCCAATAATATAAAAGCGGATATCAGGCGAGACAGGAAGAGGACCTATATTTGATATTGGAACCGTGGTAGACCCGGTTTATTTCTTCCCATGTTAATTATCTTAGCTGTACTTACATATTATAAATACTACATTATGACAGAAATTTTGGAAGATGGTATGGTATGGTAAAGTGAGTATTTTGATATACAGGTTGCCCCAAATAGATCATTTTAGAAAAATAGTGAATATGGGGTAATATGAGGAATAATCACACTTTGTATAATAAACTCTATTCCAATTTGCCTTTTCGAGATATGGCGGACACAATAGGATGGCGCTGCACGAAATGGTAAAGTCTTTTGAATTTGCCGGGTTTTACCCATATTGAAGACTGCCCTCCTATATACTGGGTACGCCATAGCTCGAAAATGCTAATTCAATCGGTGGTCTAGAACAAGAGTTATATTATGCTTCTTCCAACAAAGGGCTCAGAAATCGTCCGTGGATTGAATAGCAAAAAAACAATCATATTTTTGGCCTTATTTGGTCAATAATTAAAAAAAAAATCTTTCCCTGGAATGGGGTGCCTAAACTATAAAAATTATGGATTTCCCTTTTTCTATAGTGTGTTCCAAGTAAATTGAGACAAAAAATGTTTTGCCCCCCCCCCCCAGCTTGATGTCTAATACACCCCGTCTGTACTTACATTCAGATTTATTGACTAATTTTCTTTTTAAAATGTATATATACTTTTATTTTACACATGTTGCATGAACAATTAAAAAGGCACAGCACTTTTAATTAATGCATTTCTGAGAGACCAGTCACCATGCATGATGGATGAAAATACTCACCAATGCTATTTTGACCCTTTTGTTTGCTGAAGTATATCCTTTCCTTTGTTCTGAACTACCGATTGAAACGAAATAAAGTTGATATTAAAGTTTAATTATTCCTCTTTACGGCGCAGTTTTAAAATATTGCAAATGTTTAACTCGTGCCAATATTTTGATCCCGGTCTTTTACGTCATACAGGCTTCAAAGAAATAACTCCCCCCTAAAATTACAAAACATTTATTTGCATAACTTTGCATACATGTTGTTGATTTGAAAAATTCAAAAATCTGTGAATAGAGGAATCGTTTTGCTACGCTCCCAAAGCTGTCCCATTTCCACAAACAATTTTTTGGTCAAAAATAATCACATTTTCCAAAAAGTTGCACTTTTCTGCATCCCATACATAAATGCACAAAACGTTTTCGATATCAATATTATGATTGAGTAAATTGTTTTTCCCTTTGCCTTTCTGTATCTGATCCCTCAGTCACATATGCAACCACCATTCAGTACAAAACAACGATTCGTTGGAATTAATTTTGACATGAATGAGGTTTTCTTCTAAGTTTATAATCAGCAGTTGTTTCAAAATGATAAAATCACTAAGGAGGAGAAATCCCGGGGTGAAATGAGTTCTCCACACATACATTTGACCAGAAGGGTGAACATTTACATGTAAAGGGTAGGCTGAAGCATCTTGCATCTGAATCTTAAGTGATTGCTTTCCCCGATAAACACTCTTGATATGGCCACAGGAGTTTGGTTGCAGTAGAGGCTGGATGCTGACAATCCAACTTCTTAATTCAACCAATGGCCATCTCGTCTTGTACACCTTTATCCAAGAGAGTCGTCGCTCTAGATTGTTGCAACTGTTTCAGTCTACCATCTACAAGTAAATGAAAGAACTAAGTATCACACTACAAACTTCATTTCTCCTCCTATAGTGCTTTTACCATTTTTGCAACAACTGCTGAATAAAACTTCAAAGAAAACCCAATTTATGTCCAAATTCATGTCAATGAATCATTGGCAAATGATTGCGGGGATGACTGAGTTATCAGACACATAAAATAAAAAAATAAAAAAACACCAAAAAATAATTAAATCAATCAAAATATTTATCACGTTGATATCGATAACGTTATTGTAAATTTTATGCATAGATATTTTGAGGAGTACAACTTTTTCTGAAAGTATCGTTTTTGAAAATGTGATTTTTTTTCTTCGGACCAAAGTAAAATGATTTTGAAAAGGGAGAACTTTGGAAGATAGAAAAATGTTTCCTTTATTCACAGGTTTTTAAATTTTTCAAATCAGCAAAATATATATCAAGTTATGCGAAGAAATGTTTTGTAATTTTAGGAGGGTGAATTAGAGGATTGCGATTCCTTTCGCCATGGTGCTTTACACCTGGTGAAGACTGCTCAAAATTGGGGACATTGGGTGATTTTCACTTTTTTGGCCCAAAACATGGTACTTTTTAGCGAAGAAGGAAGATAAAAGAGGGCCATTGAGCGTAGCTTCCATGCATACTAATGCTAACTGTTAACAAAAGGGGGTCATTGGGTGGTAGATTTGCAGAAAAGGGGGTATATTGACCGGCGAAGAAAATGTTTTGTAATTTTAGGAAGGGTGATTTTTTTAGCCCTTTATGAGAGGAATGCGGTTCGCCATGGTGCTTCACATCCGGTGAAGACTGCTAAAATTGGGGCCATTGGGTGATATTTTCATATTTTTAAACTTTGGCCCAAAACATGGTGCTGTTAAGCGAAGAAGGAAGATAAAAGAGGGCCCGGGAAAGAGGGCCATTGAGGTGATAGCTTCCATGCTATACTAATGACAACTTTTGACAAAAGGGGGATATTGGGTGGCAGATTTGCAGAAAAGGGGGTATATTGACCGGCAAATGACGACTGCCAGGGCACTATTTATACAGTGTAGGGAAATATGAAATAGTATATTGTTCAAGACTCTTTTAAGTATTTATTTCATATTTAGCGGTCAATAAGACTTTTCTGCAAATTTTGCATTGCATCAAAAGTTCGTGTGATCAACAAAATGATACCATCTTGTGCGCTTTAAAATCAGCAATGATATTTTGGGTAAAGCCCACTTTTCGATCATCCTTTTGCTTTTACTTACACTCGTAAATCGTCATAAACTAACTTTTGATAGTGAAAAAAGTACACCGACTAAAGTTATATAGCATGAAAGCTTTTACGTTACATAAAACAATGCACATGATGGCGGGCGTGCTGAGTATTTTTTATTAATGTTAAATAATGTTGTCGTTATTAACCCTTTAAAAGGACAAGATGACTGGTTATCGTTTTATGACCATGAAAAGGAGGGCATATAGTACCCCGCCCTGATATAATAGCAAAATTATCCAGATGAGCTTATTTTGTTTTTTTGTAAAAAAATCTATACTTACCGTCCTTACCTTTCACAAGATAGTTATTAGAACATGAATTTAAGACAAATACATGTACTGACCTAATTGTGTTGAAGACATCTTGTATGAAAGATAATACCATCTTACTGTCTTAGCGGTAACCAGATATTACGTGCAAAGGTCATTAATACCAACTGTAACCTCAGTTGGAGATAAATTGAGCAAAATTGGAGTAAAATGGTGGCTCTATGGGATGCACACATTCCACATTTGATATTGTCAAGTTATGGCCTATATTTTATTATGAATTTATTTTATTTGGTAAAGATGATAGACCGTGGAGAGATGAAGTGGAGTTGGTAATATAGATGATTACTTTATCTGGTGCTATACAGGTGCAAACTAATTAGATTAGGAAAGAACTTTTTAACTTGAAATATTAACCTTGATATTTGAAAAGATAATTATTAAGTTATCGTTTTCATGGGGGATCGGGATGCAGAGTACTTTTTGCAGACATTGTGGATTCGTGGGTATTTGTAAACCGTCTCATGTTTTTTATCTTTTGTCGTAGGGAAATATTTTTGTGCTTAAATTAAACTTGGTAAATCATCTAAATGTAATTCAGAAATTCGTGAATATTATTGTTCGTAAGTTAAACGCTACCTAATAGTACCTATGTATTCTTTCTTTCGGTAAAAACAAATTATTCTTGACCAGGATTTGGACCCAGGTCTTCTGGGACTCAGGACCAGTGCTCTTTTACCAACTGCGCTATCAAGGAAGTTGTAATGGATGAACTGCGCCGAATGACAATGAAAATAAAAGTTTCATGGTCATGCGCCTCACTGAGCTTCGCTGACTGTGCGGTGGCACAAGATTACAAAATATCTGGAGCTATGCATGTATAGGCCTATCATGACATGACTCGTTTGCAAATATAAGCGCATACAGTACACCAGAATTTGAGGTCTTTTTGGAAATATTTAATTTAGTTTGGGTCATTTGGTGACAACTTCACCTAGGAATTGCCAAATTTGGCTCTTTTTGGTAAACATTAGGCCTAAGGTTGGAAAAAATTGTCTTTGAGAACAAACAGTTGCTACAGAGCGTGCTGAAAAAGAGGACTTTGAATTGAATGAGAATATATTAAATGACGGGGCTTCATCGCCTTATTATTTTTACGTGGACCTGCATGTAAAAAATGATATCACATTGGCTAATAGTTTTTGGAAAATACGACAATGCTGTATAACATTAGAAAGCAATTTTGTGCAAATGTATCATTTTGTGCATGTATACGTATAAACATTTCAGTTGCAAAATAGTATCATCATAATCATGATAATGTACATAACCTTCGCACTGATTGTGTTATATTAATTCACCCATTGCCACCTCCAAAGAAAATGTTGTTATTTTGCATTTCAGCAGTATGTTGTCTCGCCCATTCAGGTACATAATTTAATTGTCCATCTCCCGGGCGCATTTTTTGTCTAAGAATTCTATTTGCGAATCACATGTTCCTTTCAGCTTGAGCTGTCCATCAACTACAGAGGCTGAACAAAAAATTGCTAGAAATCATCAAATGATATGTGAAAGCCGGTAGTTTGATTCATACACATAATTCATTTTCATTTTTTATCGATAATTTAATTGACAGAGTGATTCGATTTGCGCAGAGTAACGAAACAATCTGAGACATGTAAGCACCAAAGCATAAGTGCAGCTAGCAGACACGTTTCCGTCAGTGTATTCTTAACCATCCTCAGTTCAACACCGACATATCATATTTGTCTTAATTTCTTGTATTTTGCAGAAGGAAGAACAGAGGAAGCAAAAAGGAGGTGAAAATCGGGATTTCTCTCAAGTTCGCCGCGTCATTGCCGGAGGGTAAAAATTACGCGTAAACCAATCTAGCCTGAATCTTGTGGCCAAGGAACAGGTGGTGGAACATATCGCACCAGGTACAAAAACTAGAGACCAGTCAGCTTCGTCTGCTTTACCTGATCGTTTGAAACCAGACTAAAGCCTGAACTTGACAACACCAAATCTACGCTAATGCGGCCGGGTCGTGAGTGAGTCACCTACCACTTGTTCACAGATTTTGTTGTTTTGGAGCTAATAACAATTTTGGTTGTTTGATTGGAGGAAGGTTTGACGTGCCAAACGGATGGCGGAACAATGATATATCATCACTGATCGTATGAGAGGCACATATTGATGCAAGTAGCTGGCAACAGTACTGGATGAAACTTAACTTACTGATGAATTACAATGACTGTGTGATAATATTGACTTAGCATCTAAACGTTCTTGGGATACTGCCTCTTAGGAGATAACTGTTGCACATTTTCTGCTGTTTCTTGAATGAAAAAGTGGTGACCTGTAGTCAGTATCAATAAGCATCTTCAGGACTCTTCTTCAAGCAAGGAATAAGACACTTATATGACAATGTATTGCTACCAGTGTTCATCACTTCATCCTCATCCCCATCCTCTTGGAATGTCACCAACGACACCATGTGAAAACTCACCTTGTAAGTAATCATTCTTTTTGTATCATAAACATGATGTTTAAAACATCGTGAATTTATTAATACAGTGTTATAGAATTACATGCCTGAATTTATAATGTTATGTCAAAGTATATAGATCATATAACGAATTTGGAAAAAAAAATTGTTACCCATTTGGACATATCATGCGAATCGCGCTTCTTATTCTAACATTTTGGATGGAAATCCTTTTTATTAAATATCGGGTATATATTTATACCGGTCCTTCAATCCTTTAGTACTCACTGAGAGGAAGGAAAGAGGCCATAAGGCTATGAGGGGAGGGAAAGAGGCTATGACTTATGAGGGACCTACGGATTTTGCTGCACATCTCACTCAAATACAATATCACCTCACACAATACCATTACATCTTCAGGATTTGTACATACTTAAGTATCTGAATAAGATATTCACGCGTCTTGACCTTGAGCGCTTTTAAAGCAAATTTGCATCATATAATACGCTCATATTATATTGCTTGATAATAGGTAAAACTTTAAATCAAGACATAAATATTATCATCATCAGCAACAGCATAACAGCAGTATACATGGTATTCGTGGAGGTTAAGTTATATATCAGAACAATATCATAATAAAAATGAACGAATTATGAACAAGTTCATCCGGAATGTGATGCGGAATGTTCGTAAAAAAGCTGTGATCTGAGCCAATTATAAATGAAATATAGATATTTAATCTATATGAGTAAACATTTACATTTCATTTGGAACTGTATAAAAAGAATCTCAAATCACAACTTAAAGACTTATCGTTTAAAACATGTTGATCTTACGCAGCCAAAAGCAAGGGGTATTTTAATATGCAAACGGCCGGGCAGATATACTAAACAATCCTTCCCATTCAGTATGCCAGAAAAGTTCAGTCGTATCCAGGTGGCTACATATTTTTTTTATCAACTTTCAACATATATGAGACACAAATTATCATTAACCATCAAATTCGTTACATTATGTAGCTTAAAATTATATAAAAACCAATTCAAAGTAATTTCAAAATGCAAATCCTTGTTCTTGTTGTCGATGCAGGTGTGCAGCGTTTTATGAGTACCAGTTTATGTATAGACCACTGGTCCCTAGAAACAATTAAAGCCATCGTGTACGATTTCTGTCAATTGTTGATTTTTTTCCTCTGTAACTAAATCATAAAATAATATATATCGGTAATAACTGTCATGAAAGATTTCTATGAGGTAAAAAGAAGAGCACAAAATGCTTACTACCTATGTCGTTACGTGGAGCTCTATACATGGGAGACTCATTACCGGAATTGTCAAATCGTATTGTCTTCTACAAACACAGCGAGTTTGGTTGGTTCCTTAAAGCCATAATTGGTTCATATTTTTAAACCCGATTTTTGGCATAATACGTTATTTGTACGAGCAACTTACACCTAAACGGGATCAGTCAAATTCGTTGTGTTTCTTAAACAATTGTTGAAATTTAATGTTTTGCATTCAGTACACATTATAAAATCTTTTCATTAATCCGCTATAAATCTAGACAATGAAAATTGGTTTTTTTTTACATGACTACTCTGACACGCCTCAAATCATGTGTGATTTGCTCCATGGCGACGCCCTCAATTTTTCCTCGAATTTCTACTTTTTGCATAATTGTAATGCCCAATGGTGTACTAAAATACCATGTGAAAGACTAAGCATGAAGTGCTTTAATTACAGTAAAATTTAGAATTTTTATAATAAAATCGAGGATCCCAACTTGCACCTAAATGGAATAAGCCACATTTGTTGTGTTTGAAGGTCAACAGAGCAAAATTCGACATAAAGTCATAACTCCTGAATTATGACTTTAAATGTCCTCCTATACCATGTATACAGCATTACATGTTAAACGGCCAACATTACCAGTAGGGTTTCTTTCACTGTATATTGCTATTTCAGCTCAAAATGGACAGAAACCCAGATTATGTCAGCATTTTGAGTATAGAATAACAAATTTAAAATTTGAAGGAAATCGTACATTAACTCTTAAGGCGACCAAAAAAACCCTTTGTTGTACTGGCGGACGGACCTTTCAAGTAGTTTTTTTTTTTTAAATGACCCAAAAAATCACCAAAATCTGTAATATTTTTACAATTTGGTTAAATACAAAAGAAAAATTGTTTCTGATATTTTCGAAATGCGGGTCGGCATTCATTTGCACAGGAAAAATTTGTTTCCCAAATTTTGGAAAATCTGGTTTGGTGGGGAGGGTGTTCTTTTTGTTCGTCGCCTAAGCGGCTAAGTGTTTTTTAAACAATTTTATCTCATTATTTCGGCTTCAAATGCTCAGAAAACCTCCTTGACAGTTGTTACTAATAATATGTAATAATTTTTGGCAAAGGATAACAAAATTAAAACTTGACCGAAGTCATACATTATGGCTTTAATGCTCATAATATGGGAATCTAAGGTGCATACGGTGCATGGTGATAGTGGTGCGATCGATTATATCTTTATTGTCTTAAACTTGCATTTTGCTGAATACCGTTAATATAATATCATATTTTGTTCTTGTTACGTACACACTTCTTATATACAAGATTAAGACATATAAGTGGAAACTGAATTCAAATTTAGATTTACGGTCATTTACAGCAACACGCCTGACATTCCGGTACATCAATTTAAAAAGATCTTTATATTATAAAGAAAATCAAAAGTATAAAATGATCCTCTATAATACCTCTTACCTCTAAACACGCCTCAAAAACAATAAAATACAATTTTCGTAACAAAATTCTCTTCGTTTTATTTCATTTAATATATATACTTGCAAAAGTAATTTACTTCAGATGAGAAAATATGAATATTTTACTATCTTCTTGTTTTGTGCGTAATACCATATTAAAAAAGAAGATAATAAAATTTTCTCATTATTACATCAATTTTGAAGGGATAATAACTTACATGAAGAGGCTTGGTGCACGGGAGTTGAAAACTGACAATAACGTAATATTGAATTCAGCTTCATAATTGAGTTAGATTGGCTACCAAATAAATTACCAAGGCGAAGTTGCTAATTGGTGGAGCACAAAGTATATTATTTTAATCAAATCTCATAATAATCTCATCTTCAGATGGCGATATTAATAACAACATTTATAATTGTGATTAGTTGACCTCTTATTATGAGGGCGATGATGATGCCACGTTATCACGTTATAAGATGAGTAAATTACGCAAACAATTGACAATTAATGTTTGTTTAGAACTGCGTGCGTGACTCAGTTATTACTGTAATTATCTAACTCAATCATGCTCATCACGCCATGTAATAAATTAAACTCAAATCAAAATATATATTTTATGCTTTATTGCATTGAAATAGGGCTATTAAAGTTATTATGAACAATACGTAAATAATTTTATATTAAAAGTTCATTATAAAAATACAAGAGAACAGCTTATGATAAAACTTTCTTCTGATATGTCTGAGCCTGAAACAGTGCAATATAATGTAAAGTTGCACTGTATAAAAATTATAAAAGTGTATACAGGATTATGTAGGAGAGTAAAACAGTATGATTTTCAGCACATCAAAGTTGTGCTATTTTCAATTCATGCAGAAGTAAATTTGCTTCGAAGAATTGACAAAGAAAACAAGAAAGAAAAGAAAGATCTTCCTCTACCAGTGTATTTGTTGTGGGACAAATGTCACAAAAACCACACGCAAGAGATCCAGTTTAATTGTAACCCAGGGCTGACACTCCTATGGATTGCTAACATGTGGGTTAAACATGTTAAACCGATTTGAAAGTCCCTCCAACCTATACGAGGTTTAATCATATTCTGACATGTCTGATGCTGGGGTAAAAACGGGTTTTTGTTTTCTCAAAATGATTTATGTATCTTGATAGTAACAAAATAAAGATATTTCCTACTTTAGAATTTAAAATCTTTGGTTGGTATAAAATTACGAATGGGCGTAATGTATGATGGTATCATTTTGCTATACCTTATAATAAAAAGCAGTAAACGGTGTTCTTTCGTTGGGTACTTGGATTTATGGGCTTATCATTACTCATTTTCGCCAGTACCTTTATCAAATTCAATACGGGAGACAGGGAGCTCAATATACTCAGAGAAGAATTCGAGACCCCTGTGAGAGCGAAAATGAATTGATAACCAAATACATATGAGTCGTCTGAACGGGTCGAACTCGGGACCTCGATGGTGCAAATAAATCGAGGACATAATCATTACGCTATCCCCTGTATAATTCTACGCGTGTTAACCATCCAAGTATGATCTACTCATCTACTATGATTTCTCTTTATAACAAGTACTGAAGATGCATGTATAGTTCTGATCATATAAACATATTTCATGAAAATCATTTTTATGACACCAGACAAGTCAAAAGTAAGACGTGTGTTAGATATTTTCATTGCGCATTGAAACATGTCATCTTCAGTAGATGGTATAATTGATAAACTATGCGCGTGAAATCAAAAGGTGAGAATATATTAATTACATGCAGGAAAAACACGGGTGCAGAAAAAGAACAATGGGGTGCAGGGGAGCCCAGGGTGGGAGTGAAAGGTACGAGAACAGAACAAGATAGAAAGTGGAAGGAATGAGAGTGGAAGAAATAAACAAAACGACGTATATAGCGTGATGGAGGGAACTAAGAAAAGCTGAGAAGGTATAAATGTGAGAGAGGAAAAGCGACGGATGGAGGCAGACCTGGGTGATGGAGGGAGGGAGAGACACTATAGACATGATAGACTGTCAAACATTGAGAGCGTATGAGAAGGTTACGAGGATGAAAGAAGACAAACACAAAAGAAAAATGAGAGAAATGGCTGAAAGTGAGCGAAATACCATGAAGAATATGTGTGAAATGCGGAGAGAGGAAGAGAGAGAGAGAGAGGGAGGGAGTGATGAAGAGAGGGGGAAGAAAGGAAGATGGAGAGGTGGAGAGAGAGAGGGGAAGAAGAAAGAGGGAGGAAGAGAGAGGAGGGAGGAGAGGAAGAGGGGAGTGAAGTGAAAATGAGCGATGGAGACAGACAAACGGATACGGAGAGAGGAGGGAGGGAGAGAGAGAGAGAGAGTAAAATAAGGAGGGAAAGAGAGAGTCACAGATACATAAATGGCAATCATCAAGTATAAGGATTTGATAACAGAGCATGTGCTTTACACAAAATTGCGTTCATAAGGAGAAAATCACGCCTTGAAATTGTATCTAATATTGTTTCGATAGCTTTTCCCTTCCAAACCCATGAAATTAGTTTAGTGCTTGGATGTCTCAGGGGCAATTCCATAGTCACTAATCGGGTTAGTTAAGCATGCGTTCTTCATTTTACTGGATACATGGAAATCCTACCAAATAGAGCAGTCGCCTTAAAACAGCAGTTTGTTTGAGGTACAGGATAAATCACAAAAATGAACGTATTAATGATTATCTATCGACAAATTACGACAAGGAAACTCTGTGTTTGAGTCAGTCACTTTTGGTGGGTTGTGATTTAAAATTTTGCCACGCGTAGCTTTTAATTTTTTTAAGTAGAGTATTGGTGACGTCTAAATTCAAGACATGTTAATATTATTTGTTGAATGCTTGATGAAAACCTTTCAAGAAGATCACGTTATAGCATTGTTTTTTCTCAAACAAACTCATTTTCTGCCACGTTGCACCGCATCATCTCGACTGTTAAGTTATGAATAATGCAATTACCAAATTATTTTCGCCGTAATTTCGCCGCTAATGCAATTATGGAGGTAGGCTGTAACAGCGAGCTTTTGCAATATTTAGGAGGACTGTCACATTGGTACCGTATAATGAACTGAAATCGCTTGACTAATTCCCAGCTATTACAGTTTTCGTGCTAAATTTAATTTGCTAAATGAAGCCCTTTTGTGCTTTAAAGAAGGGGGTGCGTAACTCCATTATGTCAGGGCGAGTTAATTTGAAACGGTGTGCATACAGGCGCGGAAGAATCTTATGGAGGATCAATGTAGCGGAATATAGTGGAGAAAAGTGGTGAGGAAAACACGGGGGAAAGTAATGCGATGATCACGCTTGAACGAGATGACCAAAGTTTGATTTAAAATATTTACTTTGAAATATATAAATCTGAAAATTAGTCGGAGATGATTTCAATCTACAAGCATGCAAGCGTGTTTCAGATATAATCCAGTCCAGCGATACACGGTATTCTGAGAGATAATAGGGATTTGGTATAAATTGATAAAAGTTCTGTGCTAGATAAAGGGTCTTAAGCCACATCTCACGAAATTGAAAAAAAAAATGAAATTTAAAATTGATAAGATCTGTACATCATGATTCAAAATTTATAGTGGCGAGTGTTTGTCTTTTTTCAGAGCTGTGATTTTTGTTCGCACACCACTTGACCACATCATTAAGTGGTGATTACGTGTGGCTGGATGAAAGATGAAAGAGCTAATTATTCCTCCAGTGCAGTGGAAAAAAGTTGAAAAGAAGTAACATTAATATAAGACATTTGTGGTTAAATCGTTATACATATATATGATTCATTGATTTATACTCAATTTATACCAAATTGTAACCGATATATGGAATATTAACTTAATTTCAGACGACAAGTATAATAAAATGAGTATAGCTTTTATACGCGCGTGTGATTAATGTTTATTCCATGAGTGCGAGAGCGTGTGATTTTTCTCTTGCAAGCTATCTACCGTAGATAGCACTGTTAATTCCCCTAAGCATTTTCCCAATTAACCCTAATCAGTGCTTGAGTATTAATTTGTCTTTACTGTCATTATCTAGCAATAAAAAGCCCATTACTACAACATAAAATCTCTACCCAAATCAACCCATTATTTCGCCGTTAATTAAACCATTTTGAGCCTATAGTCAGATAGTCATTCCATTGCAGCATGTTAGTTTTAAATTGTTCACGGGTTGCCCATTTTGAATCGATTCTATACAAGAATGGACGAGCTCGTGCAAGCACTTTATATCAAATTAAGTCGGAAAAATAGGCTTAGGTTTGTGCCAATTGTCAATCCGCAATCACCTAACTAAATAATTGAATACACGCTAGTTTTGTTGAAAATAAAAATATCGTTTCCATAGCAACCACATACAACGTAAAACTCTTTTTGAAAGTCTGTACAAACTAAACTAAATTAGTTCTGTTTTTGCTTTGAAATGTCTACATTGCAGCATCACCTTGTGCCTGATGTCACATTGTCACTGTTATAATTGCGCCCTATAATCAGATTTATTTGTTAATTTAATTTTGCCCCAGCTTTCCGTGGTATAAAGATGAACAAACACGAAATAATGCCCGGCCAGGAAAACATTTACTTAGCATTTATGAAGGAATCGTAAAGCCTCTTTATTATACCGGCACCATTTCATAAGACGGAACGTAACGCGGCGATTGCGCTCTTTTGAAAGAAGGGAATTAATTTTTGTTATAACAAACACGCCAGTAGTCTTGTTAATTAACGTGTCCGGTTAAGCATTGATTAAAATGAATGTAGCTAACTAAATATAACACCAAGTTGAGTAATGCAACAATAAATACAATTTTTATTAAATTCACGTATTATAGAACTGTAATCATTTGATCAATAAATAAAATAGGTGAAATTTACCAAGAACGCCATAAACTGAATTTATATATGACCAGGAATCAGTATTATAATTATAGAATGCCATCAAACACATCAAAGCGTCTTTTTTTAATCTCTCTTTTGATAAAGACGGTAAAAATTAAGCAAATATGCAATTATTTTAAACCACCCTTTTTTTACTTGTGCATTAACCCGGGGGAACCTAAATTTCATCAAATTTCAATAAATATTATGAGGATTATTACATGTAGTGTTATTAGAAATTATTCACCCCCGTTACCAGCACTGTCATGTGATTCAAAAAGTTTATGTCAGTGGCAGTGTCTGTAGTTTTGATAAAAATTCATATGAGAATCATAGATTCGGGGTTGAAGAATTCCACAAAGCCCACAGGCGAGAAAATTGCTCAATAAGATCCTATTGAATTTTGTATCTCCAAGAATTTCCCCTTTTAAGGTTGCCAACAACCTTAAGTCGATTATATATTAGATAATTTGATTTATCATGGCAAGGTTATGTGCAAAGCTGTGGTGGATAGCCGCCAGTGGGCCCACCTGTATGCTACATTCATAGCTCGTCATTCGATCCTCATATTTATTTGTAGTCAAATCAGTCCAAATTTCATGCGCTTATTTACTTGAGGTTCAATATGTATAAAGAAATTGTTAGTCATTTTGTAAACCCTGTTCAAATTGTTTTATGTCATGCTTAAGCCTAAAGTACACTATTTAAGTTCGAATATAGAATAGTTATTTATGAATCGAAAGAGTCTGAATTTATAAATGTCTAGTTTTTCAACGATTGTTCTAGCCCATGTATGAGATAAATTGTGGGTATATCGACAAGTTTCCCACAAGACACTTGGCTGAAAAACCATCACTCCTCGCTAGCGTTTCAACTATGAATTTGACCGTATCTAAATTGGATATAGATACATCATCTTTCACCCACGTAAAGTGATAACTCAATTTGGCCAAAGTGTCACATGCATCATATAGGTCTTTCTGTCCTGGAGAAGAAAACTAGATGCAAGTTGGCAAATCTCATTTAGAGCCATATAAAACATACTTTTATAAAACATACTTTTAAGTACCATTTAGACTGTTAGACCCATTAAACTAAGTCTAAAACCTTAAATGGTGCAAGTTTAAGACTATTAGCCAATTACAGCAATTTGTAACATGATTAATTGATAAATCATATTAAACACTTGGCAGTTATGGCTTAGACCCTATAAAGGATGATATGTCGAGTGGCAATCTAATCTACACAAGGCGCATTTCTTCAACGATGTTTAAATGGAACACTATCCTCTAGAGAGGTGAAGCAGAGTGGAATGGAGGAAGACATGGAACAGGAATAGCAAGGAAATGGGTTTTTTTCTTATATTATCCCTATGCACTGTATTAGAATTACAGGACAGTGGACATGGTGGATGACAAAGACTTCGTGATCAGGAAAACGCTTGCATCTATCTGTCTATGTTCGTATATTTCCTTCCTGCCCTATCTGCAGAAAATTCGCAGGTCATTAAAAGGAGTCTCCAAGATCCGTCGAGGACAAAATAAAATTGTAAACTTCCTGAAGTCGCCTAAAAATGGTTGATAAATTAGGGAAATACCCATGAATAAGTTTCTTTAAAGCAATATCAACAAATTATGAAGAAATCTCAAATGCTACCATGGTTACGTCCGTCCTTGAGATCGCATCCCCATACTGAATTTGCACGACGGCGGAATTCCTTATGCCCGGGCATAAAGGGCATCATCTCTTGATATGAAAAGCAGTGTTTAGTCTATATTCATTGTAGGGGTTAATGCAAACGAATGACGTATATGTGGGGAATATGTCGCTTGGGATTGACTGATCTCTGAATGTTCCTTTAAAGAGGAAGTCCGCCAGAGCAGTTCTTCTGGGGTGAACCAAACCCGCCTGGTTATCAAATTAATCAGTCACAAGGTTATCTCTGAATTTGCAGGTGCTAATTGATATTTTTAATCTTATTGCTTAATTAGCACCTGTCAAATTCAGAGATAACCTTGTCACCGATTAAGTTGATAACCATGCAGGTTTGGTTCACCCCAGAAGAACTGCTCTGGCGGGGCTTCCTCTTTAAGCTTTAATGTTCCTGGAAAAACAGTAGACTCATGGACGTGTGTTATCTACTTTTACGTCTGGATCATATAGAGGTGGCCTTTGCACCAGGCGGCCAAAGGAAGGGCCCGCTCTCCTTCATGATCCTTATGAATAAGCTTGAAAAATAAACAAATTTGATATGAATAATATTGCTATGACGAGGACCACGTGTCAGCATTTTGCATGCCAGTGTCATCGTTAAGCAATCTCTTCAAGCTACACTGAACTCACGACCTAACTCTTCTTTATCCCATCATTGCCTTTTAAAAGCTACAAAACCGCCGCAAGTGCTTGGCTGCAAATTAATCACATTATACCCATATAGGTGCGTTCGCTCAATCGGCTCACATTGCTTCAAAGCTTGTGCTGAATGCTTGTGTAAACTTCCATGTGTGCTTGGCGTACTTTACGATATATAGGTCTCTTATACATTTATAGATATTAACACCCAATAAAAACGTTTTCTCCCATGAGACCGATGAGCTGATTAGTAACACACTAAGAAAGTTAAACAGTTTTTAAGAGCAATATTAAATTAGCCAGGGCATGAGCCACGCCAAAATTGCCTGGCCCAGCACACGCTATTAGTACAGCACACTTTTGTGTTTGTTGCTATCTACGGTAGATAGCTAATGGCGCCAGATATAACGTATAAAGCCAAACTTACAAAAATGTTATACAATATTATCTTGTTGAGAAAAGAAATTACCTATACTGGTAAAGTCCTATATAAACAAAATGAAAGTAGAAATAGGCCTGTGTATTTTGGTAGTGTACTTATCAAGTAATTCAAAACAAAAGTACTTTTGAAATATAATCGAATACTGGATACATAAACATTGCAACTCCCTTTGTCGCGTCCTATAAAGGTAATAATGTGAGGTGATGTTGTTAACGTGGTACAAAACGTGACATCAGGTACGCAATAGAATACCATGCCATTTACATAATTGCATAGAGCTTACGTGTCAATTCTGTGTAATGTTCATGTAAAATGTTTTAACAGTTTGTGTTTTACTTTACAGTAGGATTATTACATCACTGTAACAAAATATGAGCTGTAATTTTACGGAAATTTCCAGCATCAAAGTTACCGAAATTGTCCCTTTAAAAAGATTTTGTAGAAATATCTAACTGCATGTACTAGTATAAAATCCTTAATATTCTAACAGTAGTTTTAGACCTACAAAAACTTTTTGCGGAACAATTCCATCAATTTTGATGTCTTGTCAAAATATTCAGCATCACATTTTTTACTGCGTTGAGAAACAAACAAACAAACAAACAAACAAACAGACAAACAAAAAAACAAAAAACACACGCTAATAATAATGGTTACCTATAGTAATTATCATAATTAAATATAAAATTGGACAACCAATATTTAACAGCTTCATACCACCTTGCACAATCAGAATGCGTGACGTATTTGTTTGTATAATAAAGTGAAAACCAATTACCCTATTGCAAGTATCTTTATAATCATGATAATAGACTAAAACTAATTATTATCCAGGGTTATCAAAATCAACCAATTACTGCTAGATATTAAATCTTTGAGAAAAATAATTTTACGGTAGGTATGACGTTATAATTATAAAGTGTAATGTTTTTATCTGTCTTTGTTTCATGATGGATCACAAAGCCAAAGTTCAATATAGTGCAACGCATCGAAAAGCCGCAGGGGGGGGTACGTTCGTATGCCTGTGCCCAGGTATACACTGCAAAAAGCGTGTTTAGGAATTAAACACTTTTCTTGAACCACATTCTAAACATGCTTGATTCCTAAACCCTATAGTGGCAGCCAGCCCTGATATATAGCTACTAACAGCTCCATCTCGGATGTACTTGACGTGATGGGGTGTGCAAACAACGAACTGCAAAAAGTGTGTTTAGGAATTAAACACTTTTCTAAACACTATCTTGCACCATGTTTTTAAACATGTTTAAATGCTACACATGTTTAGGAATTTGATGGGTATGTGTTTAGGAATTTAACACATGACGTTTTGGAATTTGACATTGTTTTTTATAAATAAAACACTTTTCTTGCACCACGTTTCTAAACATGTTTGATTCCTAAACACCAATGTCAAATTTTCTAAACACAGCCCATCAAATTCCTAAACATGTGTAGCATTTAAACATGTTTAAAAACATGGTGCAAGATTTTGTTTAGAAAAGTGTTTAATTCCTAAACACACTTTTTGCAGTGTAGGTACCCGTTGATACATTCCGCCGCGGCCAAAATTCTGATTGATGATATATTATTCCATCATCTTTATTCAAGCAATTTAAACATACAAATTTAAAAGAATAAAGAAACCAACAGACATCCAAGACAACTGGGGCCTTTACTGACCACCAGGCATGGCGTGAACGAAATACAAATTACACATACACAATCTTTAAAACACCTAAAAAAAATAAAAAAAAAAATAAATATTATAAAAAATTTAATTAATGACATTGATCATCAGGCGACAGATACGCCACCCTGGTAGGCTATCTGAGGATATTGACATTCCACTCTTTTTCATGTCTTGCCTGAAAGATGGAAAAAGAAGACGTGAGAGCCATTTTGGAGATGTCATTCCTCAGATCTTTGTATTTAATGTGCGACTTGGCTACATGCAGGAGGCGGTTAAGACGAGTCTTGTTCGATTTTGTAATTAGACCTCTTGAACCAACCTCGAATGGAATGTAACTGCAATTGTAGCCAGTGTCAGTAATGTCGCCTACCAGAGAAGCATATCTGTCAACCTTAAGCTTGTGAGACTTATCAATGTTCGTTTCAAAAGGCACGGTGAGTTCTAACAGAATGATTTTTTTCTCCTCCGGAAACGTTAACACAATATCGGGTTTTTGAACTGTGGGTATGACGTCAGGGGGAACCGTCCCCCCTGCAGTAAGGTACCCTTCAATGTCCGCCGTGATGAGAACACGTTTATTGAGAAAAAGTTGGCTGTTCTCCAGAGCGGTAATTATGATGCGGATGATGTTGTTATGACGCCAGAGGTACCGATCAAGCATATGGTTGCAGTTGTTCAAGATATGAAGAAGGGTACCCTTACATGCACAGAGGGGCAGTTCCCGTTCAGTCGTTTCCCCATTTATAGAGATTTGTGAAGGTGGGAAGGCTGTCAATGGCAGCATTGATAGCAAATTTTAGCACGCTCTCCGGAAGACTGTACATAATAGATTTCCAAGTAAGATTTGTATTACATTCGTTTAAAAGTTTAGCTGTATCCCCTGAGTCACGAGTGGTTCCACAACCGACTTCCAGTAAATACTGGTGTCCTCTTTCAGAGTACTTTTGATCTTGGGTTTTGTTATTTTCCAAAGGTGGAGCTGATCGCCATCAGTAGATCTTTGATGGATCTGATCACATAAGGCGACGGTGGAAGATTTTTTTTTCCAAATAGCTTCTCTTTGCAGTTTCAGATCAAGAGCTTTGTTGGTTGTGGAGTCACCCAGACATCGGGTTCTGCTATACGCTAGGCAGTGCGATGTATAGTAAATATCAGATACCCTGGGGATATCAAGCCCCTCGTTCATATGGACCAGCGCTATGTTGGAACCGTTTTTGGGTATCCCAAGCCATTTTTTGACATAAATTATCAGTCTTTCTATCTAGCATAGACAGATAGGACTTTGTGAGTTCGTGCACCGTAAGGCAAAAACGCATAGATGGTAAGCAATATCTACTATAAATAGCAACCTTAAACTCATTTCTTACCGGACAATTGTCAATAAATAAATATTCTTTTTATTTCTTATCTTACAGACACCGATTTACAATACAGCGGTGACTTAGATGAAAGCTTTGTTCGAAGAAAACAAAGACGGAATAGAACCACGTTTACTATGCAACAGGTAAGCAGATCGACATCTCCCACCCACCCCGACCCTGCTCGTGCAAACCATAGACATTAAAAAAACGCACCCCACCATAACTACATCGTATACTTTTCAAGTAGAGTCTCTATAGTAAAACTTTAAATTTGAAATGATAAATTCCAAATGAATGATAAAGAAAAAGAATGACCCCCCCAAAAAAAAAAAAAAAAAAATTAAAAAGAAGAAAGAAAACGGACAAGAGGAACCGTGCATGCAGGCAAATACAAAACCATCCAACCACAAACCCACACATACCGTATACGCGGTGCACCGGGATCAGGAAAGTCTACGGTACCAGCATAATTGAAAATAATAGATCACAATTGCAGAACACTGACCTACACTATGCATAATAAACGTCCTAATGCTATCTATACATGTATGTATAATGTGTGTTTCTGGAATATCGCCATGTCGTTCTCTTTCTGCTATCCTCCCGGGGTCTGTCTGTATTGTATGTCTGTCTCTGTCTGTCGTGTCTCTGTCTGTCGTGTCTCTGTCTGTCGGGGTGTGTGTGTCTGTATCTCCCTACTTCTCTCTCTCTCATTCGCTCTCTCGCACAAACATACAATTTATTATATATATTCTATTTACTTCTACAGCTTGAAGAATTAGAAACGGCATTTGCAAAAACCCATTATCCGGATGTGTTTACCCGAGAAGATTTAGCTATGCGTATTAACTTAACAGAAGCACGCGTACAGGTAGGTTCACATCTTCTGCAAGTCTGAAGTGCATATGTGCATAATATTATTTTTACGAACCTTTTAAAGTAAAGTTTAAAGTAATGGCCTTCAACAAATCATCAGAAAACTAAATGAGAAAATCTGATTTGTAGCTTACCGTGTAGACTTATTTGGATACATTAATACCTATAATACATTTAGCGTAATTACATTTATCAAATTCAAACATACTGAGCCACAACATACGTTTTCTTCGTTTAAGTATACGTTAGTCCATTTTGGTTACCTGGTAAGATAGGTTGCATTTCATGACTTTTGTGTTGGTTACACTTTTGGGTTTCTGTCTAATAAATACCAGCTAAGTGCTTGTGAAACCACTCTTCCCATTCGCTGAATCTTTGATCAAACATATATGAGTTAGATACAAAGTAAGACACCAAAGTGATTTCAAATTGCCGCCTTATCTGGAATACAAATCACTCTTCTTGAGCGTAACCCTAAGCCGACAATTAAGGTCACGGTAGACTTACAAATTTATATAGGCTAAATGAAATAAATTTGTAAGATGATATTGATTGGACAAAAAGAGATTTGGGATGAACTTTGAACAACCTGCGACTGCAATAAATTGAAAGATTACTGAAGCACTTGCTAGAATGGTGGCAATTTCAACACAGGGCTTCAACAAACAATATGATAGATACATTATAGTTCTGTAATTTCCAGTTCTTTATATGTGCAATTTCCAATTCTTTGTATGTCATTTTCCAACCTGAATGCAATGGTTACATCATGAATAGTATGTTGGGCGGGCTGTAAAATCGAATGAACGAAAGATTATCCAATGTAATAGTAGTGAGCAATATTATTGAACTAGCTAGTGCGACCCAAGCAAGCTAACCTAGCAAGCGAGCGCGTCCGTCGACAGAGTCCCCCGCGGTTTGCCCGGCCCAATTTCTGTCACAGGTGCGGGCAGTGTAATAGAATAATTGAGTTTTTTCTGTTGGATAACACGATAAAGCAAATGAGTCAATTCGATTAAGATCTCATGAGCCATTGTTACTACGGAGGACAGACGACAGCAATAATATTTACACGATGGACTAGCTATGCTATGCCAGGCTAGCTCACTCCTGCATGCCAGAATATTTTATTTTACTCATCGAGCGAGACACAAGTATTATAGCAAACTGAATTCTAATATACACTTTTTCAGTTTGACTTTTTGAAAACATCTTTTACTTCCATCGTCTTAACAATGTAGTCAAAAAGACCCCTACTTGTTCTATTACAATAAAAAAAGACCCAATTTGTCAATGTGCAACACAAAAGTGAGATGACCTTTAATAGTTGCTTGATGAATATATAGTAATTAAAAGATATAGGCGAAAGAGGTTTAGTAATTATAAGATAAATATAGACCCGATAGTTTCTGTTTTTCTAATTAAATTTTAATAGAGCTTTGCGCTATATAACTTTATTACTAGCTATTGCCAGCAGCATTGTATTTTTGAAACAAAAAAAATAATAATTGTTAATTGAGTACTTTACAATGGATGATTGATTACATTACAAGTAAAGTTTGTAACTATTTGAAGGGTAGTGTGTAAACTGAAGCACGAGTGTGAGCGGCGGCCAGTGCGTCACTCGCTTGCCGCAACGCATGGACGCGCATGGCGCCGCTAGCCATTTTCATAGCCATTATATCTGGGCTCAATCTGTTTCGTCTCAATTAGATTATGTGCAGATGCGTGTAAGGGTGTGAATACGGCCCGCGGTAATGGGTCATTAATGTCAGAGATATGATTGAAATATGGTCAGGATAAAAAATGATATCAGACACTTTCATTGCTCTATCATCATCCCTATTGTTGTGGGCATAGTTCAAAGTCAAGTGTGTTTTTAGTGTAAAGAAGCGCATAAGTTCAAAGTGACTGCACACGGCTTATGTTACAAAAGACACAGATGTAACAACGCTGGTGCATCCATCAGTCGGTCCATGGTATAAAATTATATGGTAATTACATTAGCGAAGTGGATTAGTAATTTGATTAGAAGGGCAGTAATTGGGATAAGATTGAGCTTCTAGAGGAAAGTAATAAGATTAACCGTGTTGTTTATGAAGAAACACCTTTTCTCGTTGCGAGGAAATTGAATTAAGGCGACGGACCAATTACTATGAATGCGTAATGAGGATGCAAGTGAAATCATATCGTCATCATCGTTTACCGTGCAGACACATCAAAATATTTAGTTTCGTTTTTGTTTCTTTTAAATTTTGATATAGAAGTCAAGTCATTACGGATTCTTTCTTCCAGAAAGTAACAAAACATCTGGTTTAAAAACAAAATTTACACAATTTGACAACAAGACTAAAAATTACCCGTTTTGTGCGATGAAAAAAAAAACAGAGAGAGAAAAAAAACCCGTATTTACAGCGGTGTCATAGTATAGGTCTAGTATATACTTCAGATCATTGGTAGGATTCCTTTTTCAAATAGTGTGCCAAATGGATTTATGTCTACAAGACAAAAAAAATACGTTTTCTGATCTATTTTTTCAGGTTTGGTTTCAAAACCGCAGGGCAAAATGGCGTAAATCAGAACGCATGAAAACTGAACACGGAGGAGGTAGCAGCGGGCAAAGCGGTGGGGAAGAGAACAGTTCTAATGAAGAAACAAAACATGAAACAGACTCCTCCTCAGAACTAAATGACAGGCCACAATCAGTAGATGCTGAAACGACATCAACAACGACTGGAGAAGAGACTAACACAGCCCAAGATGGAGGTTCATCGGTGGTGATGGTGGGGCCACCTAGCCCTCACTCTCCTAGGACGTTTAGGTTTCCTACCCCAGGAGGGCCTCTCTTAGGACCATCACCACTTTTGGCTGCTGCATACCCAGGTCTGGAGAGGTAAGAAGAAAAATGAATTATTTTGATACAAAGCATGCATGTTACTCAATCTTGTTCAAAATGGGGAGACAGATATTTTGCAGTGATCACACTGAATTCCCAAGAAGAACCTTAAATTCTATGAAATATTTGTAAGTGCATCTTAATTGCACTTGTAATTTAGATGTTTTAGTCAAAAATCTGTAGTGACGATCAGAGAATGTCATTTTGAACCACTTTTGTTGACATCTTTCTAAGGCTTGTGTTTCCCAAAAAATATTATGAGCCTACAACACTTGCAGTTGACAATATATAATTCAAAGTCTGAATGGAGTGGTCTTACAACCCAGAGTTTTTGACAACAAACTCATCAATATTGCTCCATACTTTTTATGCTAAATCTGTAAGAATAAGCAAGTGTGAATACTCCAGAATGTTTTAAGAATGCTTAAAAATTTGACAGACATGTTCATATTTGGTGCAAAATCAATGAAACATTGGTATACTCTTATACTTACTGGTCACAACAGTTAAAGGTCTGGACTGCAACCCGTTCCAAAACAAATATATATAAATACCTTTCTCGTGACAAATTCTTCTGCGAGTACTATGACAGAAGATATCTGTATTCTTTTTCAACATTAGCCTGTGAGATATTAATAACACATAACTGAATGATACATTTGATCTATTATTTGATACCATAGATATCCAGGAGGAGCAGCATCACTAGTTGGGTTAGGATCACCAGGAGGAGCAGCATCACTAGTCGGGTTAGGATCACCTTTGACCACACCCTATGCATCTCAACTCATCTCATATGCAGCAAGGAAAGGTAAGCCTTTTACTACCAAAACTCTTAAATAAAATAATATATGAAGTATAACCCCACCCATGTATCATTGGGTGCCTATGCCTAAAGACAGCAGCAAAGCAGAGAGCAAAGAAAAACAGCAAGAGCCAGTGAGAAGACACGTGGTCAAACTAGCCTCATTGTCAGTCCAGTAACCTCCATTCACGTATCATTGCTCAAAATCTGACCTCAAGTTGTAGAGTACGAGTTTTTGTACCCAACACATAAAAGGTCACCTGATGAATGTACAAACATATTGAGGTTAAAGAACTCTGCCCTGAAACATTGGAATGTATAAGTGGGTGGGGGTGGGGTGGGGTGTGTGTGTGTGGAAGGGGTGGGAGTTTAGGGCCTTTTCAAGACAGATTCAAGAGAGACAAGAGACAAAATGAGGGAAAAAGAAAAGGAGAAGGGGAAGTTTGAGGTGAGAGTGAGGGAATGATATGGAGAAATATGGGGAAAAGGAGATGAATAAGAAATTCAAGTAGAGAAGATAAATCACTTAACATTATTATTTTCTATTTTTCCCTTCACAATTTCTTCTTACAGGTGCCTACAGTTCATTCAGCTATGTGAGTTTACCTTCTCCTGAACTTTTGTCACCGCCACCACCCCTTACAACAATTGCCCCTCTCCATCTGCCCACTGTGAGACACCAAGAGAAGCGTTCTCTCAGCCTAGCTGCCTTACGACTCCGGGCTCAAGAATATAATGAAGCTGTAGCACGGGCTGCAGGTGCAATAGTTTATAGTGGACCATCTGTTGCGGCAGCATCGAAAGTGTAAAAATAAACTCTTGTACAAATAATTGGTATTTTATGTATATATTTGATAGTAATTTGTACATTTTATGGAATATAATTATTGTAAGGAACCATCACCAAGGGCATTTATAAAAAATTCTGAAATTGCGCTACAACATAATTCTACTAGAGTATAATTAATATAATTGATTTGTAATCTCAATTGACAAATAACCGGGTTGATTTTGCCCTTCAATTCCATATTTATAGAATGAAAATAACAAATTATAGTTGATCTTTTGATATTCAAAGAAGGGAACTATTTCCTGTCTCTTCCCAATAGAGGTTATCCACTTTACTCATGTGTGACTTCTGACAAAAGGCGCTGGTTCCCATAGTATTCCTAATTCAAACCAATTCAGTGCACAACCTCGACTTTGGCGGGCATGACTTTGGCGGGCTATTTTGAAACTGATGGTTGCACATGCAGGTACTTCTTTTGAAAGTCCTAAACAAGGTAGAGCAGTCGCTGATAGGATATGCAGCTTCTAGAACACGGATAACCTCTATTAGTCTGCATCTGTATACTGTGCAAACTACTCTTGATCTCGCATATTGCTCATTCCCTTCAATTCTAACCCCATCATACCACTATATTCACATAATAACATTTGACCCTAGATCTGTGTACACCTCATAGACCCTGGTCATTGCAAAATGTTTGTTAACTGCACCTGCACATGTATGCAAATGTATGGGAAGATATTTCCCCTTCTTTTTTAATTTTGGCAGAATATTAAGATGATTTTGCTGAAAGCAAGGGGCCTTCTTTTTCAATATTTTGATAGTTTGTAGTTTGAGAAGTGACATAATGTCAAGACAAATACAAAGAGTTGTAACCATGGTGACACATAAATAAGATTAAGTTAACACAACAAGAGTTGAGTGCCAGAAGGCCCTATCTGCAAGTTTGTCATTTTGAGATATCAGCAAAACATATGGGGCTTTCTGGCTCTAAACACCCAGTACCTCATGAAGACCCCTGCAAAGCACATTGTACAACTTTATGGGCAAATTATGCAAATAAGGTCTTCTGGCACTTAATAATTGCCACATTTGCCATATGTGTAATGTAAAGCCACGATTTCTCTGTGATACGGAAAAACAGAAAAATTCACGGAATTCTGGGTTTGCTCATGGAAATTTTAAAATGCCACAAAATAGTGAAAAAGTTTGTAAAATGTGTAACTTTTGTGTTGATTTGCAAAACAAAAAAAAGAAAAGTGATTATTTAGCAGTAATCAACCATTGATGATTTTAATGGCGATGTTGAGGGGAGACTATAGTAAAAAGGTACATGTAAGACAAAGTACACTTTTAAAACATGTTTGTTTTTGCTTTTCGGTACTTTATAGTGGAAAACGGAAAATCACAGAAATCCTTTCCCACAATTATTTGATCATTTTAAAATCATGGATCTGCCCTGATTAATACGATTATTTAATAATGATTGGATGGACAGGCCGGAAACGCTGGAATCAAAAATATCAAAAAAGGTAAATTAAAGTTAAAGGCACATATGAACCAACCTACACAGCCATGTCAATTAAAGGTCTATCTATGTTCATATGATTAACATTTGTTTGGTTTCCATGACAACACACAAAGTTCATAATTTTGTACAAACATAATTATAAATGTGCAATTAATGTAATTACTTTATCATTATTGAAATTGAATTTCCTAATTTCAAAAGTACTGTCATGTATAAAACGGTGAATATAGTAATAAGCTTTATTGTCCAAATTGAATTACAAACTGTCCAATATTTTATTGCTGATATATGTGGTGTGTGAATGACAAAGATCTAAAATGGCCTCAAATAAGAAATTCACATTTAGCAAAGAGATATGATACAGTCTTTAAAAACCTCTGATAAAATCTTTAAGAAATCCCCTGCAGTAACTGTTAACAGAATGAAACAGCCAATTACCACAGTCCCTTGTGACAAGCCTGCCGAATTCTCTGACCAGTTAGGCCAACAAATCTAATTGTGAAATTACGCCAGTCTCTGAGTGTATGCCAACTTGGGATTCAGTCTGTAAAACTCCTAGTCTTCGACACAAACTTTCCTATCAAAATCTTATCTTGCTTAAAGTTGTTAGCTATTAATCCAAGCAAGTCTTGGTCAGAGAACATGTTTTCAGAAAACACCTAGTTAAGCTAAACCCTCGCGGGCCACATCTCAAAATACCCCGCAGCATCCCCGTACCGCTAACTCAATTGCCGCATTTTGATAATGTCACTTATCTCCGTTTATTGAAGGCAAAAGACAGAGTACAATTTGTACATCTGTTTGGCAAAAGTTCGTTATGTCTGGATTAGCCATTTAAAAAGAGAATAAAATCCAACAGGAGAGACTACAAATTGTGAATTTCTTGGGGTCGTTAATTGAGTTCAATCGACAATGGATTTGTGTACTGCTGTAATTGCACTAGCCGTAAATTGAATTAGTTTGAATTAGGCTTTTGAGAACTGATGCTGGTAGCAGAAGCCGCCAACACTACTTCTCTAGATGACAATGAATGGTTTAAAATACAAATTGCTCTCTCTGTCTTTCAAGTGATTGGACTCATTTACTAGTGCTGTTAAAACTTAATGTTGCAAATCTGCCCTTGGATAAAAATCATTATGCCAATCACAGTTAGTGTTTTACAATATTCCTTAGTGATCATCACTACAGAACAGGTCTGTTGGGAAGAATTAATTTTTTTGGAAAAAAAAAAATCTGATTACATGCCCTGATTTGATTGCTTGACTCATTGTTATTACCATTTGAAATAGAAAATCAAATCTAGGATGATTTAAGGTAAAGACAGGATCTGTATTAATGAGCTATCTGAGTTTCATCAGTATGTTTACTTAGTCACTTTGTATGCTGTTGTACCTTTTGTATTTACAAAATATAAATGTGACGTGTCATGTCACAAGGAGACACTTTTGGGCAGGTTATCAATTTTGAGATTCTTACATATCTTAAATATAGAGATATTTTGCTCCACAACACCGTTTTCTCCAATGAAATCGGACCTCCTAAGCGAAGCTATTGAGTTCGTAAGTTATGGTATTATAAAAATTGGAAATTGAGATATCGGCCTTTGAAAATATTATTGACAATGTTGAGAGTAGGAATTACCTTGAAAAAATGTTTCAAAAATACAAGATGCCAGTTATATTCCGGTCTGAAACTATCAGACAATATTTTTAACATTAATAACATCACAAATTCACAACAAACCCAAATTGTGAAAAAAATTACCACCCGGTAGATTTTTGACTATTTCTCCATTTACGATCCTGCCCAAAAGTGTCTCCTTTTGACACGACACGTCACAAATGTAGTCATAATAAAGCTAAGCACAATTTGGACCAAATGTTTCAAGGCATACTTAAAATTGGAACAATCATCTTTTCACAATTAGTATGCAAATGCCTTCAACATAATTGGTCAATTAGGGATGGCTTAAAGGAGCACAACATGATTCTATAAATCCTCTTTTTAGGGTGTGGCTCAATAGATATCTACGAAAAAAGCTTATTTCCAAAATTTCAGTTGATTCGGACATAGAATTTGCAAGAAGTTTATGCATAGCTGCATGTCTTATAGGACCCTGTAGACAACTGGGCTATAATTTCTGACTGTTGACAGGCACAAAAATAAGTTTCTTTGTCAAGCAACCAAATTTGCAAGAAAGTTTATGCACACAAACATTAGTTAATCGTAGGTTTCTGATGGTACAAAAAAAATCAATAAATGGGGAGGATGAGGCTGTGGATCATGAGGTGCCCCTTTAATATCAGCTGACCATGTAAGTAGCCAATCAGAGGCCTTGCAACTATCAGCTAACCATGTAAGCAGCCAATCATTTCAAATGGAGTCATCCATTCAGGTGACCCCAATTGAAATAGCCCAAATATTCAGGCTATTTCAAACATATATACTTGATCCTACCATATCCAATGGACCCATCAAAATACTATGCTATTAAAACACTGTCCACCAACATGGATGTCAGAGAACAATAAATCAGACATGATTCGAACAGGTGATTCATTTGTCATTCAGAAATACTCAAAGCATGTCCACCAACATGGCTGCCATTTCAATTGTCCAAGCTTCATCTGGAGGTGAACATTTTGTTGCATCAAAATATACTAGATAACACTGGTAGAAATTTGTAGAAATTTAGAATTTGGATAAAAAGTGTAGAAAATTGTATACTTCAAATTCAGTTTTGGGTATTTGGACAAGGCTTGATCAAGTATATTCTTGAAATGGCCTGAATATTTTATTTTACCACGCTCCTCCTTTAGTGATATATCTGGGAAATGAATTGCATGTCAAGCTACTGATGGTTTATATGCAAGAAGGCCCTATACGCAATAGCTGCCCTATAGACAGACATTTTCTGCATTCTATATAATATTGTACAGGTATAACACCTGGCAGCTATTACAGAATATTTTTCTTGCCCCCCCAGTGAGGCAAAACCCACAAAATTACGTAAATTTCCGTTTTTTACGGCACTCCTTTAGCGATTTTAGCGGTAAATTTCCGTTTTTACGGCAATTTTATGGAAAATTTGTAGATTTTGCCCCCCAGAAATTCACTTTGCCCCCCCCTGGTGCCGCCACTGGAGATGAGGCCTTCTTACACTAAAGCCTTTGGTTTATCAAACAAGGTGTCACCCAAAAGAGAAAATGAGACATGTATGGTAGCAAATTCATGACACCACCTCACATGTAACACAATTTAATGTGTTACCGAGGTGTACATATGGGACATTCCAAATTATATATATAAATACATTGAATCTTAATGTCAAGTTCTAAACTTATTGTGATAAATTATTGCTTGCTCTGTTTCTTTCTATTGTATAAATTTGATTATTCAAATGTCATTCATTTGTAACATTTTGAAATAAATAAATTTCTCATCTCTGAAGATGTAAGAGTTCTTATGAAATACAATACTCTTTTTGTTTGATGTTTTCGTATCCTTCAAAAACTTATGTCAGGGGTTGTCTCAAGAGGCTACCCACAGGACAAATCCGGCCTGCCAACCACCAATATTTTATGATTAATAAATGCATATCACTTGTTGGGAGTGAACTTGTACAAAATAATGCACACATACTGATATGAGATGTTGATGCGTCTTATGTATAATGTACAAGCCCCGAAGAGGGGAGTGCATTAGACACACCAACATCTCAGTACAAAAGTGCATTATATTGTACAATTTCTTGAGTAAGAAGTAATACACATTTATTAACCTATTTCATACACAAGAAAAAAAATTTTTTTGCTTTTTTATAACAAAATTGTCACTTAAGTGTTATAAAATAATAGCAAATATAAATTCACCAACCCGTAAAAAATGAACGCATCAGCAAGCACTGCAAGTTGTATGTGGAGTGCAAGCCCGTGCATACACAATCAATGCATGGTTTGCATTTTTCTAACGCTTGCTCTGATTGGTTCTCACTATCTAAGAGTGTATGAAATGGCCACTGACCAATGCTAACATTTAAGGAAACATAAGTAACTGGGTTGTATCTGTCCATCAAGCATGCATGCTTGAAATGTGGCTGGCTGCCTTGTGGCCACCGACCAAATAAATTTGAGAACCCCTGCTTTATGTGTACATTTTGATACTAACTACATGCAATTGCAATAATTTAATTTTTTTAATCAACATGATATAATAGCTTCAACATCCTGATCCTTTAGGAAAGGGGCACCCACTTCATTGAGCATTGAGCTTTCCATTCAAATTTATATATAATTTTAAATTATACTCCAACATTTCAATAAAGTGCACTTTACATGCACATTGTCAAAAACCAAAATATCAGTAGAGGGCTCTGTGTAGACCTGTGATTGCTGTCTGTGGCCACTCTTTATGACTTGAACATTCATTTCCCAAGATGGCTTCTAGTAGTTGCCCCACCAGATGTGATTCGAAAAGTAAATTGAAATACATCTTTCGAGTGAATACTTTTGTATATATTGCATTATCATTCAGTAGACATGAATAACGACATTTCATTAGTTAATAGCCAAATAATATAATTCCATATTGTTCAGTTTTCATAAATTACTGTACAGTATATAGCCGTATTAATCAGCTCTTTACCAGCACCGCGGCAATCTGCATACTCGCGGAGTATTGTAACCGTGCTGATAGCATATGTAAAATGCTTTCTAAAGTAATTTAGTTTTATGATGGATAATCAAAAGAAAAATAACAAAATAATAATACATTTCCAAATAGAGCATTTCATTTTCTGAAATACTTTTACAACTAGCTTGACTATAAATATTTCTTATTTAAAGGCATGTATCTTAACAACGAAAAAGGAAATGCATCTCCTATCTTAGCTTTTAAAATTTCTGCAAGAAGCTAACACATTATTTTTTGCATTAACAAGGACAATGTTGTCACATATAGACATCATTTATGAAAAACTTGTCACCCAGTACTGCATAATTGACACCAAAAAATCTCATATTTTCTCAATAATAATGACCAATGAGTCTCCTTGGTTGATACACTTAAAAAAAAGCACAAATCCAAATAAGATGAAAAGAGCTTTTATTTTCACTTGCTGTTACCACAAAAAGTTTTAAAACAAAATTTAAGTGATGTTTCTTATAGAATGACCCTACTCAGAAATGTCCGATGGTACCCCATCACCAGTCAGTTTATTATACTTAATATTTCAGCATTATTACTGTTACATTATTTTTTAGAGTCAGTACCATATTTTGTTTCTACATAATGAGACCAGCTCCAACAAAACCCGGAACAAGTCACCAGGCACATTTTTAAGTTATAGGCCTTTAAAGATGACTTTCCCATGAAAAAAAAAAATCAAATTTTGAAATTCTTAATTTCATGGTATTTGACTGTGGGACTAAGTGGACTTTAAAATCCTTGAAAGTACTTATTAAAGCGATTATTGAACTATGATAATTCCTATTCAATCCTGTGTAAGGCAGGAAACTAATTAGCCCATTACTCAAAATAGAAATTTGGCAAAAATATGAAGGTATCATTTATAAAATTATCCATACCCTGAAAAGCAGTGATGCTCTGTATATAATTTTGGTATCATTTTAAAGCTTATTGTCTAGTGCTTACATTTTTATTCAAATTATGAAATGCAATTTGTTCCTGGTTTTGTCATAACGGGTCACATGATAACATTTGACAAGGTTACAAATAGTTTAGCTCATGCTGCTATGTATGATTACAATTCTTTATTTTCACTTAAATTATTTTGGAAAGTCACCAGGAGACTTTTCCTCCACGTTTTCATTTTAACTATTCAAAACTGCTGTGAAATGGAGGGGACAGGTCCACATTTTGGAAATTCTGCATACTTATAGTCTCTATCCCAGGCACTATCCGAAGATTTCAAGTATACAATGACATGTAATGAATGCAAAGAGATACATGGTGAAATCAGCAAGGACTGCGGCAAAAACTGTCATGATGGATTTGAGTTTGGAGACCGTCTGTGGAGGTACATTGCTGAACATCAGAGCCATGGAGAAAACTCTAAACAACATACCACCACTTTCTGCAGGTTTCTGTAGACAGGAAAAGGAAAAAAATATGAATGTTAGTTGAGTATGTACATATTGGGCTATTCCTGTTGAAATCCACCCACCCCCTGTGGAAGACATGACCTTAATCCATTTCAAATGGAATCACCCATTCAGGTAGTGCCATTTGAAATCCACACCCCCTCTGTAGAAGATTGAAGGTCATGTCTTCCATAGGTGGCTTTGGATTTCGAATGGAATAGCCCACTGAAGTGGGATCTTAATTGGCTGATTTCAGAAGGGTATTTAAACTGGTGATAAAGTCACATCTTATGTCTGATTTAGAACAAGTGAAAGGTTTTACGAAACTAATTTGATACCGAAGCTTGGAGATGGAGAACTGATTATATGAAATATAACGTCTCTGGAACTTGAAATTTAAAAAAATAAACAAAATTTGGTAGAAGTAGGTGAAACAGATTTTCCATTCTTAACCATTTTAAATAACTAAAATTGGAGACAAAAAGACGAGTCAGCAGTCACTGACTTTATCCAGTGTTAAACATGGCGACCACTTTTGCAAAACCTACAAAGTAAGTGCATTTCTAATTTTTCTTTTTGATTAAAAAATATGAACTTTTGAATGAGAAGTTTGACTCTAAAAATATATTGATTATTTGTTCTAATATTTTGAAACACAATCACTGATAATGACCGGAAACGGACACTCAATAGTATGGCTAGTCCAACAGTTATGGAACATTTTTAAACACACATCAGTGCATGTCCCTCATGAATAAAACACACATTCAGTCCAATAATTTACAAAGTGAATTATATAATTATGTTTATTTTTATGACCCTTTTTACCATGATGCACAATTTCAAATTTTGTTGTTTACATAGCCTCATAATAGTGATTGAAAGCACAAATCTGTACAAACATAAACACAATTAAAATAAAATATTAAAACTACTTTTAAACTATGTCCTCTTTTTCTGCCTCCTTTGTGCTTAGAAAACTGAATACATGAAATCAAGTTCAAGCTCTTTTGAAGTCACCTAAATCCAATATTTTCTTTTAGACTGCTGATAAGACGTGGACTGAATTTTATGAGCTTCTTGTGAACTTGTGTACTTTGGTAAAACACTTAATAAAAAGTAAACTGTGAAGGTGTTTTATTTTAATTATTCTTTGTAACGAATGTAACATTCATATAAACTTTCAAAATTCAGAAATTAGACTGTTCTGAAAACAAAGCATTTTTGGGATGTTTACAACTCAATTGACTCCCTTTGAAGTTTGATTATGCATAATTTCATGTTTTTAAATATAGCAACCTAAAACAACAGATAATATATTATATAAAGACCTATATTCACCTACCTGTTGGTTGGACGTCAGTACATGCAACATCAGCTGCAGAGCCAAGAATGGTACCATGATGGACTGCAGTAAAGACAAAATTGTTTCAACAAATGGTTAGCATGAGGTGACCTAAATTTGTTCTGTGCAACTATTACAATTATACTAATAAGCACTATTGTGCTATTTATAAATTTGGTTCAATGCAGGGCTCATGTTTGAAATTTGGTAATTGAGAGTCTGACCAGCTGTAACAAAGATATCATTTACCTACAGAAGATAGCATTACAAATGTAAGTCATATCATGCTCAGGGGTGTGAGAGGTCACAGACCAAAAACGAGGAAAATCACTAAAAACAGCGTAAAATCAGGGTAAAAATGCCAAATATGGGCTGAAAATAAAATAAAAACACATAAATTTTGGCAACAAAAAAAGAGGAAATCAGCTGAAAAGAGGAACTCTCACATCCCTGCATGCTGGAAGATATGAGTGTGGTCTCTACTGAAGATAGCATTACAAGTATTTATCATGTCATATCATGCTGGAAGAAATGTGTCTGCTATCTACTGAAGATAGCATCCCAGCAAACACAAACGTTTTCGACATCATTCGCAAAAGGTTGTCAGAAAACGTTTAAATGTCGGGTTATATAAAGGGTATATTAAGAGTACAAAACGTTTTCATAACCTTATAAAACATTTTTGATAATCTACTGCTCAGCAAACAAAAATGTTTTACAGAAAACGTTTAAATGTCGGGTTATATAAAGGGTATAAAAACGTTTTAATAACATTCCAAAAACATTCTTGAAAACTTGATACAAAACATTCTAAACAGAATGTTATTTTGGGGAGTTGAAAAATATTTTGCGAAAAATGTTTGCCCAAAAAACGTTTTCATGACCTTTATATAACCCGACATTTAAATGTTATTAAAAGGTTTTGAAAAAACATTTTAAGAACATTTCTGTGTTTGCTGGGTTCAAATATTTTAACATAATGTTATTTAAGTATTGACACAATATTTGGCAAAATGTTTGCAAAAATAGTGTACAATAACATTTTTTGAAAACATTTAAAAATATTGTTATAGTGTGTTTTCATACAAAACGTTTTAAAACGTTATCATGACCTTTATATAACCCGACATTTTAATGTTATTAAAACGTTTTTAAATAAACCAAAAGCCAAAATATAACTTATTTAAAACGTTTTTAAAATGTTTTTGTGTTTGCTGGGATAACAAATGTAAGTCTTATCATGCATGAAGATAGGTGTATACTACCTACTGAAGATAGCATTACAAGTGTAAGTCACATCATGCAGGAAGATAATTATGTGTGTGCTATCTACTGAAGATAGCATTACAAGTATAAGTCATATTATGCAGAAAGATAGATGTGTGCTATCTACTGAAGATAGCATTACAAATGTAAGTTATATCATGCATGAAGATAGGTGTTGTTATCTAGTGTAGATAGCATTACAAATGTAAGCCATATCATGCAGGAAGATAGATGTATGTTTATATCTACTGAACATAGCATTACAAGTATAAGTCATATCATGCTGGAAGATAGGTGTGTGCTATCTACTGAAGATAGCATTACAAATGTAAGTTATATCATGCATGAAGATATGTGTGTGCTATCTACTGAAGATAGCATTACAAATGTAAGTCATATAATGCAGGAGGCACATTCTCCGATAAAGTGTTCAAAAAGCCAAATCTGTGTCGCCCATAGTTTCAAGTCGTATTCAGACTTGTTTCGTTAGAAAGAAATGACTTTTATTAATATAACTAATACTTATGAGTTGCTTTATAAAGTATGTGGGGCTAGAGGTTGTAACATGCCTAGAAAGTATAAAACAATAAAGCTGATTATGCATATATCCATTGTTTTCCTCCATGTCGCCAGCCAAGGTGCGTTCCATACAATGTGTCCCTGTTCGATATACATGCGCGCATTATAATGGATTATAGGAACTTTTCATTAGCTGGTATCATGCCCTAATTATAAATTATAAAACATCACAACGCAGGTTATTAAATTTTTCCAACAGGTCTTTGAGACTATGTCGCCAAAATTGTTCACAGATACGTTACCATATTTCTAATGGATAGCAATCTGTCAAAATAACTAGCTATATAAATTTCTCATATGTGATGGATCAAGCAGGCTCCATAGTTATATTATATATGTGGTACATAACACAATGGTTTCAAAGTAAAAAAAATCAGGTCTATTAATGGCAAAAAATCCTGACGTTACGTTCATGTCGTCACAGATACGTTACCTAAATTCTACTCCCCTCGGAAAAAAACGCTGTGATAAATGAAGCCAAATACCATACCAGACTTTAGTACATTGGGTGATGACTGTTCAAGTATGAGTATTAAGTCGGTAAGTTTTTACACTTGCACGATTAAGACAAAAGTGTGAAAGGGCTTCACAGATACGTTACCACTGATACGTTACCACCAATGCGTACAAGTAATATTGCTAAAAAATAAAGTATTGTTGAAAAATCACCCATGCATTGTTTTGTGCTCTGAAACTATTAAAGTTTACGATTCTGAATGATTTTCATGAATTCTTCGTGGTTGGAATTTTGCAATTACCAAGCCCAAACTTGAACGCTTTATCGGAGAATGAGCCAGGAAGATAGGTGTGTGCTATCTACTGAGGATACCATTACAAATGTAAGTCATATCATGCAGGAAGATAGGTGTGTGCTATCTACTGAAGATAACATTACAAATGTAAGTCATATCATGCAGGAAGATATGTGTGTGCTATCTACTGAAGATAGCATTACAAATGTAAGTCATATCATGCAGGAAGATATGTGTGTGCTATCTACTGAAGATAACATTACAAATGTAAGTCATATCATGCAGGAAGATAGGTGTGCTATCTACTGAAGATAGCATTACAAATGTAAGTCTTATCATGCCGGAAGATAATGTGTGTGCTATCTACTGAAGATAGCATTACAAGTATAAGTCATATCATGCACGAAGATATGTGTGTGCTATCTACTGAAGATAGCATTACAAGTATAAGTCATATCATGCCGGAAGATGTATATGTGCTATCTACTGAAGATAGCATAACAAATGTAATTCATATCATGCATGAAGATATGTGTGTGCTATCTACTGAAGATAGCATTACAAGTATAAGTCATATCATGCCGGAAGATGTATATGTGCTATCTACTGAAGATAGCATAACAAATGTAATTCATATCATGCATGAAGATATGTGTGTGCTATCTACTGAAGATAGCATTACAAGTATAAGTCATATCATGCCGGAAGATGTATATGTGCTATCTACTGAAGATAACATAACAAATGTAATTCATATCATGCAGGAAGATAGGTGTGTGCTAGCTACTAAAGATAGCATTACAAGTATAAGTCATATCATGCCGGAAGATGTATATGTGCTATCTACTGAAGATAACATTACAAATGTAAGTCATATCATGCAGGAAGATAGGTGTGTGCTATCTACTGAAGATAACATAACAAATGTAATTCATATCATGCAGGAAGATAGGTGTGTGCTATCTACTGAAGATAACATTACAAATGTAATTCATATCATGCAGGAAGATAGGTGTGTGCTAGCTACTGAAGATAACATAACAAATGTAATTCATATCATGCAGGAAGATAGGTGTGTGCTATCTACTGAAGATAACATAACAAATGTAATTCATATCATGCAGGAAGATAGGTGTGTGCTAGCTACTAAAGATAGCATTACAAGTATAAGTCATATCATGCCGGAAGATGTATATGTGCTATCTACTGAAGATAACATTACAAATGTAAGTCATATCATGCAGGAAGATAGGTGTGTGCTATCTACTGAAGATAACATAACAAATGTAATTCATATCATGCAGGAAGATAGGTGTGTGCTAGCTACTAAAGATAGCATAACAAAAATAAGTCATCATGCAGGAATGCATAAAAATGCCTTTGTTTCTTCCCATCCCAACTTCTCTTCGATCAATGTGGGAAATGGGAACATTTTCATCCACATTAAATTAAGAGATAGGTGGATATTTGCATGAAATGCTCCAATGTGTGTTAATGTCCTTTCATAATCATGATGATTGTAGTCATATTATTTTGCCCCATGAAAAAGGCACATCTGAGAGGTCTAGGTGATAAAATCTACCAAAAAATATTTAAAACACTCCAATTTTACATGCCAAACCCTTAATTTAACTCTCCTTAAATTAGTTTACCAATTCACATCTATGGAACTTTTGTGTTTTTTTGCTTCATTATCTCAAAGACACTCAAACATCACAGAGAGAGAAAAGTCATTTCAACTCCAATATGACCTTATTTTGGTGTATAGACCTCAATTATCAGTATAACTCCTTACTTTTATTGCTTTCTTTGAGTTAGATTAAATACTCTCCTTTTATATACATATTTCAGTGATACTCTGGAGCATTACGGCATGAATGGATCTCAGAGGTCAATCCGCACTATCACCTAAACACTCCAATGTGTCAGGATGCAGTTCACTAACCTCTATACATTTATACACTCAAAAAATGACCTTTGTATGTGTTAAGCGAGCTTCAGACTCCAGTATTATGCATACAATATTGTATGTACAATATATACGTTATTTAATCTATTGCCATTCTATTTCCAGTAATGTTTAAGTTCTAACGAATGTTTGATGACGAAAAATCGATAATATGTTACATACAATATCTAGCAGAAATATATTATCGATTTTACGTCATCAAACATTCGTTAGAACTTAAACATTACTGAAATAGAATGGCAATAGATTAAATAACGCATATATTGTACATACAATATTGTACGTACAATAAAAAAAGTCTGTATACTGCTTTAGGGACAAAAAATCATACTCCACAACTTGCAGTCAACATTTGAGCTATAATTGATGAATGAAGGTCATTAAACTATGCCACTAGAAGTGAGATTATTTTTGGCTCCTTGTGATTTACAAAACAATTTTCTGAAACAATTTTGTGAACTTCATTTTACACTCTGGCTGATTGTGTGCTCCAGTGAGTACTCCTCTGCAGTAATTTCACCCCATCTCTATATCCATTCACCTATCCATCATTAGTATAATTACCATTAAACTCAATTAGAGGTTTTAGTTGATGCATTCACCTGTGTCCCATGGGATTACATATTACCCAAATGCACCCGACTGATAGTCAAATTAAAGGAAACATCAATCAGCTAATCTAATCATAATAGGGTAATCTAATCATTCTATCTCTAATTTAGTCAACTGCAATTCCATTTATCATGAACCCAATTTAACTTATTGCTACAAATTTAGGGATTGGTCACGATTAAATTTGAGTAGGAACTGTTTTATTGGAGAATGTTTGTTTATTCACATGTTTTCCACCAGTTTTGATGATTAATCATTCTTCAAAAAAGTCTCAATCTGAGACTAAATTAGGTCGGGAAAAGAAGCTTGTGTCTTTTCACCAATCTCTTTCACTACTTTTCGTCAATTCTTACTCCCTTACAGGTACACCCATTGGGCTATTCCAGAAATTAATGGCACCCCCCTAAAGAAGACATGTAAGTTTGTACCATAGATTTTTGGGAATTCTCAAACCAAAATTGTATCCAAAAAAATAAATAAAATGATTAAAAAAATGGGAATTCCCAGTGTCCCTAAAGAAGACATGCAAATTTTTGCCAAAATTTGTTGGAATTCCCAAGCCTAAAGTAAAAAGGTGTCTTTTTCTTGGGTGTCTTCTTTAGGATTATGCAAATAATGACCAATTTGTTTGGGGGAATTTCCAGAGCAAAAAATGGTAGAAAATTTTAGGAACCCCATGTCTTCTTGGGGGGGGGGTGCTTTTAATTTCTGGAATAGCCCGTTTAGTCTGCAGAGTGAAGACCACATTTACAGGCAAGTTTGTCCTAGTTAGGGGACAATTCCCATCTTTGCTTTATTTCCCTTTTTCCTACAGATATGCTCTTCTTTTCTTTTTCCTCCTACCTCTCTGTTACTTTAAACACTCTGTTACTAACTTTCAGTCTTTCTCAAGCAGTCACTACCTTTCTCATATCTCCATTTATCCTTTCCCAAAACCTTCTGTCCATACAGCAAATTATGAAAACTGTTTAAATCATCCCCAACCTTCACACTTGATTGCCTATAGTTGCTGCCACTCTGGACCAATGCCGACACTAAAATGCACATCAATATATTGGCACTTCAAAAATCACCAAATTAAACCTATCATAAAATGAACAAATTCAGATGCATAACACAGAGAGGTCCTAATAAACACGGCACTCAACTCATCAGTTTTTCACTCTACACACTCTTTTCTCAATCACATATTGCAAATTGAATAAAAGCCATATAATCAGTACAAATTGCTAATAGCTGCCTAGTCTAATACAGATTCTATTCAGTAGCAATGATGGATGGCCCATGTATATACACGACACCTATATTTTGCAATCACAGAAATCATATCCATACATCATTAATGACAAGCGCAATCATTTTACATGGATTTACACACACAGTTTACAAAAAAAACTTTTTTCCTGTATTTTGTAATTTGTTTCTGGTTCAACCAAGATTTTTGGATCAATAAGATTTATAATGAATAGTAATAGCCGTGTCTGTGTTTTAGTGAGATAATTTGAAAATAAATTGGTGGGCATCAGTGAGCAGATTGGAATATGCCTGCTGTTGCATGAAATCAGTTACATTCTCAATTTGACAAAAATGGTTCAATTCTGTGTGCCGGATTTGCCTAAATGTCAATTTAAGGACACTGTCCTTTTGTTTTAGATTCAATCAAAAAAGTTAGAAAATATAAACCTTACACTTGCAACTGTAAGTGTACAGTACTTCAAATCTTCCATAAGCCCAAGGGATGCACCATTTGATTTTAAGGGGGCATGGGAGTTTGGGTCAGGCAGCAAATTTTTTTTCCCACTTTTTTATTTTCAATTTTAATGTATACATTGGGTGGGGGAAATTATTTTCTCATCAGTTAGACGAGTTTTTTTCCGTCTGAAGGTCTGTTCATACTACGCCGCAATTGCTTTGCGATACGTTGCCGCACTGCACCATAATGCAAAGTACTGCATTGCGGTATCGCAATAAAGTTAAATACATTTTAACTTGGAAATGCAACGAGTTGTGTCAAGTTGCGGCAAAAAGTAATCGATATATCGGCACCGCACTGCAATTGCGGCGTAGTATGAACGGACTTTAAGTGAGCAAAATGGGGGTTTTTCCAAATAAATTCCCATGCCCCTCCTGGAAATAAAATGGTGCAGGATCTAAAGTACAGATCTATCAGACCTTCTCTTTCACCCTTCCTCCCTCCCCTTTCCCACTCTTTCCCACATCCCTCTCATTGGGCTATTCCAGTTGAAATCCACACTACCCCTGTGGAAGATTTTGGAAATATCTTTCACAGGGGGAGTAAGTTTTTCAAATGTAATTGTTCAGAGTTAATCATTTTGAAACCCATACTCCCTCTGTATTATGGTTTTATCTATCTTTCACAACTGGAGTGAGTATTTCAAATGGAAGTTACCCAATTGTCTATTCTATTCGAAATTCATACTCCCTCTGTGGAAGACTTTAGCTAAATCTTCCACAGGGGGTAGTGTTGATTTTAAATGGAATAGCCCATTGCTTGCAACAAGCATGACATTCAAAAAGGTAATTACTTTGATACTACTCATGACTTTTTAAAGCTTTGATGCAAAAGAGAAAGTAAAAAAATCTTTTGTTTTCAATTACGGTCATGAGCACGTCTAACCCCTTTTGGACAGCATTTGACACTACACTAATCACCAAAAGTATTTGGATGTTACTAAATACTACTAGTTTTATTTAATTATTTGTACAGAGTAATTCTTATTCATGTTTACAGCCCAATTTCTTTATTTCCTTTGTAAAAATAGAAGAAATATGCACATTTCAAATTCAAATATTACAAAACTACCATATAGACCAGGTGCGTATACAGAACTTCAGCAACCAGGGAGCGCGAATTTCTTGGTGAGCTAAGAAAGGATCATGAAACATGTAAATATAACATACATTGAAGCTTAAATGGAACAAATTCAAATCAATTTAAAAGCTGAAATGGTCAAATATGAGATTCATTTTGTCAAATTCACATGCACACAGGTGTTTCTCTTCTCTTTTTCTCTGATTTCTCTTTTCTTTTTTGATACCCGGTACCTGATAAAGGGCTGTATACGCTACTATAGATGAGTCAACGTTTGACCTACACAAAATTGGAACATGCTTTGATAACTTCTGCGCCCTTAGTCTTGTCACAAGGATTAATAAAATGTACAATTTCAACCATCTTGGGCCCTACAACTTATGGTTATGGAGATATAAAATAAAAACAATTTCTTTAAAAATAGCTCATTTTATCTAATTATATCAAAGAACCAATATCAACCCTCAATTCTTCCTCTGCCCTATCTTTCTGGCATCAGAAGCAAGCTCATATTTTTCTTATTACCCCAGTGAAATTTACCTCCTGAGATATTTTTCGTTTAAACTGTGAGAATAAAAACGTAGTGATTATAATAATAATAATAATAATAATAATAATAGCTTTATTTATACACGGTAAAAACACGCCGTGTATAAATAAAGCTACATTTGAGGTAACCACACCGAAAGTGTATGCAGTATCCTATGGGGCATTGTTACATGTTTGTGATTTTCATCTCATATCAAAAACACTGGAGCAATACAACATTACAACTCAAAATTTGTATATTGTTTTAATGGTAGGCCTTAACGCCATATTATAACATTTGTTGAGGAGAACGCCCTCAAAAAATTGTTAAATTCTGTTTTTTACATGATTGTAATGTACTTTAGTGAATAAAGATACTCTGCAAAAATCAAGACTTTAGATGCTGTAGTTTTGTCAAAATCCGAGATTTTCAATAAAACGATGGAACCGGCATTTTATTGTTATGATGGAAATATTAGTCGAACATGTATGCACAATACATACACGGCGTGCGGGATTACACATACACACACCCTGTTGATCGTACCGTATTACAACCGCGGGAGTAACATGCATGGGGGCTAGTAGTAAATTCCAATTTTCTATGCTTTACCTCACCTGTTCGGCTCAAAATTAAAAGGGGACATATCTGACAGTAAAAGCTAACATTTTATGGAAAATAAATACTTATTACCGGGTAATCTATTTTTACATAAATGTTATATAATATGGCTAATCTAAGAAAAAAACAGAACATGAAAAACTGAACCACGCCTAAAAGGTGGTACTACACCCCTTGATAAATTTGTGACTATTTTTGCATTTTACTCAAAAAATAATAACACACTGGTATTGGTAACAAATGTTATGCATATTATAGGGGCAAGAAAACCAGTCACTACACTGGAATTTCTGTGACTCAAGACAAGCGGTACATTATTATTTATGATAAGAAAAGAGGTACCGCTAGAATGTACCTCATTTTCTTACATAATGAACCACTTGTCTTGAATCACTGAAATTTCAGTGAAGTCATTGATTCCTTGCCCTATAATATACATAACTTTTCTTACCAGTGTGTTTATTTTGGAGAAAAATGCAAAATTAATCACAAAATTTATCAGGGGTGTAATACCACCTTAAATAATATCGGTAACTATTTTTGTAACAACTGCCATGTAGATGTATACATCTTTGAGGTTAGAAGGAATCTACCAGCAACTTCAATTTTTTAATTGCACTCACAATTCTGTGATTCTTATAGTTCTAGTTTAATAACAATATCTCCAAAACTACTCAAAACTGACTTGCAATTAGCACCAAAATAAAAAAAAATGTAATGCATCATCGATGCTGTTAGAAGAGTCATCAATTTGTAGTCAAACTCATCATATACATGATTAGTAGACCCCCTAAATGCCAAAATGAGATTCCACTTATATTTCAGTAAATAATCTTCTTTTATTACCACAATTATTGAGATAATTGGACGGCAAACCATAATGCATGCCTAATTATTATTTACATCACTGAATTTCAAGGTCACCTCATATCACAGATATCGACAACAAAGTGCTTATGACCCAGCAATTTAGTCCATAGACAAATTAGCACTCTTGGTCAACATCTCCATCATCAAATGCTAAAAGCCTATAATTACGTTTTTCACTCAAATACATCAAACAATGAACAAAAAATCAATTTCTGTACAAATAATTTGTCTTCCAAACCACAAGTTTCAATTTTCATGCAAAAATATCTGTTTATAATATACAAAACTTTAGCTTTGTTATTAAAATGCTGATGAATTAATATGAGAGTGGAAAAACATCAATTTTTACCAATTTCAAGGATAGAAAACAAATCAATGTAATTAAGTTTTTCTAAATGCTTTACCAACCATTTACAGTACCATTTTCATTAAATCTCAAACAAGGTCTTTACATTTTTCAATTTACTCATCAAAGATCTGTGCACAACACATATATTAAATAAGTGTAGAGCAGTGTTGATTCACTTTATGACTTTATTTATGAGATTGAGTAATTTGCAATAGACCTTGAATTATCCAATCGCAATATATGTTTCTGTTCAATTTTGAGCATGTAATTGGTATTACAAGCTGAATTATAATCGTAGCACCAAATAAGTGACTTGATTAATTTTTTTGTATGGATGCGCTTTTTCTTTTGATTCACAATGATTACAGACGAGCTTAAATAATGACAATTACATGATTAATCATTCAAAATGTAATGAGTTTTACAACAAGAAATTTATATATGGACTTCCATGCTAAGAATGCTATGGACTTCTGAAGAGAGAGAGAGAGAGAGAGAGAGAGAGAGAGAGAGAGAGAGAGAGAGAGAGATACTTTGACTTTTAGGTACTTCACAATGCTTCACTGAAGATGGCAATGTGATGAAGGAACGAGCTTAAATCATGAAGATGTGGTAATAAAATAATGACAATTACATGATTAATCATTCAAAATGTATGAGCTTTACAACAAGAAATTTATAGCTATGGACTTCCATGCCAGAATGCTATGGACTTTCAAAGAGAGGGAGAGAGAGAGAGAGAGAGAGAGAGAGAGAGAGAGAGAGATACTTTGACTTTTAGGTACTTCACAATGCTTAACTGAAGATGGCAATGTGATGAAGGAACGTGAGTGCTGAAAAGGTTGACTAGTCTCTGAGTTGTTGTTTCTGTAAATGATTTTTTACTCTTTGAGTTAGTCTTCTGATGAGGTAATGCTAACAAGATTTTCGGGTAATGTATTCACTCTTCAACAGTCTTTGGAAAATTTGAGTTCTATTGTATTGGCTTGTGGTAATCAAGAAATATTTAAATATAGCAAGTAAGAACTAAAGATAGTTCATTAGATTTTAACTGGAAATCAAGCCACTAATCCCCACTGAACTCAAGATCAGTATCTTCCAAACAGCTTGCTTCTCAATATTGTTATATGGCTGTGAAACATGGATACTCACACAGAACTGGAGGCCTACATTGACAGCTATTCCACCAACTGCTACAGAGTAATGATCCATCACCATGATAGAGTATCCAATCAGCAGCCACTATCACACCTCATTCAAAAACGACAGATGAAATTGCTCGGGCACATCCTATATATCTGTATACATGACATATGCTCTATATGACCCACAACATGGCAAAAGGAGGCAGGGAAGACAGAGAGTACTTTACCACAAGTACATTGCAAACTTAATCAACAGGGCTATTACCCTTTCCCCAGCTGAGATCAGAAATACAACTCAGGACAGTTCTTATTGGTGGTACAATGTAGCTTGTGACCAACAGCGTCGCAGCCGATAGATGATGATGATGATGATGATGATAAGCTGATGATGATGATGACTATAAAATAAAATACTATTTACATTAGACTATACATTAAAATGCTATCTACTAAAGATAGCATAATTAGTCTGTAAATTAAAATGCTATCTACTAATGGTATGACAGTAAATTGAAAGGTAGACATGAAATTAAAATGCTATCTACTAAAGATAGCACATCAGACTATGAAGTAAAATGCTATTTACATTAAGGGATCTAAAATGAGCGTTTATTATGCGTTTCGACAGTATTTTTTGTGGGACATGAGAGCACCTCAGACCTATCGAATTGCATTCTGAATCTGAAGCATGTCTTTCTGATATCAAATAATTTTCATTTTTTGAAAATCACAATTTAATACAAATTTTATGACAAATTTTAAAAATTTGATATTTTTCAAATTTTGATATATAACAGTCCTCGAAGTAAATTATATAAATCTAATGATATATTCTTAAAGTGTATGTAGCAGGGAGGAAAAGCCGACGGTCAATTGAAAATGTTGACCTTTCATATTGAAGATATACATTTTTTCCCAAAAAGACCTAATTTTTTTTTGGTGTTTTTTTTAAAAAATCCATATCTTCAATACGAAAGGTCAAAATTTTCAAATGATCATCTGCATTTCATCCCACCTACATACACGCTAAGTATAAATCATCAGATTTATAAAGTTTACTTCGAGTACTGTTAAATATCAAAAATATCAATTTTAATGATTTGCCATAAAATGTGTATTAAATTGCTAATTTCAAAAACCAAAATTATTTGATATCAGAATGACATTCTTCGTATTCATAATGCAATTCGATATGTCTGATGTGCTCTAGTGTCCCAAAATAAATACTGTCCAAACGTTCATACCCCAGCCCTTAAGACTATAATTTGCTACCAACTAAATATTGTATAAATCAAAATGCTATCTCAGGGAATGTCTTTGGACTGTCTGTTGGAATTTGCAAGAGAGCATTAAATACCTCTTCTGGAGCCTTCAAGGAGAGCTGTTTTAGAGCATTTACAACAGAATGTAAGGAGAGAATGGTCAACTAAGGAGAACTAAAAATCACTCTCTATATAAGATTTAAGGAGAGCAGTAGCGAGTGATTGCTCTTGTTCTCCTCAAAAGGCAGTCCCTGTATCTACTATAAAGATAGCACATTAGACTATAAATTTGAATATTATATCTTAAGGGGGTACTACTCCCCTTGCCAATTTTGTGCCTATTTTTGCATTTTTCTCAAAAATTATAGCGCATTGGTTACAGAGAAGATATGTATATTATAGGGGCAAATACTATAACTACTGCACTGAAAATTCAGCAACTCAAGGCAAGTAGTTATTGATTTATTGATCAAATATTGGTTTTCCTCATTTTTGACTGTAACTCCACAACTGTTGTCTGTGCTGAAATAAAATTTCCAGTGCAGTAGTTGTAGTCCTCGCCCTATAATATACATATCTTACTTGTCACCAATGCGCTATAATTTTGAGAAAAATGCAAAAATAGGCACAAAATTGGGCAGGGGTGTAGTACCCCTTAAAGATAGCACATTCGGCTTTTTAACATTAGACTTGAAATTAAAATTAAAATCTACTAAATAACACATTTTAAACTGTAAAGTGAAAATATACTATCTACTAAAGATAGCATTAGACTATAAAAGTGCTATTTTCTAAAGATAGCACATTAGGCTTTAAATTAAAATGCTAGTAAATAATACTATTAAGGGATGAGTCTATAGGAATAACGACCAAACAAAGACATTCTTGTTTAAGCCGTAATATTGTAGTCTTTCAACCCTTTCACAACTTCAGCTGTGTAACTTACAAAAATTCCCGCTAAAAAGTGGTTCTTTTAATTTTAGAAAATACATTAATAATCGCATTGGACTTTTCGCACTGATCGTACTATAGTGACCACCAGCCTATAATGTTCTAATCACACTATAGACTGGGAGTACATGTGACGTCATTGCCAGGCAATTGGTCTCTATTGTTCCTTGTCCGGAAATATGCCCACGCAGTCAGGGACCGTGCTTTTAAAACTCCCGCCAGATCACAATAAGGCCATTGAACTGCGTAGTAGCCATAACTCATTTGAAGTATAACGGTAGCACGTTCCTTACCGACTCATTATTAATGTGTGGAAAGGGGTCAGGGACGGCATTCTGATCATTCTAATCCTTTCTTTTGAGGTCAATAGATAAAAGAAAGGCCTTGAACACAGGTGCCGAGTTGTAGATAATATTTAATCATCAAAGCTGATGGCATAAGAAATTTCGAGGAGGCAGCGCTTATTATTTCTTGTAAACACAATCTAATGTGGTACTCACTACATGTAGAAGGCCGGGCTGGTCTGCAAATTAGTGCATGAAGCTAGTAAAGATATAGCTTTATGTTCAGTTTAATCAATTAAAATACTATGGCTGGATATCAAAAAAATCGCGAGGCATTAAGTATTAATTTTTATATTATTATGACAAAATCCAGTCCCTTCTCAATTGAATAGGCTCCGAGATTAGACTTTCCTTTCCAAAAATAAATTATATGGCCTAGAGGACATGATATAGGCCTAATCTAAACCCATATTCGGTATCCAGAAACCTTCACAGTCTGAGCGGCGCTTGCACTCGCATCGCATTAAACTAGACAAAGTTCGCTAAACTGAGGCCTGCTTCAATAGACCTTTTTCCCTCTTTCCCATCATGCACTATTCCAGGGGGGTATGAGTGTCATAAACTACATCATCTCCCGGGGAGTACAGAGTTAAGTTCATTACATTATGGAACACGGACATTTCGGCTGGTGCCTTCATCACAAAAAAGGAATCCCCAATAATCACGATAATGGCGCCATGATCACTAACACCTTTCGGGGGCAAAAAACAACATATTTATGCCTTACGGACATGGTGTCCTCAGCCAAAAAAGTTTCCTGCTATTGAAACCTAACTTTGTATACATTTTATAGACTTAATGGTGAAAAACTAATGACGGGACACGCAGTGATATTTTGTCGGCGTCTGTGAAATGTAGTCTCGGTACCAGCCGGTTTGTGCTCCTCCGTCACCGTTAGTGACGGAGGAGCACAAACCGCTGGTACCAAGACTAGGTGAAATGGTATTGAACAACGCAAAGCAGCCAAATTTGTCATAAGTTTGAATAGCCATTAGAACAACCGTGAATATAGTGTCAGAAAGTCTTACACATCTTAGTATAACCTTGTCGTTTAGTGTGATACTGAATGCAGCGCCATATTTGGAATATATTCAGTACACGGTGTGGGCAAATAGTTGCTCAAATGTAGGCTAAGTAGGCCTAAATCATGAAAATCGCTTAATCGAATAATACTAACCAGTAACGGACACTGAGACAGCACTACGTTTGAAGTTTGAGGTAAGTAAAGCTTTTCCTTGTTATAAAAAACAAGGAAAAGGCAGTCATTTTTATCACAACGCGATATTTTAAAAAAGTTCATTTTGAGAGGGCCTACGCTGGTTCTTTTGATTCTAGTGTAAAATCTGTTCATCACATGTAGTCCGATTTGGTATCTATGGTCTCATCAAAGTCTTGAGAACTCTTTTTGATGTTATGTTGGTTAACAAAAACGATACTGTTAAAAATAGCGGTATTTATGCAAGCGACGTATCTATTGTGTAAAATGCATTGAAAATTGTCGGCTAAAGAGGGTATAAATTAAAATCGCGAAGAGTAATAGCAACAATAACTATCTACATTCCAAGCGGAAACGCTTTTCAAAAACATACCACCTTTTTCGGGCAATCGCTGAAACCGAAATATGAAATTCCAGGCCATCTGTAAAAAAAGTGCGTGAGCAGAAATGACCATGAACTTGGGTCACCGAAACAAGTGTTTATATTGGTGTCAGGCCTATCATAGTGATACAACAATTAGCCCCTAATAATGGCTTTCATTTGAACCGTTATTTGTTAAACTGCGATTTTTACTTTTTGAGAAATCAATGAATGTATCAAAAAAACTTTTCGAAAGTCGATTTAAAATGGCATAACCCGTTAAATTATACTAAATAGCACATTAAGACTGTAAATAAAAATGTTATCTACTAAAGATAGCACAATAGACTGACATTTATCTTATGATATCTTATATATATAGCACATTAAGTTACCTTATAAGCTTGATTTATGTATGAAAACAGATAATTTGAATAAATTATGTGATCTTTTCTCCTTTATACTCACTGCATAAATCTGGTTTTTGATTTATTTTATTTCAAAAATGCTTAATAAGGACAGTGATTTTTCCAAGATACCGTATTGGTCTTAACAAAGGAGATATTCAATGGCAATGACGTTAGTACTTTTTAAAAATTTTCTTGACTTTTACTAGATACACTAAATTACCTAAATTCTAGAATTTATTTGGAGCTTACTATAGGTCCAATTTCAACAAATAAGATGTCATATGAAAGATTTAGACATTTCTCTTGCCAACTTTTTAAGTGTCTCTAATTTAAGTTACAGGTGCTTCTAAAATTCCCTAAAATAAAAATTATTTTTCTCAAAAATTAAACACTATATTCTAAAAAGCTGGCGAGAGAATCTAAGCTTATACACCATCCCTGAAACTCTGGTAACTATAGCATACTCCATCTTGGCTAAAACATTAAAATGTAAAAAATGTAGGTAATTAAAAAAAAAAAAATGTTTAAATTTTTATGAAACTCTAAACATAGATGGTGTGAAGACTTATCTTTAGTTTTAAATGAATGTACACAATTCTGATTTGCTATTGTGGCTATTTTGCAGCAAGCATGATTAGCCGTACAACCTACCATCTATAATCTACTAAAGATAGCACATCAGACTATAAATTAAAATGCTATTTACTAAAGATAACATATTAGACTAAAATAAAGGTCCATTGAGTGTAGCTAATGTCACTGGGTGTAAGATTAAAAAAAAAAGAAGAGGTTATTGGGAGGAGGATTTTTGCAGAAACAAAGGGGTCTATTGACAGGCAGATGATGAGTGCCAATATCTGTGAATGACCCGCCCCTTCCCAAACAAGAATATGGCACAATAAACTATAAATTAAAAAACTGTCTACTGAAATGCTATCTCCTGTAGATAGCAAATAAGTAAATTTGTACACTACAAAGTTTGACCTCCTGTGTCATTTGTAATGAACACACTTTTAACTGTAGATAGCAAAAAAGACTTCAATACCAATGTAATAAACTAAAGAGAGCATATAAGAGTGGTTTCCTACCTGCCCTGTGTATTTCACCAACCAATCATAAGCCAAAGCAACTCGCATCACTATGGCAACCAAGATGCACGCAATCTCTCTTCCTGAAAGCGACTGCTGCTTACTACCAATTGTTTTAGTCTTTGTTACGGATGCCTTGGTATCTTGAGGAAGAGTTGGTGATTCATGACTTGATTCTTCGATTTCAGATGAAGTCCTTGCTTGAGTCCTCCTAATCAAGGTTGGAGACGATGATTTAGTTATATTTTTGGTTAAACTGTCTTCTTCTAAATATTGTAAATTTGATGAGGCACTTTCTTGTATCCCCTCCGTATCACCAATATGCCCGTCTTGTACACCTGAAGTTGCCGAATCAATAACTAAAGTTTTATCACCATCCTTATTAGAAAACATCTTGGTTACTTCTTCATCCTGGTTAAAAGAACTGGATTGAGTTGATGTTGCATCTTGATCCTGGTTAATAGAGCTAGACTCAGTTGATGTCACATCTTGATCCTGTTTAACAGAGCTAGACTCAGTTGATGTCACATCTTGATCCTGTTTAACAGAACTGGACTCAGTTGATGTCACATTTACATCAAGACTTGTTGTTGGGGGTAAAGTCTTAGTGGTTTCTTGGTCCTCAGTTGATGCCAAATTTACATCAAGACTTGATTGGTTAAAGGTTGCTTGTCCTGAAGATGAGGTCTCTGAATTGTCTTCCTTCAAAGTATCTGCTTCTTCTGAATGTGCGACCAATTCCTCTGCAAAGTAAAGAAGATTTGATTAAAATTATTTATTACAATGCAAGATTTTAGCACATTATTAGGCCTTCAAAGGTCTAGCATACTTGGCTCTAAAGTTTTGAGGTTCTGTGATGTGTATTTTCATATGTATTTTATTGTTATTTTTACTCCATATTTTTGCCTATATCTCAATTACAAATTTGCAGCCTGGCCCCCATGTACCAGATCAAGTCACATTTTGGCATCAGAAAATATGGCAAAGAACCATAGTTCTGCCAGCTATGACAGTAGAATCCAATACTCTGTGACACAATCTGATACATTCAAACCAAAGCCTGACATTCTGAAAATTCAGTTATTACTGTCTCTAATTTTCTCAGAAACTAACTTACCGCTACTAAATCTCTTGAATACTTGGTTGTAGAGGTTTTACATGCCCTTTTTTTATGTTTTTCATTCTTGTGTTTTCAGCTTTGTTTTTGCCCATATCTCAATTTCATTATTGTGGGCTTTAGTCAGATCAGATCATGCCACTTATGAACACAAAATTTTACTTTGTGAGCAATATTAAGTCATGAATGAAATAGCCAAGTTACATATAAATTATATTTATAATGTAAACATTTTGTAAACAAGGATTGAGGATTTGAATGATAACGCTGCCGATCAATAAAGAGAAAACAATTTGGAAATAATGAGAAAAGTAGTGATGTTGCCCTTATTTCAAAGTTTGCTTGTTACAGGCTACAAACTACCTGACTTTCCAGACTTTTCAGACTTCACTTTTTACTTAATTTGTATGTTTTCCAACAAATTGCCTTACTGAGCAGCTGGGAAACGATATTTCAAAAAACAAGAAGCTACTGCAGGGACGGATTTAAGCAGTGGCCCGGTGGCCCGGGGCCAGTTGATTTTGCCTCGGGCCAGTAAACTTCCAACAATACTGGCCCGGCGGGCCACTAGATTTTTGATCCTGATATAACTCATATGAGGCAAGATATAATCAGCGATGGACACAATTGGACACAGTTTCTGCTCCACTTGTCACCTGTGTGTAATTTATATTTTTATTTAATGATTTTTTATCCATTTATTCTTATCCTTGCGTTGTAAGCAAGTTGGAAATATACGGCAGCTTTTTACGGCGATGTAGGCCTACATACTATTTCCAAGCTCTTTCATGCTCTATCTGATGATGATAGCGACTTGAACCTTTTCTTTTGTGAACTTTTGGAACTATAGATTTATTAATTAAGGAAGGACTACTGACTGAACTTGTGTTAGTGACTAGTCTCTCTATATTGAGTACGCTCAGTGCAAAACAATTAAAAATGTTCAGGTTTGCTTGAATTAAAGTGGTACCATAGATCCTGGAAAAAGATTTTTAGGGTCCATGGTGGCACAGAATAAATAATGTTAACACACAAGTAACATGTGTCACGTTTAGTAACTAACTTTGAAAGTCGCATTGGAACGTGCAGGTCCGTAACCAGGATTTTTTAAAAGTGGACTTTTGTTCAAAATTTGGAACTTTTTGACCGACAAATGGGACTTTTGGGTCAAAATAGGGACTTTTTGGCATTTGGCAAGGGGTGTTCACCACCTGCCCCTGGTTATGGGCATGGGGACATGCTTCTTTATTTGCACTTTTGCAGTAGAACATATTGAAAAAGTTGGGCCAGTAAATTTATTGCAGGGCCAGTAGATTTACCGTTTCACTGGCCGGAGGGCCAGTAGAAAACTGAAACCTAAGTCTGTCCCTGAGCTACTGTAACAGATGTAGATGACAATTATAGAGGGCAGTATACACATGTACACCATAGTCTGTAGCAGACATAGACCATTGTCTATGTTTCTTAATGCTCTGATACCAAATTTGGAGTTCCTTGAAAAAACCTAAAAAGTGTCTGATTCTAGACTTGCTCACCAGTCTATATACGCCGTGCATATATCACAGACTGGCTCACACTAATTTTCTGTCTATATGGGAAATACACACTTAATTAAAGATTTGGTACAATTACCGAATAGGGTGCAACTTGCTAGACTTTAGTCCAGTCCTCGTTTACGGAGTTTAGGGTTAGGGTTTAGGGTTGGGGTATATGTGGGAAATACAACCAATACAAGATACAACCGAACAGGCTTTTCCATACAGTGAACAATAAACAAGAAATGGAATCCAATGTTAACATATATCTGCACAAGCGACTGATAGCCTATCTTTAGTATTGATGCTTTCAAGCTTTAAATGATAGCAAGAAATGGAAATCGCCCCAAAGGAAAGATTTTAATCGTGAAATTGATCGCCACATCTTATGGATTCACATGATCCTCCGGCGGAACTGTCAAACTGTCAATTACAACGTCTACTAGTGGACTGGTTTTTAAATCCACTCTCATCAAACTAATCAAAACTGTAAACTACAATTTTATCCAAAAAATCAACAGAAGAAATACTAAATATTGCTTAGTTTCAATGATGCTTACCGATCGAGTCGCCTTGATGGTGTATTTCTGATCATTTTGCAACGTGGTTGAAAAATATTTCCAAGACGCGAGTATCGCCATTCACCATGCCCGGTAACCTGGATAAAATTTAACGCAATCAATCGTCCAATCCTAGTTCACCTGAGTGATCACGTGGTTTGCCGAATGAAGCCGAATGAACGGTATCGGTGTCGGAACAAGGATTGTTACTTGTAAACAAATCGTTTCGCCTGCACGTTTCAAGAAATTCAATTTACGATCTTTTGATAATTACAATGTAGTTAGGGATCGTTTTATTTTAACCTCTGGCATGAGAGATTGAGAATGTGGGTTAAAGATAAGCCACTCTGTGTTCTCATTTTGCAACTAAAATAGGCTTCTCATAAAGCTTAAATTTGCGGGCCATTATGCTGGCCATCCATGTATTTGAAACATGGCGGATATACCAAGCACCCTCACTACGTTTTGGTCTGTGAGGGTGCTCGACCAGGCATAGGGTTGGGGTAGGGCAGTCTTGTAATAAGACTAGTAGGATTGCACCCTATTCGGCAATCGCTCCAAAGATTTGAGCAGGTCAGATATTTGACAAATTTCTTCAAAATTTGGTCAATGTCAACGGTATATAAAACTGGTAGCCACCTTGCTAATTTAAGAGTCGGTTGAAACAAAATAAAGGATCAAATGTATTTTAGTGTCCAAGCAAAAAAAGCAAAATCATTGTCAAAGAAAGTTCTGCACCAACTGCGCACAACAACTGTGATCGTCTGGCTCCACTTGGAGCGTTGACCAGTATTCATTCAGATTCATCCATACCGCGGTATCATGACATGTTGCCTAGGCTATGGGGATCGACGCAAAATCAGGTACCGGTACTGCGCGAGCAAACTAAAAAATACCGTAGCGTGAATAGTGCGAGCGTACACAAAAGCTACGTCACGCGTATGATGAGCGATCTTGCCAGGTCTAAACGCTGTACCGGCGTCAGATGAATTCGAGTACGCTTAGAGGGCACAGGAATGGAAAATTGCAATCGGTGTGTTTATATAAATCATCTATATGGCCACATCACTCAAGGTGAAAATGTAGGTATGCTAGGTGAATTCAAATTTGCCATCAAACTGCATCATTTTATATATCAAATTAAAGCCCTTGAGTAAACAAAGCCAAAACTGAAAACCTTTTTTTCAGTAGCACTTTCCCAGACTGCGTTACTGGCCTGTATCTCATTTCAGGGAAATAACGTCTCTAGTACATACCTGTTTTTAATGACTTTGCAACAATGTTACTATTGTCAGCAGTAACACCTTGCATTCATACTTTTGAGTTTGTATGGAGCACATTCGTACACATTATAAATAAGTGAAATCAGAATATCCTGAAAGGAATTTAGGTAACGAATTCAACGACACTGACCTCGCAGCAGCTAATGTTTTCATGTAAACATGGCGTCATTAGACATTTTTAGCCTACGTTTCGTATCCTACTGTCGGATCGTTGAAACAACAAAACCTCAATCCCCGGCCTCATTCACGAATTCACTCACCTTCCTACACCACCAGTTGTAATAAAACTCAAAACATCCCGTGTTATTCCTCAAAACTACCTTCATTAATAAAAAATTGAAATCCTAGTAGAAATCCGTTATCGAAAATTGTTTGATATAAAACGTCAACAAAAGTAATGTTTCTGAAGAGTAGATACCACGTGTCAAAATGGCGGCTCGCAGTCGCATCCCCTGCTTTGTACATGTACCCAGGTCACGGTCTGTCTACGTGAAGAACAGTCAGGGTCAGTGGACAGCGCAACCTGTCCGCCGTAATATATACACCTAATATGGGCATAATGGCTCCGCCCAATATACGGCGCTGTCAATCAGCGAACAGACTCTTACGCAGGTAAGAGCTCACGCTGTCCTCACTTTAGCGATTAGGATCGACCGAACGTCAGGCCGACACAATCTGGTTGTGTAGGAGACTATCATCGTGATGCCCACGTTGGAACCATTGGATTTACGCAAGAAATATTCATTGCCAGGACTGAAGCGGTGTGGCCATTTCTATGTTTGTACCGGGCAAGTACCGGACATTTTTCAACACAGAGCGAGCGGATTTTACTACAAATTCGTCCAAAGGTAAGCAAAGGGTTGGGGATCGCATTTTTAACTTTGACTAAACTGTTTCGGAGTTAAGGCTCGCTAAAAGTAGACCATTTCGGGGGCTGTATTTGTTGTGCATGTCACATTGTGAACAATGAGTGAAAACCAGTGGCGTAACTAGGGGGGGCAGGGGGGCAACATGCCCGGCGCTACCATTAGGGGGCGCCAAATTGACCAATTCAGCCAGGACCAGCATCAATTCTGCGCCTCCAAGGGATGAAAGTCAAAATTTTCACAGCGCTTCAGTTTTTCAACACAAAATCAATTCAAAGAACATTTTAAGATCAATATTCAACTTCTAGTAACCAAAATTAATTAGTGGTAGGCCTTATTTGTCTGAAATTTCAGGCGCTCCGCTGCAATTTCTTTCAGGTATTAAAAAATTAAGCATGGGGCGCCAATTTTGTTTCTTGCCCCGGGCGCTACCAACCCTAGTTACGCCACTGGTGAAAACAGACAATATTCGCTGAAGAATTATTGCCATGCTCTAGTATACCGCCGTTCCGAAGAATGGCGGTATACATGTATACCTAGCACTTTCCATAGCAAAGTTACATCTTGTCAAAGATTGACTTTCATCAAAAAGATTCAGCTAGCAAAATTCCCCAAAATGGCATTTCGGGGGTGTTTCTAGATCTTAGTCGCATTATGATAGCAGCTTTTTTTAATGGAACTGCTATCAAAATCCCTCTAAAATTCCATGTGCGATTGTCTTATCAGTATCACCATAAAAAATCATATATTTGGGTCAAGTGAAGTACTATAGAAAACATATTTATGTAGGTTTCCTTCTTCGGCCAGTTGTTTTAAATTTCTATGTAAATATGCATTGACATTGTCGGCGAATTTGGCTGACTAGCAAATGTGTTAACTAAGTCTAAGGTTTGCCTGGCATCAGTTCCAATAATTGAAACTCCCGGCTCCGACCGGGAGTTCCAACAGGTACTGTGTATGTGTTTGTATGTGTTTAATGTGCATTCACATGCACACTTAGCCGTCGGTACGCAGAAATCGTTGCTCCAAAAATGACTGCAAATTACACATTTGTAATCATTTGTCACCACAAAATATGATATGAAAACACAGGTGAGCAATGTATGAATATAATATAGGTATGCTAGGTGAATTCAAATTTGTAATCAAACTGCATCATTTTACATATCAAATTAAAGCCCTTGAGTAAAGAAAGCCAAAACTGAAAACATTTTTGTCATAGCACTTTCCGTAACAAAGTTACATCTTGTCAAAGATTGACTTTCATCAAAAAGATTCTGCTAGCAAAATTCCCCAAAACGGCAATTAGGGGTGTTTCTAGATCTTAGTCTCATGGCGATAGCAGCTTTTTTAATGGAACTGCTATCAAAATCCTCTAAAATTCCATGTGCGACTTGATTATCACCATAAAAATCATATATTTGGGTCAAGTGAAGTATAGAAAACATATTTATGTAGGTTTCCTTCACCGACCTATCCTCGAAAAAAATTCAAATTTCTATGTAAATATGCGTTGTGTTTGGGCCCCGGTCTCGGCGAATTTCGCTGACTAGCAAATGTGTTAACTAAGGTTTGCCTGGGATACCTAGAATATATGGAGAGGTCAAACCCGGGAGGTCAAACAGGTTGGTAATTATTGTTAATATTAATATTTTGCGACATTTATAATGAAAACAATTAACACTCAAGACACCCTATGGCACCTTCTACAACTTGAGAACAAGTCCTCAAACGTTCGAAATTTGTAGTTACTACAACTGGCCTGGCATACCTAGAAAATGGTTCGGGTGCAAAATTCTGCAGCCATAACGACAAAATCAAATGACTTTTCCGATTTAAAAACAACTATTTAATTTGTATGTAATGAGTCAAAATTAAGTGAATAACATTTATGCTGATATTCTCACCTTTCGTTTGCGTATTTAGCTGTAAAATTCTATTCAGCCTGTCTTCTGAGCTCATCAAAAGTTTCCTTTTTCGAGCTTCACGTCTTCTTGCTGCTGCATCCGCCATGTTTTTTGTTTACCACTTAGCCTCATCCTCTATCTTTATCCAATTACTGAAATTTGAAATAGAAAGTGGTAGTTGCCCGCTGGCATGAGGCTATTTAAAGTCGTTCATCTTTTACAGAGGGCGATATTACTGTTTCTTTTTAATGGCAGCAGGTTGATGGCAGGTTGTCTGTTTCTTTCTTTCTTGTATTGGTTGTTTGATTTGATTTGATTTGATTTGATTTGATTTGATTTGATTTGATTTGATTTGATTTGATTTGATTTGATTTGATTTGATTTGATTTGATTTGATTGATTGATTGATTGATTGACTGATTGATTGATTGACTGATTGGTTGATTGATTGATTGATTGATTGATTGATTGATTTTTATTCAATAAAAAAAAGTGTAACCAACAGTTGCTTCCCTAATGTACTAGGGAATAATACCGTAAAATGGGGTAACTTTGGTCACTTTTCAGAGTTTTTAAATCACTGCTTCCAAACAAAACCAATTATATTTCTAATTATCCCTTTTTTTATGACATTAGGGTTCCCTTCTACACCTTGAAGTTGAAAAAGATTTTAAAATAATTTTGTAAGGGTGCCCTAGGGGTTAAAAAAAAAAAGCCTGACCAAAGTTACCCCGTATCAAACAAAAATTTAAAAAATTGATCTTCGCTGTATATGGGCAAGTTATTATTTTTTGTGACATTTGACCCCTTGCAAAATTAATCAAGCACACATCCTTGCTCACAAATATCGGTTTTTATTTTTTCTGAAAAAAATTTAAAAATGCTCATTTTTGGTCAAAAATTCCAAATATTTCGTAAATTTCGAGGAAATTGGACATTAGCGACTATTATTTCTTCCAAATATATTTCTTAACAAATTGACACCAAATATGACTAAAAACAATATTGCTGAACAAAAATATGACCATTTGAAAAAATATATTTGACCGCCAAAGTTACCCCGCTGACCGAAGTTACCCCATTTTACGGTACCTCAGGACCGTGAGCATGTGCTGCATCTCCTGGCTCGAAATACCGGGGCAATCATCCCCGCAGGCCGCGGATGGGGAGACGCGTTCCGTATTTCAGTGCTGCCCCTCCCCTATTTCTTTCCCCCGCCCCACGGCCTTCCAAAAATCTTTGCCCCCCCCTATGCACATGCCAATTTTTATTGGCTCCCAATTTTAATGTTCTAGATAGACCCTACATGTTGCGAGCGCAGCGAGCAGGAAAATGTGCAACGGGTGCCCCATGAGTGTGCCAAAAATCGCTTGCCCCCCCCCCCCATAAAAAAAACTATGGAAGGGGGGATAGGGGGAAGGAGAGAAAAAGAGGGAAGAAAAAAGAGGGAATAGAAAGGGGGAAGAAGAGGAAAGAGATGGAAGAAAAAAGGTTAAGGGAGAAGAGAAAAAGGGAAAAAAACAAAAATGGTCAGGTTAAGCCCTTGACCCCTCCCCTCTCGGCTTGCCGAAAAATGCTTGCCCCCCCTTCGGCTCCCCAAAGTTTTCTGCTATATCTGCTCAATCTGCTATTTGTTTATGTTTGTGTATTATTGGTGTTAATTGGTTATCGCTTCAGTGTAGGATCTTTTGCTATCCATTTTAAACCCTTGGGTTATTTTGAGGGGGAAATTTACACATTGCACTGGGAAATATATTTTGTTGCGATAATTATGCAGATAATGATTAATGACTGATTCTTCAAATAAGAGAATTAATTGATGGAAAACAAAGTTGTACATGGCGCTATTGCCTTGGGTGATTTTTGAGTTAGCATCAAGTTTTCCTACATTAGTGGAACCAATGTTTTTTTTGCATCCTTACACCTCAAATGATAAAACTAGAATTGGTTCCATTTTGTTCATGCCCCCTATGCTTCCCACGAGGGTCCAAGGTCATAATGGGGCCAAACGTGAATATCTGTTCTATCATGCTGATAATATAATCTCAAATTGTTCCTCTCATTGCTAAGAACAAAAAAGTCAATTGTCATATTGCACTAGATGCTTAATTCAGGAGTTATAGAGTAACTAAGGTCAAATGTCAAATATCTCATGCACAGAAGCCAAATTTTCAAAATGTTAAATTGAAATTTGTCTTAAATTACTCCTCTCGGCGAGCAAACCAATATAGGAAAATAATTTATTTGAGAAATAGATATTAAACCTCAGAATCAAATGAAATCATGGGTCAAATGTTATGCTTGTAATGTATTGAACTTTGGCTGCATGAACTCTAAAGGGGGACAGGACAATACAATGTTTGAGATTTCTAATGTTAAGGGGGGTAATTTAAGACCAGTTTCGATGAAAATGGAGTATTTTGTAATTTTGACCTCTGAACTAATAAGTAGAAATATCGAGAAAAATATGACAATTGACTTTTTTTTCCGTGTGATGAGAGGAATAATCTAAAATCAGACGGCTGATTGGAATTAGTCTACCCCGCGGCCCCCACTTTCAAAATCGTGGCGCTGCTGATCAATCACCAATCAATCAGAACAGATACATACGTGATAATAATAATAATAATAATAATAATAATAATAATAATAATAATAATAATAATAATAATAATAATAATAATAATAATAATAATAATAATAATAATAATAATAATAATAATAATAATAATAATAATAATAACACTAATAATAATAATAATAATAATAATAATAATAATAATAATAATAATAATAATATTGATGATGATAATAATAAAAGTAATCATGGTATTAAATGATACTAAAATAATAACAATCCTGATAACAGAAATAACATCATATATGCCTAGTAATAATTAATAATTTATGTACATAGTGGGACCGCTGCTCATTGATTCAACGAGCAGGTTAAGAATATAATGTTAAGTTTCGCGCTGTCGATGTGTAATGTGGTAGGGTATTCTAAAGTTTAGCCTCGAATCGCAGTACATAAATATTTCGAAACTTGGCGACTATACCAGGAGATGATATTTTATAAATTTCAAGATAATATATCCAAAATTCGAAAAAACTTAAAAGGAGGATTTCGTGATCCTAGCATTCTCTTTTTATGACATTTTTCAACGGAAAAAACTTATTCCCAAAATTTCAGTTGATTCCGATTTTGCGTTTGCGAGTTATGCATGATTTAGTGTTTTGCACTGCTGTTTTCATGGTTTTGCACTGTTGTAATTTCGTTCTGCAGGGTATACCAGAACGAAATTCAAATTTGGCGATATTTTTGCTAAACGAGTTAATCTGCAAGAAATTTTGGTACGTACATAAACATTATGTATCCAGAGGTATCCAGTGGTATAAAAATCTCAACTTTTTTTGAGAAAAGTAGGGGATGAGGCTGTAGATCACGAAATGCCCTTTTAAACTTCGAGAATCGAGATATTGTCATAAATTTGATATCTGAGAAGAGTTTGCCCTGTCGGAGAGTCTGAGATGCAATTACAATCTCACGTATTTGTTCAATCTAATTTGACAATCTAATTGGAAATGTTCAAAGAGTAAATAACACTAATCCCTAGTAATCACGTTTTCTTCGATGTTGATTATGTATGTCCAGTGAATTGATGATAATGTGTAGAGTGTAGTAAATATCTAGGAGCGAATAAAGACCTCAAGATTGCTAAATAAATGAATTGAATGACAGGCAATCACTTTAAAGAGATAATCTCACTCACAACACCATTTAATCGCCTGTAATATTCAACGCAAATGGCGTTATTGCCTAAATTGCTGTAGCGTTTGTCAAGTGTTGTGTTAATGAGATTACTGGTATCTAAATTGTGATTGACGTGACAAAAGACTTCTGGTAAACCCTGATAAGGTGATCTCAGTTTGTTCTTTTGCTTACATGACAAAAGTACAGGGGCTAATTTACACAAATTATGATCACCACGGGGGTTTCTGGTTGATCGATGGCCAGGCTAATTTTGACAAGTTTACAGACGTGGCGTTGTAGGTTCCACATGAACTTCATGTGAACAAAATGGTAGCTGGCCGGGGGCTGGATGGATCATGGGGACATGCATTTGGAATTGGATGAATTCTGGATCGAAGTAGATTTTGTCAAGTATACAAATAATACAAGGATGATATTTCTTGCTTGATTTTCTTCAATCTCATTAGCAGTATTTTATCTTCTCCCACGCATTTCTCCAAAGTTGACCCGTTGACTCCAGCGTCGTACGGCGACCTCGATCGCCTGGCTGGCCCTGCAACCTGCAAACCCAGTCACTCTAGAACGTCGCGCACGCGTGCCACCTTCAATTTTCGTCTGTTCGTGTGTCACTGTGGTACTTGATATAGGTGCTCCTGACCTCCTTCACCTTGTTAGATTCTACTACTTTTCCAGTTGCTCCCTCAACTTCCAATAAGGTTGCCATAGTCACACAACTTGGCTACTTGAAGCACTATGCTGTTACTTAAACTCGGGTATTTACCGTATTTCTAACATCCTGAGCCAATAACTTCATAGTCTCAGTCCCAGACTGTATGTGGCTCAATAGCGAACAGTTGAGAAAGTCAGAAATCGGCTGTGAAGGAAACTAGTAACTTCCACGAGTGTTGCCACAGCATGTCGTATGCACACAACTAGGCTACTTGAAACCATATCAGTGCTGTTGCCTTGGTCTCAGAAATTTTGTGGCAACACTGTTGTGATTGTCAGCGCATCTATGCAAGCTGGCTTGGAGCAATCTGTTAAAAGACTGCTATATACATCAAACGTAACCTAGTCCATGCTTGAGGCCGTTTCTTTCTCACCATTAACAAGTATTTGTTCAGAACTTTTCTTGTACAGGAAAAAAAATTGAGCAAAGACCTGCATGATATGTGAAAGTGTATACACAACCTGCTGATATATACCGGGATATATAGGCAAATAAATCTTGTGTCTTATTCCTGCCAAAGAGTAAAGGGAAATATATTGTTGAGTTTAGAAATCTGCTGCCACCGACCACACTTGTCATCACCAAATATTGCCTATTGCAGCTGTAGTGGCGTAACCTGAGCAATATTATTGTCTTTCTGGGTTTTCATATTGGAATATATAGTGTAGACGTCAGAAGTTTGGAGTGTCAGATCTATAGTATAGCTATGGAATTACAAGTTGTATTGTCAACATTTGCAGTTTTGCTGGTTTCTTGTCTTGTCGTTTTTACTGTTGTGCCACCATCGTCATTTGCTGCAGTAGATCATACCGTATCGGAGGATGAATGGGAAGATGAAATACCATTCACATCGACCATTACAGAGGAATATGCAGACCCATGTAAAGCAGGTAAGAGGCTCATGTCACGTGCCATGTGTACTTGCTTGTTCTGTAGGCCTAATATATAGAGTATCCAATATACCAAATGAAAAAGTTATCATAGGCCGTATCCAATATACAATATTATAATGTCGTATGATCTAATATTAACACTTTCACTGGAATTTTATCTCCAGTACTGTACAAACACCGGTAAAGAACATAATGGGTGGGGTGGGTGGGAAAACACAACTGTTCGAAATCTATATAGGACTTTCTCCATAGACTATCTGTACGCGATAAAGGAGTGCAATTTCCGGGGGGGGGGGGGCGGAAGTTTAAAAATCAATCTTTTCACCCCACTGATGATTACCAAAGATACCCCCCTGCTCTTAACAATTTGCCAACTTACCGTAACATCAAATGTTGGCAAAATTGCCGTAATTGTTCGTAATTTAGGGGTTTTAATGGGGACTGAGTCTGGGGGAAGCCCTGTGGGACCCCCCCCCCCCGGTGGCACTATACTGGAGATGAGCAGAGTATGGTTTTGAATGAAAGGGTCGTTGGCTCACGGTCAAATATGACGAGATGTGATCATGAGTCTGCAGGGAAGTCTGTAGGCCTACCTTTATACCAGAGAAAATGTAATGAATCTTTTCTGCTTTGATGTTTTTAGCAAAATGTTGTTGATGCGTATATTTCTCAGGCCTACCAAGGGGACCTATTTATAGAAGCGTATTATAATATATAACAATAAAATAGGTGTTACAACACCTGAACTCCCATATCAATGTCAATTATGTCATGCATATCCTTAACTTTTATGTTGATCTTGAGATTATTATGTAACACAGTCATACATGGCTATAGGATATGCTGAATTGAACTTTTGGTTCTGATTAGGCCAAGTAAAAAATAAAACATGTTTCACGTCCGGGTTTTCGAAAAAAAAAAGGAGGAAGAGGGGCTTTTTATTTTCTATTTTTATCGCAAAATTGGTGTAAATACCCATACTTAGAGCCGTTTTAGCGTACAATCTGTACATACAATAATGCCTGGAAAAAGGAGGAGGCCCTTTTTATTTGTTGTTCTGAGAGATACACCCCTCTAATGATCACAAAACCTTCCTAAAATGTTTCTTGTATCTTAACAAGGCTATAGAAAGCATCCCAACTTCCTAGACATATTTTTTGAAAAGTTATAACTGAATTTCAAAAAATAAAAATTTATTTGAGAAAACCTCAAAAAAGGAAGCGGGAGGGGACGTGAAACATGTTTATTTTTTTATTTGGCCTTATCATGGTGATGGTGAATGTATAGGCATATTCCACAGTATAGGCCTAACTAATATAGTTTGTTTATAGACCTATAAATATCGGACTCAAGCGTTGATGATGTACTGAGCCTACAATGCTAATGTATTCATGTTGCCATACTATGAGTGTTACGACAGGTATTAGGCATACCCCCTACATGTACCCCAAATCTAGTTATATATGCGAACCATTAATATTATTAACATTAACATTATAGGCCTATGACCTAAACTCGCACTCTCTCTTTTCTCCGACTTATAAATCTAGGATTAGGCCCTATACTGACATTTTATTGAATTCATCTTGAATTCATTAATATTATTTTAGTATAGTAATTTTGTATACATTGGTATAGGCTTATATGAATGAATGGTGCATATATATCCAGGTATAAATTATAATGTCGTCGGTATTTCCAGCTATTATTTCTGTCTGAGCTGTCCATGATCAGTCATTTCATCTCACCTGTGTGTACATCATCATGCGGGCAGCACACCTGCGTGCTTCTCTGGGCCTCATCATCACCAGCAGGACAAGGTCGGTTTTGTCTACCTGGTTTGCACCCGTGGTTTACTCTGGGGCAGTCAAATAGTTCTAATTTTTTAGTAATAGTAACCCATGATGGGAATACGATATAAACACGCTTATTGAATAATTTCATATTCAATAACAGGCGAATTTAATATATGCTCGATGATCGAAATAAAGTTAAACTTCGCAAAATATGTTCAGATATCTCCCAAGCCTCCCCACTTTTTGGCTCAGAAGTTAGGTCTATAATAATATTGACAATGTTGATATCCGGTTTATGTGTTGCAATCATAATGATATTGAATGAGTAGCCTATATTCAAGTTCAAGGCACGGTAAGTTTTGATCTGAATATGGATAGCCGGCAATCAATAGCCTTGTTTTGACTTCAACGTTTCCCTCTAATCAAAAAAAAAAAAAAAAAAAAAAAATCATTGATTGTTGAATATTTGGCACGTGCAGATCAGAGTAGACTAAACTCAATTGTTAGAATGACAACACGATACACATACGGGACAATTTCTGATGTTATAAAAGTTGAACAAATGCAGGTTCTTGAATAAGGCCGTATAAAATTAATATTTTGGTTCTCATCCCCTCCCTCCTAAATTTCTGGGATTTGTCAGATTTTTTTTTTTTTTTTTAGATTTTTTAATTTTTTTATTCTTTGGAATGATTTATGAAATTTTCATACATATAAATAAGTTTATTATATAACAAGCATCACTTCCAAGTTTTTTGTGGTACTCTAGGGGTTATCCTCAGAATCTCACATTTGAAAATTTGAAAAAAAAAGGGGCCTCATCGTTTCCTCAAGCACTGTTGGAGAAGACCGAAAACTACTGACAATGCTAATTTTACATTGAAAAAAAAAAAACCAAAAAAAAAACACCTCCCTCCCTCATCAATTCATGAAAATCCTCTGGACGAGAACCAAAACATTAATTTTATACGGCCTAATAGGCCGACGTCTAAATTGTACTTTTATAATTTCAGACCTTTTGTTTCCCTTTTAAATAGAACAGATGTTTAACTTCAGATCCTTGAGTGAATTAACAGTTTACATGGATCGTTGAATCCATCATTCAACTTTCAGGCCGAATTTATCATTTGTTTTGCGCAGTCATGACAGCAGGGCCAATTAACGAAAGGACGAGTTGACAGTAGGCCATTTAATCGGTAGCATCATATACGAACTTTTGATTGGTTGCTAATAGACTACGGGCTGTATCACGAGCTGTTTATATGGACCCAAGGGTCAGGGCCAAAAAAGTTAGAAATTATTTAGACCTTAAAATTTATAAGGGAAGGCGCATAAAAGGTATTTTGAGAATAGTAGTAAGAAGAAGCTATAGAATATTTGGTTTTGTAACATTCAGCGTAGAGGAAATATTGTGTCTTCCGATGTCATGTCTTGAACCAAACGGGAATTAATATGCACTTCCACCCATTCCATGCACCACTAGTTTGCCATGCATGCATTGTATGGGCATCTGTATCTGTATCTGTCACGTCGGCAGAGTCTCCTTCATCAGGTAACATCACCAACCTAGACTTAACGAGCTGGAACTATGGCATGGCATGGCCGCATTTGAATGGGAATTATTTTGCCTACTGGCCGCCTGTTTGGGGAGCACATACGGTATTCCTTCAATATTTTGACAAGTTGACATCGAATGTTCTACTGTTTTGCAATAATGTATTTTGCCAACAGGACTTCCATTCTTCCAAAGTAGTACTTTTGTATTTTTGATCGGATATTTGTGGGGATTTGGGCTCCTTGCACAAAGTCCACACAAACAGATGTCTCATGTGTTTCTTGTATACAAAAAAGCAGACAAACGAAGTATTTTTTTTCAGTGACACTTGCAGGATATGTCAAGTGTGTGCTAATGATGAAACCTATTAAATTTGAATGGTAGTCGACATCTACAAAAAGAATAACGAAGTATTCAGAATTGTACTAATTTAGTTGGACGTTCACAAAGTCACCCAATATTATACCTTATTAATCTGCATTGGCAACTCTGTATTCCGTGCGATCCAACCAGAGGTTGGTCCATATAGTCGTGCACATAGTCGTGCATAGCCGGTTTTGCCTACCGTTGCCATTGGTTACGAATTTATACTTCTATCTCAGACTGGCTGAGGGCCAATCAAGTGGAAGTTGCCCAATAGTCATGATAGTATATCCCCCCATTGACTCGGTCGCTTTTAGAGTCGTAACGATGTGGTATAGACTTGCCAGTCTCGTGTACGCCGTTTGTACACAGAGACTGGCTTATGCCACTGTGTGTGTCATTGGGATCTATACAAACGTAGCAACATTTTTTTGCAATTGAGTCAATTTATATAAAATTGGTACTCACATATCTGATTTCTAAATCATAATTATCCTGTTTAATGTATCCAAGTACCTTACACTTGGAATTTGTGATACTTCAAAGATAATTTTTGAGCCATCGACCTTACGAGATGAAACAATGCAAGTCACAAGATCTCGCGAGATGACCCACCTCTTTTACAGCCGGTTTCTGTCTTCAAGTCATGTCCGCGATACAGCCACGTTGCACTCTGGGGTCGAGACTAATCAGTTACGTCGTTAACAACGAGTAAACAAAATGGCTGGGAAAACGGAGAAAATTGTGTCCTTAAAAGTGTTTCAGCGTGACGATCAGAAACCTCAAAAAACATTTTTGTTGGGCCGCGCTTGATATGCTAATGATATACAGGTACATTGTAGGATATAAATTGGATGGTAAATAAGCCAAATATTGCAAGAAATCTACTCGCTAGAATCCTAGCGACCCCGCAAAAAAAATGACCGTCCATGCGAATGTAATATTGAAATCATAAAATCCCCACTAGTAATAGACCTACTTGTCACTAATCGTGGCGCGTGATCAAGTCGTGATAAAAAGGTCAAAGTGGCTGATCAATGTGTGGGTAAATGTTCAAGTGGCTTTTTGACCAATCGGCTTTCTAGCAGTAAAATATGGGGACCAATCAGGTTGTATCAATGTGATACCAATAAACTATGATGTATGACTCATCTTGTTAGGCCTACTAAAAATAAAATTCGGTTTCCGGTAACCCGCCCGCCCTCTTTTTTTGTGCCGCAAAAAAATAATTTATGCCACTTTTGGAAAAAATAAAATTTTTCAAGAGTCGTCCGTGTCGAAATTCTGACATGAAATAATTTATGCCACTTTTGGAAAAAATAAAAATTTTCAAGAGTCGTCCGTGTCGAAATTCTGATATGAAGTTGTTGGAAATCACATTATTTTATTTTCCCCCGACTTTCTGCCATTCAATGATTAAAGAAATACAGTTGAATTGATAGATAATATTTATCGCGATATAGGCCTAGGCCTATGCACAACTATTTTATTTATGAAAACAGCGTGCAGCAGGACTCGTAATATTAAGTAGGCCTACAACTATTGAAAAACTATTGAACTACCCAGCAAACACAAAAACGTTTTAAAAACGTTTTAAATAAGTTATATTTTGGCTTTTGGTTTAGCTAAAAACGTTTTAATAACATTAAAATGTCGGGTTATATAAAGGTCATGATAACGTTTTAAAACGTTTTGTATGAAAACACAATACAACAATATTTTTCAATGTTTTCAAAAATGTTATTGTAAACTATTTTTACAAACATTTTTGCCAAATATTGTGTCAATACTTAAATAACATTATGTTAAAATGTTTGAACCCAGCAAACACAGAAATGTTCTTAAAATGTTTTTTTCTTTTTTTTTTAATAACATTTAAATGTCGGGTTGTATAAGGTCATGAAAACGTTTTTAAAACGTTATTGAAAATATTTTGGGCAAACATTTTTTCGCAAATATTTTTTCAACCCCAAAATAACATTCTGTTTAGAATGTTTTGTATCAAGTTTTCAAGAATGTTTTTGGAATGTTATTAAAACGTTTTTATACCCTTTATATAACCCGACATTTAAACGTTTTCTGTAAAACATTTTTGTTTGCTGAGCAGTAGATTATCAAAAATGTTTTTAAGGTTATGAAAATGTTTTATACTCTTAATATACCCTTTATATAACCCGACATTTAAACGTTTTCTGACAACCTTTTATAACCTTTTGCGAATGATGTAGAAAATGTTTTGTGTTTGCTGGGTATTTTGTCTGTGTCCGCAAAAATTTTGATAAAAACGGTAATAGTAGGCCTAACACTATAAGACAAAGGCCTAACGCTCATTAAATCGGTGTTGTTGTCGAACTAATTCCCATAAAGCTCGTATTAAAAAGAGCAAGTAATAAAAAGTTAAAATGCTAAAAATGATGTAGGCCGAAAAATTGTGTAATCTTGTCCTAGACACTCAACGATAAACCCCTATCAAGTATGAATAAAAGACTGTTCATTTCAATTTATAAACGTTGAGGAAGTTGTGCATTTTGTCAGCACCGATATAATAAAAATTAAAATAACTAACCTGGCAGATTTCAGGATTAACCAACATTTATTTTCTCATGCCGCTCGCCCAGGCCTGCATATTATCCCGTCAAGAAACTCAACCCTAGGCCTACCTTTTTCAACATGTAAATATAATTCCATAGCGATAAATAGTGAACGTTGCATTGAAGATGAGGATACTTGGATGATACAGATATTAAGCACATGTTAAATGGGGGTATGGGGATGTCCCAGTTTGTTTTACAAGGGCAATTATTATTTGACCCAAACTTTTTGGTGGGTGGGTTCATCATGACCCGAGACAGAACAAGTTTGTATTGGTTAATGGGTCAAGGTAATCCAGGGGTCATCTGAGGTCAAATTAGTAAAAACTATCATATGGGCATGAAACTTGATAGGGTAGATTCAATATTTAGAGCCAAATTTGTGGAGGGTAATTTCAGGGTCACCAAAGGTCAAATTAGTAAAACTGTCACATCACATTGGCATGATACTTGGTGGGTACAGTCAATTTGTCAGTCATTTTGGGGTCACCAGAGGTCATCTGAGGTCAAATTATTAAAAACTGACATATGGGCATGACAATTGGTTAGTACAGTCAACATTTAGAGCCAAATTTTTTGAAGGTCATTTGGGGTCACCAGAGGTCATCTGAGGTCAAATTAGTTAAAACTGTCATATGGGCATGAAACTTGGTTAATACAGTCAACATTTAGAGCCAAATTTTTGAAGGTCATTTCGGGGTCAACAGAGGTCATCTGAGGTCAAATTAGGTTAAACTGTCATATAGGCATGAAACTTGGTTAATACAGTCAACATTTAGAGCCACATTTTTTGAAGGTCATTTCGGGGTCAACAGAGGTCATCTGAGGTCAATTAGGTTAAACTGTCATATGGGCATGAAACTTGGTTAATACAGTCAACATTTAGAGCCAAATTTGTTGAAGGTAATTTTGAGGTCACCAGAGGTCATCTGAGGTCAAATTAGTTAAAACTGTCATATGGACATGAAACTTGGTTAGTACAGTCAACATTTAGAGCCAATTCTTTTAAGGTCATTTCGGGTCACCAGAGGTCATTTGAGGTCAAATTAGTTAAAACTGTTATATGGGCATGAAACTTGGTTAATACAGTGAACATTTAGAGCCAAATTTTTAAGGTCATTTCGGGGGCACCATATGTCATCCGAGGTCAAATTAGTTAAAACTGTCATGTGGACATGAAACTTGGTAAGTACAGTTTACATTTGAGCCAAATTTTTTGAAGATCATTTGGGGTCACCAGAGGTCATCTGAGGTCAAATTCGTTAAAACTGTCATATGGGCATGAAACTTGGTTAATACAGTCTACATTTAGAGCCAAAATTTTTGAAGGTCATTTGGGGTCACCAGAGATCATCTGAGGTCAAATTAGTTAAAACTGTCATATGGGCATGAAACATGGTTAGTACAGTCAACATTTAGAGCCAAATATTTTGAAGGTCATTTTGGGGTCACCAGAGGTCATATTAGTAAAAACTGTCATATGGGCATGAAACTTGGTGGATACAGTCACCATTTAGAGCCATATTTTGGTAAGGTAATTTGGGGTCACTAGGGGTCATCTGAGGTCAAATTAGTTAGATTTGATCCCCAAGTCAGGTAAACTTAAAAATTGGTTTGATTTACACTTATTGATTTCACGTTCAAGTCATTAACTGTTTACAAGTTAATATTATATTTGACTATTTTTGGATCCCAAAAGTTTGGTTATGGACCCTATTTTTTGGATTTAAGATAAGAGGGTCCATTTGGAGTTTGGACTCCTTACTTTTTTCTACCCCTAATTATGGTCATTTCAAAATATTATTTTATCTGTTTAGTGTTTTGTATTGCATAAATTTCCAAATTGTATGTAGCAGTTTTCTATAATTGCACAAACAGAAAAAGCTTTTATATATAGACAAGAACAGTGAATGACAGAGAGTAGGTAAATGATATTGGACAGTACGACACACTTGTGTAGTATGAGAAGAGCTTTTGCGATTGAGACCCCGAGTCATACTGTTTTTCTATTGGCTAGCCTTCAAGTGTTAAATTGGGTCGAAATTTCAGTATGTGTAAATATTTTTTTTTTTCTTTTTTCCGTCCCAATTTTTTCAGAGCATGTTACCGGAAACATCATTTTATTTTTATTTAGCCTTATTTATATTATGGCGTAGTACGTTTTGTGCATTGCCGTCCACGGGATATTATAAAAGAAAAATCGATTTTGCCCAAACCTGTATAATAAACACATCAAGGAAATTGGTACTTGACTTGATGAATGACTCATCGTGTTGAGCGAATTGATGATGATGATAGCGATTACGTAACGCTATGACACAAGTTTTTGTACATTGAAACGCCTACAATGTTGTATCGGTAAATAATAATTAATTTAAATGATGTTGCGCACGCCTATGCTATATTCCATGTTTTTGTTTACACCACGCCAAAGAAAGCGTCACATGCGCCCGTCAGTGAGTGAGGATTGCCAAACCCGCGATTTGGTAGCCCAATTGGGCGACTTTTGAAGATTTTCCCCGCGACTTTTGACAATTTCCTGTCCCATAGAAACCAATGGTTAAGAAAACAATTGGGCGACTTTTCAACATTGGCTCCCGCGACTTCCGATCATTTCATGTCCCATAGAAACCAATGGTAAAGAGAAAAATTGGGCGACTTTTCGATTATTTGACCCGCAATTCGGGCTGAAATCTTTTGGCAACCCGGGCCGTCACTTCCCTTCAAAGTATCCACTGCAGACAGACGTGTAATTAAATCGGTCTCATTCATCAACAAACATTATACATTCAACTTCTATTCAACAACTATTTCACCAGGCCAAGTGTCCATGCTCCTATGTTTTCCCTTCAACCTTTACAAACCTCTACCGTCTACCTCATTTTAACTCTCTAACCTCTCACTTTCCCTTCTTACAAACATTTAACTAATTACCCCCACCCATCGACTCGCCAAATCCCCACAAGGTTCTGAACAGAAACAAAACATACATCACCCAACCTAAACCAATCAATCACAAACACCATCAATGATCACCCACACACATGTACCATTCAGTACCAAAACAAACCACCAAAGCAGAGAACCGCGAAGCCCGAGAACCGCTCTAGTTTTATTTGATTCGCAAGGGTGCAGAATTCGGCAGAACTTTGTGCTGTGGCAAGTCCTTGACAATCATGCTTTTGGACTTTGAAAGTCCTTGAAAAGTCCTTGAATTTCAAGGTCCAAGGAGCGGGAACCCTGGTAAAGCAATGGAAGTTCACAAGTAACAGTCACAGCCAATCATGCTTGCATCAAAAATATTGAGCTCAATAATTGCACTTACTAAATTTTGGACTGTTTAAAATAGGCAATTACTCAAAGATAGTTGACTCATCAAAATAAATTTCAAGGGGCATTCTCCCCAATATTTTTCTTGCCCCCTCCACCAGTTCCCCCCACTTTTGAGGAAAACCCCCAAAATAATGTAAACTACCACTTTTTTGTGGCAATTTTGCACAAAATTTATCAATTTTACCCCCCCTGAAACTTTCCTTGCCGCCCCCCCCCCCGAAAAAAGGTCATGGTGCCGCTACTGGTAGTCAGTAGTGGTGTAATCAGACTAGAGGGGGTTTTAAGGAACAGACTTCTCTGATATGTTTGGTTGGTAGTAGGATTGATGATTATATAAAAAGGAAGAAAAATTGCAAATGGTAAAAATGCATGAATGTTGAACTGTACTCTTGGGCCCTTGCTGGCAGGGCCGTAGCAAGGTTGAAAAATGTGGGGCGGCTATCACAAATGTGGGGCGGCCAAAATACAAATATTTGCCCAAATTGAAATAAAGATATAAAGAAAAACATAACTAATTTCTCAAAAAGTGGGGCGGCCATGGCATCCCTGGCCGCCCCGCTTGCTACGGCCCTGCTTGCTGGCATCATAATTTTCACCTTTACATTGCATCTTATATGAATGAAAATGATTAATCTTACTTGATATCTTTTCTATTCTTCTATTATTATTTTCTTCTTTCCATAGATGGATACAAAGGAGATATTGCTCTTACAGCTGAGGAATATGCAAGGGAGGTGACATACTATGAGGAATATAAAAGGAATTTAAGGAGATTAACAGAACAACAAAGAAGAAATGATACCAGCAGCAAACATGAAAAGAAATCGCATAAAAGAAGAAATCGTCTTAAGACTGCAGGTGAGTGTAGGCAGAAATTATAAAGCAAACCCATGGAAGTAAACAGATCCGGCTTCAAGACGCAACGTCTGTTAATGATGGCCATTCATTCCATCCCATGATCCATGAAGTTCAAAGATGAAGGTGCTACCTACATCCACATGGCGTCTGTTACGGCATATATTTCAAAGTGCTGTCTTGATATCTTTTGCATTTGACATGCAACACTGTGTGTGATTTGTTTGGTAATGGACAAATTGGCCCAATGAAGACCAGAATAGATTCCTCATACCATATATAGAGCACAGGAACCTAAAAGACCATATCCTTCACCAGTGGCCGAAGTTCCTGTGCTCTAGTCTGTATGGATGATACAGTTTTCTTAATGTGCAACAAAATAAGGGACTAATTATTTATAGGAGAGGGATGGGGAATAGAGAGAGAGAGAGAGAGAGAGAGAGAGCATGATTGTTGAACACAATTCCTGATCCCTCTACACATAAATATTTTTAAGCACAAATTTAGTGGCTGTTTTAATTTGCTTATAATGACACTGGTTTTTTTAGGGGAGGGTATGTGTGTGTGTTGGTTCCCCAGGTTGGTTCCCAATCTTTTGCAAAGTGACTAATAACCCCAATCTTGAAAGGCTGACCATTCTCTACCCTGTGACCAAGTTTGTAACTTGTATTAGGAGGACCCTGTGTTTGACATTGTGACCCCGGGGTCATGACCCAGACTCGTATGTTTATGTCATTAGTCAATTTGATGTTTATCATCAAAACTTAAAAAACTCCAGGAAGAAAATTGTCCCGAATTCCCCACACTCAAGAATTCCACACACTCTGTGTAAACATGGGTAGGCGTGCTTAAAATTGTGCGAAACTTCGTGAAATAGGGCTTGATTTCTGATGATGAAATGTGATTTGCAAAAAGGCTCCAAAAAGGTTCATTTTCAGGGAAGAACAAGCACACATGTATATCCAGGGATTTCTTATATCCCTGGTGTGTCTTATAGTTTTTAGAGCATGTAGAATGGCAAGGAGAAAGCTGTAAAAAATGTGGACCAGAAAATGCAGTTTAGGGCCTGGGGTTTATGGGAAAAGCTAGAGGGTCTGAGGCTACCAAATCCTGTATCCATGTATAGGGGGTTTGGTAGTGCCAACTGCCAACACAGACTCTGTATACATGTATGGAGGGTTTGGTAGTGCCAGCACATCCATGTATAGGGGGTTTGGTAGTGCCAACACAGACTCTGTATACATGTATGGAGGGTTTGGTAGTGTCAGCACAGATAGGTTTGGTCAGTGTTGGTAGTGCAGGGACTTCCCTGGGTAATGCCAGCACAGACCCATCCATGTATTGGGGGTTTGTTAGTGCCAGCACAGACCCTGTATACATGTATGGAGGGTTTGGTAGTGCCAGCACAGACCCTGTATCCATGTATATAGGGGGTTTGGTAGTGCCAGCACAGACTCTGTATACATGTATAGAGGGTTTGGTAGTGCCAGCACCAACCCTGTATCCATATATTAGGGGGTTTGGTAGTGCCAACACAGACTCTGTATACATGTATGGAGGGTTTGGTAGTGCCAGCACAGACCCTGTATCCATGTATAGAGGGTTTGGTAGTGCCAGCACAGATGTATAGGGGTTTGGTAGTGCCAACACAGACCCTGTATACATGTATGGAGGGTTCGGTAGTGCCAGCACAGACTCTGTATCCATGTCTGGAGGGTTTGGTAGTGCTAGTGTGGATGTTTTATTGCTGTTCTTCTCAAAATATACTACACCTTTGTGTACAGTGTGCCAAATTGCCAACAGGTTTATGACATGCAATAAAGAAACAGTTTGTCCAATTTTATGCCATGTGAAGTGTTGACAGGTAGCTCTCATCAAGTGGCTGTCAACAAGCTGTCTAACTTACATGCAGGCGCAATCCTCCCTCAGGGATGAATAGGGGACTGCTGGATCATTTTGACTCTAAATATACAAGTGGAAACACTGAGGGTTGGTTTTGTTGATTTCTGTGCAATCTCTTGCAATACAGTTGTTAATAGTTAAAGTAATTTCTTGTGCAAAATCTGTCTGGGTGGCCATTTGATGACCATAGGTATTTGATTTTTAATGAGTTAAAAAGGACATAGACCTACTTATGATGAACTTAAATTGCTTGCAGTTGGCTTGGATTCATGGAAGATTTGTACAAAGACATACAGGTCTTATTCTCTTAAACTCTTTCCTTATGGACCATAAGTTCCGATTTACATATATTTTCAGTTCAAAATAGTGAAAATACTGTTAATTTAACTGATCAATTAGCATAATTTTTTCTAATGTGAAAAACAGGGAAAATATGACACAACATCCAATGTGGGAATAACACAAAACGAATAAACAAAGTTAAAAACCTGATGTTTCGAACTGAAAGACAAAACCTTTCAAAAAGACAACCTGTTTCTAATGGTAATTTTAAAGGAAACTCAAGTACTTCTTTTCTTGGGAACTGAGGTTTAATATATGCTCTTTTCTTATGTATTTAATTTGTTTTCTTTCAAAAGATGTTAATCAAAAAAGTAGGCCTATTAAGCTACTTGCAGTTCATCATTATGCACTATGTGCGGGAGAGCCTCGAACTGGCAGCATACATGAATGGGAATTGAACTAGTCATAACGTTCTGTGTAAGGTTACATAATTCTTCCTTTCATGTATGCTGCCAGTTCGAGGCTCTCCCCGCACATAGTGCATAATGGCGGAACTGCAAAGTAGCTTAATAGGCCTAAAAATACATGGTTTGGTGAAGTAGGCCTACAGACTAAAGTTAGAAGATTTAATCCACATTATTTGTTACAAAGTATTAGGCCAAGTAAAAAATAAAACATGTTTCACGTCCGGGTTTTCGAAAAGGAGGAGGAGGGGGCTTTTTATTTTCTATTTTTATCGCAAAATTGGTGTAAATACCCATACTTAGAGCTGTTTTAGCGTATACAATAATGCCTGGAAAAAGAAGGAGGCCCTTTTTTATTTGTTGTTCTGAGAGTTACACCCCCTCCAATGATCACAAAACCTTCCTAAAATGTTTCTTGTATCTTAACAAGGCTGTAGAAAGCATTCCAACTTCCTAGACATATTTTTTGAAAAGTTATAACTGAATTTCAAAAAATAAAAATATATTTGAGGAAACCTCAAAAAAGGAAGCGGGAGGGGACGTGAAACATGTTTATTTTTTTATTTTGCCTTATTAAGTTACATCCCTTTTTGAGAATGTGTCTATATAGATGTCAAATGTTTAACAGATGGTTCCATACTCAGGATCCAGAGTTTAAAGATGCCAAGTAATTACATATGTACCATATTCGTTCCAATAAGCGTGCCGCCCATGCCCCAATAAGCGCCCACCCAGGGTATTTTCAATTTGCTAAAGGGTACCATTAATGTTGAAGTGACGGATAGACTTCGACACAGTGAAATAGCTGATGGATTAGAAGTCCTGTGTAAACTTGCAATACATTTTCTGCATCAGAAAAGCTACTCATCTCAGGACCCTTTTATAACGTACATAGGTTTGTCTCTAATAAACACCTGTTCTAAGGAAAAAATTAGGTAAACCATATAAAAATAAGCGCCCACCCAAAATGACCTTGTTAAGTGCCCTGGGCGCATATTGGAATGAATACGGTACATTGTGTTACTTACTAGTGCAATATGGAGTTGTCCTTTTTAAAAGGACAACTACATATTAAAAAACTCAGTTTAAAAAAACTTGCAGTATTTGTGAGTGTCACTAGAGCCAAGGTAAGGCACCCCTACCCTATGTCACTTGTAAGACTTGTACAATCACTCAAAGTATGACCCCCATACATGTGATGTTGTAAAAAGTAAAGAATATAATAAAAATATTTCCCCACCCGGGGTTGACACTCATTATGTCCTCAATTATATGTACTCAATATGGGTCCTTTTCATATCTCAAATGAAATAGAAAAAAGTACAGATTTATAATAAAAAATTATTTCCCCACCGGGGTGACACTCCTCATAAGGCCAAGTAAAAAAAGGAACAAGTTTCTCGTCCGGACTTTTTCAAAAAAGGAGGAGGCAGGGCTTTACTATTTACTATTTTTCAATTTTTTGCTATTTTTTCCAAGATGGCCACCATGCCAAATATGGCTGTTCAATGTATATTTAATCACCGATATTGTGCTATTTGAATATACTGATGCAATGTATGACAAAACAAATGATTTGTAACATTTTTAGTCCACTTGGCTAAGCATGTTTCAAAATTCAGAAACAGGGAAAATGTACATCTGTTCAGCTTGACAAACGTTTTAATTACTTTATTTTGCCTCATTTCATCGAAATTGTTATTTTCATCGCTAACAAAATAAAAGGGAAACCTTTCACATAATTTTGGAAATTTAACATTTTTTCTAAAATTCTAAAAATACCAAAAAAATACATTCGAGTGCAAAAGCTTTTTTCTTCTGGGTAAGAATCATTTTCTTACATGCAACAGCTTTTTTATTGCATGTTAGAAATTTGATAAATAGGTCATCATATACAAAATGCATGCATGGGCCTATTTATCAAATTTCGAACCTGCATGAAAAGAGCTGTTGCACGTAAGAAAAAAATTCTTACCCAGAAGAAAAAAGCTTTGCACTTGAATGTATTTTTTGGGTATTTTTAGAATTTTAGAATTTTTTTTTTAATTTCCAAAATTATGTGAAAGGTTTCTCCTTCCTATAATTAGCCATAAAAATTGCCATTTTGATGAGATGAGGCTAAATAAAGTAATTAAAACTTTATTAATATATTCATGCATTTACTAAGTTTAAAAGCTAAATATAGGTCCGATTTTGGGGTGAAATCAATTTTACCCTAATTCCCTTTGGGGGTTGGGGCAAGGGTGTTTGGCTAGTTGGGCTTGGGTGGGTTTGTATACATGTAGTAAGGTTTGGGGGTGGGTTAGAGTTGGGGAAGGGTAGGAAAAACAGTTAAAAACTTTAAAAGAAATTTTTTTTTTTTTGAATAGTAAATAGTAAAAAAAAGGAGGCGGCGGCCGAAAAGGAGGCGGGCGGGGACGAGAAACTTGTATTTTATTTTACTTGGCCTAAGACTCTGGTCAAAATTCCTATTTTGGGTCTATATCTCAAAATCCCAAGAAGGTATAACCCCCGAAGATTACCACAGATAGTGTTTATTTTATTCAAAAAGACTGATTTCAATACAAATAGCCTGTTTAGGGGTTAAGGTGGTGGTGGGGGTTGGGGGTTGGGGCAAGGGTGTTTGGCTAGTTGGGCTTGGGTGGGTTTGTATAGGTGTAGTAAGGTTTGGGGTGGGTTAGAGTTTGTGCAAGGGTAGGAAAAACAGTTAAAAACTTTAAAAGAAATTTTTTTTTTTGAATAGTAAATAGTAAAAAAAAGGAGGCGGCGGCCGAAAAGGAGGCGGGCGGGGACGAGAAACTTGTATTTTATTTTACTTGGCCTAAGACTCTGGTCAAAATTCCTATTTTGGGTCTATATCTCAAAATCCCAAGAAGGTATAACCCCCGAAGATTACCACAGATAGTGTTTATTTTATTCAAAAAGACTGATTTCAATACAAATAGCCTGTTTAGGGGTTAAGGTGGTGGTGGGGGTCATAATTTTGTTGTTGCTGAAATGGGGGGGGGTGCAATTTTATTGATGAAAATGATAGCCCCCTAAGGTTTGCTATGTCAGAGCTAGGGTTGGGGCTAGTGCATTTAAATAAACCTAAACCTCTATGATCACATACTTTTAAATGTCAGTGCTCTGAAAACATGAATGACAAACATTAATTCTTAGAAAACTCTTATGTGCATGGCTGCATGCCATAGAATAAATTCACCTGTCACAGGGTGTCAATAAATTACAGAACTGATCCCCAAAATTACAGTGTCTGATCCACATCATTTTTAAGAGCATCTGAGGAATATTGTGTGATTCCCAGGTGTGATTGTTGTAATTTATATCCTATGTGAAATTGTAACACATACACATGAATACATAAAAAGCACAGAAATGCACTCTTTTGCTTTGACTTTGACATACAGTGTACAATGTGTTTCTACTGAGCAAAGTGTTGATGGCTGATGCAACATTCGGGTAATACCCAGTAACAGTGGCAGTAGTAACAGATCAAAATGATGCTGGGTGATGGGGGTTAATCTCAATAACTGTCAACCTTTTGAGGTGGTTAGAACTTAGTAGTTGGTGATATGCTATGACGATTTAGTAAGAAACTTTTAGTGGCTATACCGGAAGTCACTTACACTGTGGTAAGCTACAATAATGCACATGTGATGTGATCCATTCTGTACTTCCTGTTTCTCCGCTAAATGCACGGGGCGAATGGTTACCCGCCATTTGCAGAGAAGTAGAGACAACCCAGTTGACGGTGACCGTGAGACATTAACCCTAACCCCCTAAGGGCTTTTTGGCGACGGGAAGGGAAAGAAGGAAAGAATACAGAGAGAAAAGAAAGAAAGAAGTTGTTTGCTCTGGGTGGGATTCAAACCCGAGACCCTCGCATGCCAAGCACTCGGTCGGCGACACTTTGCCACGGGTCTTGGGCTTCGCTGGCCAGCTAAACCGCGCCTATATATCACTTAGGGCGATTGCGTCATCACACCACGTGGGATGCACGCACGAACAGCGCATATATTAAGTTAAGCACCGGAGGAAAACGCGATCAAGCGGTTTTTATGGCCGCAATTGCGTTTTTGGGTGAAATTATGTTTTTCAAAATTTTTAATTTTTTAGAAGTTATAGACCCTAAATTACTTGTTATTGAAGGTTGGAACCTCCGAAATACTGCTACTTAAAAAAAAAAAAAAAAAAAAAGATTTAAAAATTCTGAGATTTTTGTTCAAAGCTGGATAAAGTTGTACATTTTAATTACTGTTGCTTCTATTGAACAGCCAGGGACATATTGAATTAACATGCATTGCTAGCTGTTTTTTTTTGGAAATAATATCGTGGTGCGTTTTTTGGCTTCCAAAATCGCGTTTATATCCGGTGCTTATATTAAGTAGTATTTTGTAGTATACAGAATAAAAGGGGAATAAAAGGGCAGTGATGCAAGATGTTCAGTATTAACACATTGATAGACATAGACAAGTTTTACTTGCGCTCTGCTGCATCTTCTTGCTAGTGCAAGTGAGAAATAGATGGTTTATAGCTTCCTATTTTTATTTCTACCACCTTGATTGAATGCTCTTTCTGTTAAATTTGATACTATATTATATTAGTGGCAGTGTACCCAACAGAACATTTTAAATCCTATCAAGTGCATTCAATGTGCAATAAATTCTTATTTTTGTAAAGTTTTTAAAATTAAGAGCTTTTTGCATCATATAATGATGCGAATACATGTAGGTACACGGAGCAAAAAATCTAACTTCCTATTTTTAAAAATGTTGGTTTTTACCGACCTCTTTTCTTTTACTATAAATATAAGAATAAGTTTAAAAATAATAACATTCCTGCAATAATAATTGCATAAAAATAGCAATTTTTCATACTGTAGGTATTATATATTTTATACATCATTTTGATTTCAAGTTTGTTAGATTGTAATTTTTTTTCTGCTGAATTTCATCTAGTTGAGAGGTTGCTGTTCCTGGTTTATTTTGATTTCAATGGTTGTACTATGACTACTGACTTATTTCTGCTGATATTTTGATTTTTGTGATAAGTTCAAGAAACTCTGAGGCCATACAAATCAGCTGTCAAGTGCATGATTGGCAACAGAATCCATAGCAACAGCTGAATCTTGGTTGACAAGGGAAAATCAAACTACTATTGTGGAAATTATTTGCATTTTAGTATGTTCACATTTTTTTCTGCAATGAATGTTGCATGTATACAAAAACCTCAAAATTTGTAGAGTAGGCTTTTATAGCAGAGGTTCTTGACATTTGTTCGAGGGCCACATGGGGGACCAAACACATTTCAAATAATACAAGCTTGAGGGCCAAATACCCTCTATTTCTTAAAGTTTCTTATGGTTTAGCAGCACTATCAAAAAAATCCACAAAAGTCTACTTTTTGCTATTTTTCCAATAATAAGGCCTAATTGTAGGAGAAAAATGTCCACTTTTTGGTGATAAAAGTCCTAAAGAGGGCAATTTTTACAGGGATATAGGTCAAATGTTTACAATGAATCTGTGTAAGCGCACATACTATTCATTCGAAAAAGATACACTTTGTGAAAGTCCCACACCACCCAAAATAAATTCTGCATACGACCTGCGTTTTAGAGCCTGAGGGCCCAATTTAGCCTATGGGCAGCCTGTTGAGAACCTCTGCTTTTTAAAGATATTTTGTTTGAATTTTGCAAGCCAAAGTGTGTCAAAAGTAGGTTACAAAAGGGACATGCCTATGTGGTTGCATCTTTCAACATGGGGCTGTAGGGGCAAAATTGTGAAAAATAGAGAGGGGGGGGGAAATGCAAAAACCAAAAAATATTTTTTTTGGGTGGGGGAAGGTGCTAAGCAATTTAGGGTCTTTTGAGGTATTCGGTCCTAAAAATTGTGTCTTTTGCAGCACTGCAGTTTCTGCTACAAGGGGTTATCTACACTCTCTGTGCAAGTTTGATAGTGAAATAACAGGTAGAGTATTAAAACTGAACCCCCTTTTAGAATCAGCATCCTAAATTGTATTAACCCCATAGACATTAATTCTGGGGGACAGGGAGGATGTGCCTCCCACCTTTTCGGTAAAATGACCCATTTCTTGTTCTTTTCAGCCACATTTTTGATGGTTTAGGGCTGTGCAATAATTATGCTAAAAAAATGTTTGGTTGCCCTCAACCGACTGACCCAAAAAATTGGAAATCTTGGGTCGGTTTTTTTTTTTTCCAATCACTTTTTTAGAAGAAACCTTAAATTAGGACAGAATCAAGTACTTTTATATTTGTTATTCACTCATTTTTTATTTATTAAATGCATATTTGATTGAAAACAAGAAGTATTTCCATTTAAATCCAGTCCAAAAACACACAATTTTTTTACCATAAAATGATCAAGCATTTGTCAATACTAGCCATTTCAAAATGGAGGAAACATCGAGGAAGAGTCCATGAAAAAAAAAAGGATCGACCTACCGACCCTCCAAATTTTTGTCTCGGAAGGGCAACCAAACAATATATTTGTTTTGGCCTTATGTATAGCCCGGGTGGTGAATTATCAAAGCAGTCTGTCGAATAATCACTTGCCCCCCCATTTGGCTGTGCCAAAAATCTTTGCCCCCCTTTTGACATGCAAAAAACCTTTGCCCCCCCTTAATCGAACTTTGCACATTTCACACGTAGAAGGAGTGGCACTGTTATAAATTTGTAGGCCAAAAGGAAAGGACAGTGCTCACTATTTTGAACCCCAAAGTATGGAGTGTTTAGTTTTCATGTAAATATCCATTTTTGAAGCACTTGAACTCCAGACAGATTTGTTGAGCATGGTAGGATAAATCTTGATGTGATTTAGGTCTGGAATTATAAGGCAGATTTGACCTCACGATGTCAGGTCATTTGTGGTACTAAATTCTGAATGAAATCATGGATGTGTCAGCATAGGCTACAAAACCTTTCTGGAGGGTGTCAAAAGATGGCAATGAAAGTGAAATTGAAATTGAAATTTAATAGCGAGCTGAGATTTTGAAATCCTCCTACAGTTTTGGTTTAATATTGTTGGCTTTTCCCATTTGACCATGAGTCAGAAGCAATATTTATACAATGTCTAGAAAATGGAGGTTCTTTGCATTGAAATTCACCAGCATTTATCGAAATCTGTGTAATTGCAGTAAAACTGAGGGGTCATAAGTTTTTACTGCCCTTGTCTTAAACCCTAAGAAACCTGAGTACTACAAAATACTACATGATATATGCACTGCGCATGCGGGCATCTCATGTGATGTGATGATGCAGTCACCCTATATATGCACGCTTTCGTTGGCCCAGCCAGCAATTAAGAAAATTAAAAATACTGTGATGTGATTTTGTAAACAAAAATTGAGCGAACATCGATCGATTGACCCATAAATGTTGTATCCATAAGGTCATAGGGTCAATTTAGGGACGAGAGAGGTACTTTTGCCAAGGGTACCAACATGCAATCAAGCGTGTGGTGGTAGTGTTGTGTAAGAGACTGACTGTGGAAGAGGTGATGCACACAAACAAAATGATCTGTAAAAAAAATTAACCGACAAAAAATTACAGACATTTGTCCATCTCTTTCCATTAGTACCTTATTGTGAAAAACTAAGTAGCTGCTCAAGGTGTTAGCTCAATATGCTAGGAAAATATTTCTCGCGATGTCCCCATGTTCACATATTGGCTTAATGAGCTGTATTTTCGCGCAAAAGGGTGTCGTAATTCATGACATATCTTGTCCGCCAGTTTGGGTACAATTTGACCCCCTAGCTTACTGAATAAATAGCGTGGTTCTCAGAACTTTTCCGATCTTGATTTAAAAAGGTCTACTGTATGCATCTATTGGGAACTTATCTTTTGTTATGCTAAATAGCCTTCTGAATTTTATGTGTTTGAAGGTGATCATCAAAAGAGAAGCTAGGTTGTTTTCCGTGTCAAAATATGACAAAATATGACGTAGAATTTCCTAGGGAGAATTTCTGGTGCACGTGTGTATAATATTTAGGGTTCATACCACTAAATCCGCCTGTGAAGCGGTTTCCGGTAAAAGTTTATCACGACTATAGTCCCAACTTTGCATAAAAAATGTGCAAAATCGGTACAATATTAACAATTTTAGTGTTGCAAATCGTGTTTTGCTAGAACTTGTGAATGTGATCTCTACTAATATGAACAGAAAACGCGAAAATTTGAGTGATGTTTACGATGATGAGCGCATGAACACACGAGGTCAAAACGCGGTTAGCAGTCGAACGTAAAAACAGGAAAATCGGGTCTTTTTATATAGCGCTATTTAAAAAAAAAAGTAGACCTAAAATATGGTGTCATTTTCAGATATGTTATGCAGAATTTTGTTCTGATTAAGATGATATCGAATATATAAAGTCTGCACAAAAAGAAACTCAGCTGTTATAAATATGCCTATAGATTCAGAACTATGAATTGTTTTCACAATATTTCAACATAGTGCGAAGGATGATTTATTTACACACATTTTGATATCCCATTTGTCCAATGCCGTTCAATATTGACAACACAGCAGAGCTTTTAAAGAAAAATACCCAAATTTAAAAGTTGCAGTTTACAGCCATCAATGGTTATTACACAAGCATGTGACACGTAAAACCCGCCATTATCTTCGCGCTAAACTTCAAATCAATACAAATAGCTGCAACTTTTAAATTCGGGTATTTTTCTTTCAAAACGCTGCTGTGTTAAAATATTGAACCAAATTGAACAAATGGGGTATCAAACTGCGCGTAAATAAATCCTCCTTTTTATGTTGAAATATTGTGAAAACAATTATTAGTTCTGAAGCTATAGGCGTATTTATAACAGCTGAGTTTCTTTTTGTGCAGTCTTTATTTCAAAGTAAGACGTAACTCGACTTACAGCCTAAAACGTGACCCCTATTTTGCACGTAAAGTCTATGGAAAGCTATTTTGTGGCATGTACCCTTTAAGGAGCAATTCCATGCGTTTTCAGCGCGTCTTTATCTATTTAAAATGCACGCTTGAAGAAAAGAGGAGGACATCAACAAGCGCTTCATGGACGCCGCCAGGTTTTTTCGCTGTATGTGCGTTTGCCGAATAGGCCTGCTTTTATTTCCAATTTAATAAAAGTTCCGATTTTGGTAGAAGTTTGAAACCTTTTGATATGAATAAAGAAGAGTTTCAAAATATTGAAAACATTGTTTATTGGTGTTTAAATTACAAAGAAGTTTTTCAATTTCATTGTTATTTTTAACCAATTTTTTGTCATTTAAACTCAAGTTTTGGCCTTCAATTTTAATAAAATTACATAAAAAATTAGAATTAAGATATTTAAGTTTCTAGTTTGCTTTATTTATACCACTGTCCAGTATTTGAAATTGTTATAACATTCAAAGTTTAATTTATATTAACATTTAATTTCAAATAGCCATTCATTACATTTGTGCTTTTTGGACAAAACGGGTTAAAAGTGACGCTGGAGGGGGGGGGTAGGCTACTTGATTGACATTTCTTGTCTTTTTAAATATTCTGCAGGTGCTGAGAATGTTTTAATTTTGAAGTTATGCACTTGTAAAAGATGTTCAAAGAACGTTTACTCTTAACATCAATTAATATCTTCATGAAAATAGCAAATCAGCAACCATTGTGCATGCATGTGCATCAAAATGACGAAAAATGGCAATTGTCGGCTATCATGCTTGTGCTTGAAATCGACATCCTGTCTAAAGTATGAAAGAAAATAACCCAAAATTTCTTACAATTAATTCAAAATGTAGTGAAAAAGATAACAAAATCATTTTCAAGGCCTACAAACGAAGTTTTAGCCTCTTCAAGGGTTCATACCACTAAATCCGCCTGTGAAGCGGTTTCCGGTAAAAGTTTATCACGACTATAGTCCCAACTTTGCATAAAAATGTGCAAAATCGGTACAATATTAACAATTTTAGTGTTGCAAATCGTGTTTTGCTAGAACTTGTGAATGTGATCTCTACTAATATGAACAGAAAATGCGAAAATTTGAGTGATGTTTACGATGATGAGCGCATGAACACACAAGGTCAAAACGCGGTTAGCAGTCGAACGTAAACACGGGAAAATCTGGTCTTTTTATATAGCGCTATTTTTCTCAAAAAGTAGACCTAAAATATGGTGTCATTTTCAGATATGTTATGCAGAATTTTGTTCTGATTAAGATGATATCGAATATATATTTCAAAGTAAGACGTAACTCGACTTACAGCCTAAAACGTGACCCCTATTTTGCACGTAAAGTCTATGGAAAGCTATTTTGTGGCATGTACCCTTTATGTAATGTCTGAAATTTAATAAAAATTCCCTTTAAAAGGGAAAGCCAGCCTCAATGTAGAAGAGGTCTTGTAATTAGTTTTGGTCAATGTGAAAGGCATTTTTAGGATCACGCTTACATCTACATGACAGTCCACCAAACCATCAACGATGAGAACATGCACACTGAAACAGCAGAAAACATTAATTCCTAATCTCATGTCAACTCTTTTAATTCATTACATGTACTCCAAATTGTTCTGGTCTGTTTGTTTTGTTTGTTTTTGTTGTTGTTGTTGTCGTTGTTTTTTTTTGTCTTTTCAGCTTTTTACCCACGATATCTCAATTTCCAATTTTGTAATACCAGAACTTACGAACTCAATATCTTCGCTTAGGAATGTCCGATTTCACTGCTTTCGATATATACACTGCGGTTTGAGTTAACTTACATGTACATTTTATTTTAAAATAACTTAATTAATTCGCAATGTATAGTTTAAGCCTACTATATTATAATAGATAGTGGCCAGCACATTTATAAAGGACTGGTTACTCACTACAATCTTCACTCTTAAACTGTGTTTTTCTGAATGTGCTGATCATGTTGATTGCTAGTCGGAAACTCCTCATGAAGCTATGGACATGGCATCTTACATACTCCATTCTATAACAGTCTGCCTAGTGCCTTGTGTGTTTTCTCTTCAATCATTTTGTTGAATGTAATTTTATGAATCAAATAGTTATGTGTCATTTTATTTATAATAAAGAAGTTATTAAATTAATAAAGTAAGACAATTTATTTATCTATAAGTGCATGTCAAATGGGGTACATTGTTCAATACTATATGCATAAATTATGCCCAGATTCAGATTCAGATTCAACTTTATTTAACCACGGAGGCCCAAATCAACCCAAAGGTTGTTCTTCCTTGGGGCCGTGGACATAAATACTGTACAATACATGCATAAAATATACACATTTTTACAGAAACTTATTTAAATACAGAAACACAAATGTGAGGACTTAATTATTTACATTACATATACAAACAGATTGAGAGAGAGCTAAATTTATATGATATATAGATTTAATCTAAAATATAATAATGAATTAGAACAAAACCTCCTTCAGCTTATTTTTGAAAATATTTAAATTTGGAGAATTTCTGACATTGTTATCAAGGTTATTCCAAATTATTGCACCTCTGTAGGATAAGCTTCGTTTTTAAATTCAGTACGAGGTTGTGGAATAAAGATGTTATTAACACTTTGCGAAAATTGTATTTTTTATTTGAAAAAGTTGAAACAGTAAGAAGGTAAGGAGGTGCAAGGTTGTTTAAAATTTTGAAAATCCAAATTGAGATGTTATATTGATGCCTATACTGAAAGTGGCTTCCAATTAAGCTGATCAAGAACAATTGCACTGGAGGTATCCCAGGGGGCTCCACAAATAATGCGGGCAGCTCTGTTTTGGATTATTTGCAATCTATTTACAACAGTTATAGCACAATTTCCCCAAACAACATTACAATATTCTAGGTGAGGAAGTATGATTGTATTATATACCATATTCAAAATATCTTTAGAAATAAAGTTAGATTTGCATTTCTTTAACATAAACATACCTTTAAGAGATTTTTTCCTAACTTGTTCAATTTGCTGGGTCCAAGACAATGTATCATCAATGAGGACCCCTAAATGTTTACATTCATAAACTTTCTTAATGTTAATACCATTTATATTTACAGAAGCATTTTCAATAGCATCTTTAACAGAATACAAACCGTTGCCTGGAACCTATGATCATGAATTCTGTTTTCTTTATGTTAAGGCTAAGTTTGTTGCTTTGAAGCCAATTATTGATTATTTCCAGATCCTTATTTATACAATTAATTATATCAGTAGTTGAGTTGGAAGCAAAATAAATGATAGTATCATCAGCATACATATTAACTTTACAGTGTGTGACATAATTGGGTAAGTCATTAATATAAATAAGGAAGGCAAGTGGGCCATCGATTGACCCTTGTGGCATTCCACATGTTATGTTACAAGTTTCAGAGAGTGTACCATCCACAAAAGTGCATTGGGTTCGTCCTGTAAGATAACTTTTAAACCATTTAATGCAGTACTCACTGATGCCATACAATTTAAGCTTATTTAAGAAAATGTCATGGTCTACAGTGTCAAATGCCTTTTTTAAGTCTAACATACAAAGTCCAATTAAATTACCTTTATCAATTTCATTGTACCAGTCTTCAGTAATATTAATTAGAGCAGAACATGTAGAGTGAGAAGGTCTGAAACCTGATTGATTAATATTAATTAGTCCATTATCATTTAAATAATTGTACAATTGATCAAAAACTGCCCTTTCTGCAATCTTAGATATAACAACAAGAATTGAAATTGGCCTATAATTACTGGGGTCACTTGGATCCCCTGTCTTATACACAGGAATAACTTTAGCTCTTTTCCAGCAAGTTGGAAACTTACAGGTTGTGAAAGAATGATTAATTAGGTGAGTAATAATTGGTGTAATAATAGCAGCAGATAATTTCAACAATTTAGATGGTATGTTGTCCAAACCAGTGGCTTTGTCATCAGATAACATTGTTAAGTGATTGAATACATACTCATAATTTACTTGGACAAAGTCAAATGAAGGGCCATCATAATTGTCTAGATTCTTGTACATGTTGTCACAAAAATTATTATCATTTATTTCACTGGCAAGTTTTGGACCTATTTCTGAGAAGAATTTATTTAATTCATCTGCTTTATCTTTAGAATCAGTCACAGGACCATTTTTTGAATTAATGATGGGTATTTTAGTATCCTTATTTTTACTAGATGGAACAACATGTCTAAGATGCTGCCATGTCTTTTTAATGTCGTTTTTATGTTTATTGAAACCTTGTTTTAAAAAATCTTTCTTTCTATCCTTTATGGCTTTATTAGTATTATTTCTAGCTTTTCTATAGTTTTCCCAACAAGAATGATCATTATTTGAATTAATTGCAATAAGTTTTAGTCTATCACGCTCCCGCATCATACTTAGTACCTCATTAGTAATCCATGGCGAAGTTTTCTTCCGAGTTCTTCTCTTCTTAAATGGAGCATGTTTTTCAACAATATCGGAAAATATTTTCTCAAATAGTTCTGCAGATAGATCAACATCACCAGATTTAAGAATTGGGTCCCAATCAGTTTGAGCTAAGTCTTGTAAGAACTCTTGCTCATTGAAATTTTTATATGAACGAGAAATCTTATAATTATGACTATGTTTAGTACTGTTTAAGGTATCATTATTCCTATTATTATTTCTATTATTCCTATCATTAATAACATTTTTCTTATTTTTACCAAGAATTGCATATGTGACTGAATGATCACTAATTCCAGCATGAATGACACCTGATTTACAAATTTTGGATTCATCAGAACAATAAATGTGATCAATAAGTGTCTTGCTGGTCTCTGTTATCCTAGTAGGTTCAGTAATAATTTGCTTTAGATTAAAACTTTCACCAATGAATTTCAGTCTTTTTGTATAACAGTGGGGGGTAGGTGTCAAGAGGTCACAATTAACATCACCCATAAGAATGTAATCCTTTCCTTCAGATTCAATAGCTTGAAGGAGTTGTTGAAGATGATCAAATAAATCTATTGATGAACCAGGTACTCTATACCACAATACAATTATAGTGGGTTTCCTTTTTAAAGGAGTTAGTTCAATAGTTAACAGTTCAAGATTATCTGAAGTCAAATCATCTCTTAAAACATGATTACAATGCTTATTTACATAAAAAGCTACTCCGCCTCTGCGGCTTGTATTACACTGTCTATCTTTTCTGTACAAGTAGTAATTTTCAACACCAATAGCATTATCATTAATATCATCTGACAAGAAAGTTTCATTGAGCCCAAAAACATCAAAAGAATTTGAACATAAAATGTGGTTTAACTCATCAAAGTGTTCATCCAAACTACAAATATTGAGTTGACCAATTATTAATCCATTACTGAGCTCACGTAGAACCTTGTATGAGTCATGAATACTGTGAATTTTCTGAGAAATATTTGTTATTGTACTAGTTATCTGATCACAATTAATATCCTCAGGTTTATTACTTAAGTCATAATTTGAATCAATAGTACCAACATTATTTACATCAGTGGAACAATCAATATTCTCATTGTCATTGATACATGTACCATAATTATTTACACTTACATTTGCAACATTATTTACAGTATTATTTACACTATCTTTAACCTTATCACACTTATAATGTACACATTCATTATTTCTTATGTGTTTGGCATATGATTGTACATCGGAAAACGGGTCACAGAGTCAATTGCTCTTCTTAGATTGAGTACTAATTTTCCAAGTCCTCGGTTGTTCAAATGAACAAAGTCATAATACAAGTCTCTGCGAATCTGTCCATTGACATCCACAAAAGAGGAAATATGGTCCACGAAGGTGACTCTGGTGCTATTTCTACAGTTTATGTTAAAATTCCTATTCAGTTGAGAGATCACAACATTGGTATCTCTCCTGTTAATTGGGACCAGTCTAGGAAGGGCACCAGAGATTATGATTTGGGCATCTGGGTACTTTTGCAGAGTTGCATTTACAAGAGCACTGGCTTGAAGGTGACACTTTTCAGCAGTTTCCCTAGTAGCACTGTTTGTCCAAGCTTGTAGGATAACATATTTGGGGCCATCAAAGCTACATTCCTCATAATTCCATATTATAGCTAGGCCCTAAAAACTTTATTTTGCATCGGATTTTTCCGTTGAAAAGACAAAACTGATGTTTATGATAGCAACCATTTCATCAATAACATTTTGAGTCATTTTTATCCATAAAACGACACAGGATATGATAGATAACTACTTTCACATCAATATGGTCCATATGATCACAGATTGTTGAGAATCTGTGATATGATCCAGGATATGATGAAGATTTTGATTCTATAGATCTGTTATCAACATGATATCACGCTGTTCAGTGGTCAAGGAGTAAGGACCCCCCGTCAAGGACACTGATATGACATCATAGGTGATGTCAGATTTTCTTCTGCTGACCATATGATGCTATATATATTAACTATTATTGTTACATTTAGGCCTTTAAACTTTTAAAGTCATAATTAATTAGTTCAAACATAACTTTGGTAATACTCACTGCGTTTTTACGTTCGTTGAAACGGCAAAACATACTTACTTTTCCTAACAAATCAATTAAAATATTTTAAAAAAAAATTAAACCACAAAAAAGTAAAAAAAAAAAATCATTCCAATACCACTAAAATATAATCTCTTGAGTAAACTGACCCCAAACCTGAAACAGGTACCAGCCCCGAATGGGCTGGCGAAAATATTTGGATAAAGAAGACAGAACTTAGCCAAATTGATTGCAATTTAGGTCAAGTACCCCGTGATCAGATCATGGCGCTACATGCAAGGCATTATACCATAATACTGTACTAGCAGATATATGCCAAGTTATGTTATCTGTGACATACATTACCTAATAATGAAACTGTAACAGAGGAAGTTGTTCACAACCATAGCATAGAATGGGGAGATAATCATAGCAACATTAGGGGTACACACCCTTAGTTACTTCAGGAAAACATTTACTCTCTCTGCAAGATGGAAAAGATATTATGAAGGGTGAATAATTTCAAACTATTTAATGCCAAAGATGGAAAGAGTGTAATTCATACTCTGTGTGGTCAACACATTGATAATAGTGATATACATCAGTGCTCATCAAATGTCCCGGTCAATTGTACATAATGTAGGCTACTTCATGAAAGAATATCATGATCGTCACTTCAAAAACTCCATACCTATTGTGTTTACTCTTTCAGCAAAAATTTCATCAATTATTATGTAATCAATTTGTAAATTTACCAATGTTTTATTGGTTTTAGACCCAAACTTTTGCGATATAGGCCCATTTAATTCTCAAAGACATTCACACACTCCATGATCATGACATGTATAAATACCCAGCACACTCACCCCTATATAACATATAGGTCTATCCAAGCACAGATACTTCCAAGCAAATGTACACTACTCTTTTTTTAAAGAGTACATTTTCCTTTTTGTGTGAGTGTGTGTGAAATAAATTTTGCCCCTTAAGTTGCATTTTTATACAATAACATTGACATTTGCCACCTTCCTAAGTAGCTAGCAATTCACATGAGCTTAGGATAAATGTTACAACTTATTTTCACTACTACAGTAAAAAGGCCATTGTGGATTATTATTATTGTGATGGATACCAGGACTGTGTTGTGCCTTTTCAAAGGTTTTTGTCATTGATATTATTCAAAATGTGTATCAATTTCATGCTTTAAAGCCCAAATGCGCAATACTTGTGGAACATGGCAGTGAATGTTGAAATAGCTAGTGAGGAATGAGGCCAGTCTTGAACAAGTGTGCAAAAAGTCTATGCATAGTATGATGTGATGTGATGTGATGTGATGTGATGTGATGTGATGTGATGTGATGGTGATGTGATGTGATGTGATGATGTGATGTAATATGACAATGAAATGATATATGATTAAAGAGTTAAACTTCAACACTACACTATTTTTCGCTCACCTGGAACGTTTTCACTAGTTCGACTAGCGTCTTCAGCAGATGGTGATGCAGTGAGGTAACCCGATCATAGACAAGATATCATCACAGCATCACCATCTGCTGAAGACGCTAGTCGAACTAGTGAAAACGTTCCAGGTGAGCGAAAAATAGTGCAGTGTTGAAGTTAAACTCTTGAATCATTTTATCTACCACCACGTATGAATATCCACTCATATAGAAATGATATATGATATAAAGTCAGTGATGTGATGTGATAATTGTGATGTGATGTGAAATGATATCATAGTATATTATGTAGTATAACATGGGTTCTGTAATGCAAGATACAGTATGGAGTGGGAGTGTGAATGATAGACCGATGCCCCCTTGCCTTATGATGAAGTCTAGTTTGCTTCCATTTGATACAGCATTGTTGCTGCTTCAATATGGAAGTCTTAAGACTTGTTTACCTGTTTTACCTCTCTCCAGCCAAGTTTATATAAGGCTACTGGCTTATGCTAGGAAGGTAAAATACTTTCTGTACAGGAGGAGTAGCAACCCCCTCCCCTACTACCAGAAGATCAGGCATTCTGGAAACGTCTTCTTACCTTTGTGTTGTGCGGTATGTGGACAACCCCCCTGTAATTATTGCTTATTGAACCATTACAGGATGTTATTAATAATACAATTGATTCAAATCTTCCACTTTGTGTAAACTATACAAAACTAAACTGCATACACCTTGGTCCTATTTCTGAAATTTGTTGAAAGTTATCATTAACACTGATCAAAATACTTGCACAGTTCTCTGTATCAATGTCTGTTTATTTTGTATAGATGGGCCTTTTGACTTTGTTATGACATGTTGAATGTCAACGTAGGTTGAGTGGTTTGGTTTAACTAGTCCAGGCTTATACAGGATATCCTGAATGATAAATGATGCCCCTGGAGGAACATTTAGGAATGACTGACTGACTGACTGACTGACTGCAAATTTATAGATTGTATGATTGTACAGGGCCACTATTGAAAATGCTGCCATTCACCGTCCACCAGAAACACAGATCTTGATTACCTCAGGAAAAAGTTCTAATTTAATTTTAAAGTCAAATTATGACAAGAGGACTAGGTTGGGTCCAGAGCCATAGCCAGGGGGGTGTGGTGCTTTTTGCAAAAGTATAGAAAAAGTCCCAAAATATCACAAATTGCTAGCATAGCAAGCAAAAAAAAATCCATTTTTTACGCTTTTTTGGTCAAAAAAGGTCCAAATTTTGGGAAGAAAGTCCACTTTTCACAAAATCACCCCCTGGGAAAAAAGTCCAGTTTTTCAAAATCAGCACCCCCCACAAAAAATCCTGGCTATGGGCCAGGTTGGGTCCAAGTGGGCTTGGGCCTTACCCCACAACCTAAAAAAGGGGGTAATGAATACATTGTAGGCTCTTTTGTGCTTTCAGTGCTCTATGGTATCTCAGCAGACCTCAATTTTGTTGTTGTTTGCCGGATGAATAAATAAAAATAAAATAATAAAATCATCCTGATTTTTTTATGAGTGGATCCACCCCTGACAGAGGATGACCATATTGATAAGAGCAAGTGTAAACTCTTAGTAGATTGAAGTTAGCTTCAGAGAAATTTGAAGTAAACTTTAATGTTCATTCATGCACCTTGTAAAACATAAAAACACAAACTCAACTTGACTGACTGTTACAGTTAACACCAGTTGCACTTGGCAAAGTCAAATTCAATTTTGAGCAACATTTGATAGTGACTTTTCATGATGACCCTTATATAACTTGACATTTAAATGTTATTCGTTTTGACCAAAACCAACACACTCTTTTAACATGTTTATAATGTTAAAAAAAGTTGTTATTGCTTGGGAGATAGACTGTAAATATAAAAATGTTGAAAAGTGGTCTATATCTTGTTCCGTCCCCGCACCCGTGCATCCGCGGGTATTCATGCTTGTCGGTGAACTTAAAAACACACCCTTTTGCATCTCATTTCGCGAAGTTTTTAGGGGAAAAACACCCCTTTTTTTAGCGATTTTGCGAATTATTTGCCCTTCGACAATACCCCTATTTTCGCTAAAACGTGAACGATATTTCTAATAATATACCCTTTTCTGGCAGAAATGCGTAGGCTGCTCAATTGAAAATACCCTTTTTTCAATTTTGCGAACATGTGGTTTGAAAAAACACCCCTTTTTCGTGTGTTCCCCGAATCATGTTTCTTCATCTGAAAACACCCCTTATTTCGCGAAAATATTCAACGAGCATGAATACCCGCGGATGCACGGTGTGTGGGGGCAAGGATCTTGTTTTGTATTAAAATATATCCTAAAGTCATATATACATACGCTTTTGTTGGCTGGGTCAGCAAAAGACCTGTGGCTACCAGTCGGTGATCTAGTGCTTGGCCGGGGTCTAAGGTTCGAATCTCGGGGGTGCCAAGTCACTTCTTTGTTCATCTTCTCTCCTTTTTCATTCCTTCTTTCCTTTCCACTGGCCAAAAACCACTTTTGGTGTTAGGGTTAAAATACTTGATAATTAGAGGCATGATTGAATTCATTCTGACTGTTTTGTGAAGAAAACTTAAAAAGTAGATGTATTTTGATATGATAAAATGGAAATAAAGTTGAAGGGAAAGTTGCAAATTTATAGGATGACAAAATTGGGAAAAGTAAAGCTAAAAACCAACTCTGCTCACAGCTTTAATTATTTCAAAATGCTGAATCAAGTTTGTTATGATTGCAGACACCTACCTATCCTACAGATCAGAGAAGTGAGAGTTTATAAAGGTGACATCTAAGATATGTTGATTACACACATCGAGATTAGAATAGACACTTCCTACTGAGATACTGTCTGCATCAAATATGTGACCAGCTCCAACAAAACCCGGAACAAGTCACCAGACATATTTTTGAGTTATAGCTCCCATAAAAAAAAATCAAATTTTGGAATTCTTAATTTCATGGTATTTGACTGTGGGACTAAGTGGACTTTCAAATCCTGGAAAGTACTTATTAAAATGAGGTTTATTTAATCAATAAATAACAGTTAAACTATAATAATCCCTATTCAATCCTGTGTAAGGCAGGAAACTAAGTGGCCCATTACTCAGAATAGCAATTTGGCAAAAATATCAAGGTATCATTTACAAAATTATCCATATCTTGTAAAGTATTGAAGCCATTTATATACTTTTGGTATCATTTTAAAGCTTATTGTTTAGTGCTTACATTTTTATTCAAATCATGAAATATCAAAAATACAACTTGTTCCTGGTTTTGTCAGAGCGGGTCACATACCAGATGTTGAGATTATGGTTGTTAGCATAAAAGTTGTAGTAGCTGTAAAAGACAGAAAACAGAAATAACAGAAAAGACAGAAAAGGAGTTTATATTGTACGATTCAGGTTCCTATAAAGTTGGATTGTCATGAAACTTGGTGGATTGTACGACAAGTTCAAGCTCATCTCAGACCAACTGAATATGATACTCAGATTGTTGTGAAAGTATGGGTATAGGGACTGAACATAGTTTATTCACCAATCTAACATAGGTCCTACTTATTTGACCTCACATCACCTCCACCAATCTTCATGAAAATTGACTTGCCTCAAAAATTTTCAGTGATCACTTCCAAGTTACATGACAATCCAACAGAACATCAATTAATGGGAACACACACCACTTTTGAAGCAAACAATACAATAAACAATAAACAGAATTTATATAGCGCCTTAGATAAGTATGAACAAAGCGCTTTACAATGATCTTAAAGGTACAACTTAGGCTACAATAAAATGTACAACTTAAAAATAAAAAAAACTTAGTTTGGAAACAAATGGGTTTTCAGATTAGATTTAAAAGTGGCCAGACTAGGTGAAGTACAAAGTTTTACAGGTAATTGGTTCCAGAGAGCTGGCACAGAATTGCAGAAGGCATTATCCCCATATGTTGTGTGAGTTCTATTACCTTCAAGCAGACTGCCATCAGCATGTGATCGTAGGAACATACCATCAGAATATGTGTGAAACATTAACTCCTACAACTTCCTGTCAACTCCATAATTCATAACTCCAAACTTTTCTACCTTTTTTGTCAATTCTGTTATTTGTCTTTTACAGTTACCCTAAAAAGTTGTAGCGCTGTACACATTTATTTGAAAAATTCAACTTCATAGTAAAACTCATTGTAATTTGGAAGTGTTTGTATGAAAGATCAGCTTCATATAATATATATTCCGTTTATTTCCATAAAAAGCTATAAAAGATGAATACATGATATTAAGACTAGATTTTGGTTTATGATCCTCCCTGGCCCTGCGAACTGAGCTAGGTTCATTACAGAAAGGCTGGTTCATAAAGGAATTTAAAACACTGCCACAAATGTCTACTAAGTGAACTGGCATTGACTGTGACATTGCCTGAAGATATTATCCATCCTAGTTACACTGTCATCAAGTGATTGGCTGGCTGCCATAAACTGCAACAGTTTGAGTGCTACATGTAGCTTCTTTAGCTTTCTTACTTTCATATGATGCTATCAGCAGAACAAGTCAGAGATAGATCTATATGAATTTTGCTTTCAAGATTAAACCAAGCAAGTTTGCTGTCCGAGCAGCTTTGAGTGAGGCATGTTCCAGTGCCATGAATCAAGTGTCCAATATAAGCTTTTAGCTGTTGGTGCATTGCGCTTGCTCTGAGCCAGAGGAACAGTGTTGATATTTGAAATACTAAAAAGTAGGCATTCCCTCTTATAAGCCCAATTGGGCAAGTAACTCACAACTTTGGCAACATTCTCATTATAATCAGCTGATAAGGCCCACATGGTTACACTGTTATGACTGTAAATAATATGCCAACATGATGACAGGATTGACACCCATGACTGGAAACATAAGCTGCCATGCCCTATTGCCCTAGTTTGACTTGGAGGAATCAAGTTTTCTTTTGCATCACCTACCATTGGACTGCATGATATGACTACTGCAGCATGGGAAAAGGGACATCAGGTCCTGCCTAGCACTACTTTCGGGCTCTGTTGCTATTAGTATACTATCCAGAGAGGTTGCGTCGCTGACGCGCTCGATTTAATGTCTCCCTCGCACTACGCGCTCGCTAAGTCCATGAGGGCCACAGACTGCGGCTAGTCCTGCCCTTTATCTACAATGCCTACAATCTCAGAATTTGTTTGAACTAATTGGTAATGGTCTCCTTCATTGACTTACTCTTTGACTTACTTAACATGCTTAACTTCGATGCTCAGGACGCTGTTTCCCCTTTTTGACTTACTTAACTTAGATGCTCAGGACGTTGTTTCCCCTTTTTGACATGCTCAGGACGTTGTTTCCCCTCTGTGGCTTACTTAACTTAGATACTCAGGACGTTGTTTCCTCTTGCCCTCTGTCGAGTAAGCCTCCTCCATTCAGTTTTCTCTGCTGCTTGTGTCTCTGCTTCTTGTGGGTCACTCCCAGGTACCTCTGAATTTGGTTTTGCCATCTGATTGGTGGACGACTTGCTAGTCTTTTTTTGCTGAAGTCTTTTATGTAGTCTTTGTGGGGATCCGATATTTAGTCATCCTGAAGACATGATCAGCCCATTTTAAACATCTCTGGCAAATAACATCATTGATGGAGCTTGTGATGTTGAGACTCTGTCTGATGGAATTGCTGCGGATTTTGTCAAGGAGGGAAACTGCAAGCATTGTTCTAAGGCATCTCATCAAGTTTGTGATGAAATGATTCATGTAACACCCAGGATTCTGACCGACCCATAGATGGCAATAGGGAGGATGAGCCTGTTGCAGGTTCATGAAATTTTGTGGACTGGGAATGATCACCATAGGGATACAAAAAATGTCAAGGTTTTGGGGTCATTTTGGGGTAAAATTGCCATAGATTGTTGCAGGTTCATTTACTTCTGCTGCTACCAATAGTAATCACGAAAGCAGGCGAGACTCCTGGTTTGAGAACCACCTTGTAATAATTTTGTACAGGCCTCAAAATAAGCAGGAGCTCAGGGAGCAAGTGTATCCTCTGCAGCCTGGCTTGACCATCCAGGAAATCTTTATGTACAGCTTGATCAAAATCTCAAAAATTTCTGTCACATGGTGCAGCTGCTAGACAATGGTACAGAGATACTCTGATTGTCCATTGAAGTGGTACTAACACTAAACACCAGCATTTTGGAAAAATTAAAGCTAAGGATTCACCTTTTAGTCAGTTTTTACTTTTACTTGATTAGAAGGTTTCAGTCTGTCAAAGCACAGACAATTTACCAAAGTGAATAAGCAAAATAATACCTTGACACAAAACGGGGAATCAGCTGCACATGATAGGTAGGTAACTCATTCTAAGAAATTGGATACAGGATATACATTGGTTAATAGGAAAATCATATCAATAGTATTATCTATTTATAACCAAGTTTAGTTGCTGATGATTAATAAGTAGTTTTACATTTAGTCAAATTGTCTTGTGTATGTTTGTTGTCAAAACAGTATAGAGGCCAAGATTTTATGGCTTTCTTCCTTTTCATTGCTGTTGCTACACTTGTCAACTCAATACTTTAATTGCCCTTTCCCATTTATCTGAACTTTTCAAAGAGATACATAGGACAACAGTTAGTTGCCATGTCAGCATGATATCATAGAATTATGTTCTCTTGTAATATTCCTCCTCCTCCTTCCCTTCTCTTAATTCTCCCTCTCCTCTCCTTTTTAATCTTTTTATTTTCTTATTTTCCTCCTTCTCTTCCTTCTCTACCAGTCATCCTCAGTGGGGGTGCTACGGGGGGGGGGGGGCATTCCCCCTCAATATTTTTCTTGCCCCCCACTTTTGAGGCAAAAGCCCGCAAATCACGTAAATTTCACTTTTTCCCCAATGCCCCCTTCCTAAAAAGATTCCTGGTGCTGCCACTGGTCTTCCTCCTCTTAAAAAGTTTTATTTAGGTAAGTTGAGTTGTGCTGTCAGAGCAAGGCTGGATATATTTTCTTGCAGGAGTTTTGCTTCAAAAGATTTTACAAAGGACCACTTGTTCCAATCTGCAAACATTATTTCAAAAACTTAAGTGTTAGAAGGTAAGATCATCTCCCTGCTCACAAAAAGATGATTGATTCAAACCTTTCCTCCAGTGCAAAGTATACATATCTTGTACACAACTAGACAATAGAATGGATAATCAGGACACAAATGAATAAATTCTGTGACAATTGAATAATATTCAATTTATTTAACAATACAATAGCAATCCATGTGAACACCTGTAAGATCTTATATTGACATACTTTATCAAGTGGATCTAAGTGGTCTATAGTGTGTCAGTTTGAAGTGGTAAACCAAATTATTTGACTTAACCCTTGGCAAGCCCTTCACAGTAAGTGTTTCAAGGAATTCTACCAATGCTTGAAGAAATACAATATTGATAGAAGATATTGTTTCCAAGAATATATATATTCTTTAAATATCTTAAGGATGACAATGTAAACTTTTCAATGTCAAGCAATTGAAGTGTATGAGCAACTTTCCTGGTATGAGGCATCCATGTAGAAGCATCAGGAACTTTGTTTATTTTTGATCAACCTCTGGATATTCTCCAAAAATAACTGATTGGAGTCATATAGTGTTTCTGTTGAGACCTCTCTTGTAGAAAATACTGGTCAGCGAAAAACAGGTTAATTTTTTAAAATTAGTAGGGACCATTAAAGCCATTGTAACATTTCTATTAAAATGTTGGCATTAGTAGGGACCATTAAAGCCATTGTAACATTTCTATTAAAATATTGGCTTTTACTGTCAGATATGCCCCCTTTTAACTTTGAGCCGAACAACTGAGGTAAAGCAGAGAAGATCTGGGTAAAGCAAAGCAAAGAAAATTGGAATTTACTACCAGCGCTAATATGCGTGTTACTCCGTCGGTCCATGGTCGGTCGTGCTACGGTACGATCCTTTGATTTGTGTGTATGACCGTCCCATGTTCGTACTGTGTTGTGAACATCGCATATGTGTTTGACTAATATTTCCATCGTAATAATAAACCGTCTTACGGTTTATAGACGGTTTATTCAAAATCGTTTAGGGCTTCAAAATGCCTGTTTTCTAGGAAAAGGGTTGTTTTTGAACTTCTAGTTGATGCTTTAGGGGTCATTTTACTAAGTGTGTTTGTGTTTTCTGACTAAGGGGTACCTTTCAGATACAATCCTGATTTGTAGAATGCACCATTCTTAAAAGGTCACCATTGAAAAACTACAGTGGTTTAAAAGGCATACATTCTTCCACCTGGGGAGAAAATTAAAATTTGTTATTAATTTAAAATGACGAGAGTCTGAGTTCAGCATCATCAGTTTTTTCCCTTTTTTTTCCAGAAGCAAAAACAACAATATCAATAGACAACAACAACAACTGTAAAATAAACCACATATGGGGGGGCTTCAGTGTCCTGGTGTACACATGTGTGACCAGAGATTTTCAAAATATAAAATTTGCCCTTTTGAGCAAAAAACACCCCTGAACAAGAACTTAACATGGTTTCGTAATAAATTTTACCCTCTAATCAGGAATGTATCTGAAAGGTACCCCTAAGTCAGAAAACACAAACTTTACAAAACGCACTTAGTAAAATGACCCCTAAAGCATCAACTGGAAGTTCAAAAACAACCCTTTACCTTAAAAAACAGACGTTTTGAAGCCCTAAATGTGATTCACCTTTGTGAAAAGGACCCATTTTTCTTGTTTTTCTGGTCAACAGTGCTTGAGTGACTCCCCTTTGAACACAGTCTGGTACTAAAAAGGTCTATCATAATAATATTACAAGGCTGAAAAAATGTAAATTGCATATGATTTCTCAACTTCATATTATATGAGTGTAAACTTAAACCCTAGCAACTACAGCGTTTAAAATCAAATGTTGTTGTAGGATTGCAAACCTGCCGTGTTGTGTCGTGTGTGTGATCTGAACGTCAGGGGTAGTTTACAAATTAATTGGCACCAGTAAGGTTCCTGTATTGGAATCATTATCATATGCTTAGTTAGTAGACTAGGCTGTTGAGACTTTGGTTTTCAATGCAACAACTATGGACTCAGTGGTAGAGTTGCTATTTATATATTTGTTTGTTTGTTTATTTATTTGTTTATTTATATATATTTATTTAAATTTATTTATTTATTTATTTCCTTATTTGTTTGATTGATTGACTGATTGATTGATTGACTGACTGACTGACTGACTGACTGACTGACTGACTGACTGACTGACTGACTGACTGATTGATTGATTGATTGATTGATTGATTGATTGATTGATTGATTGGGGAAGCCTGTCTATTTTCCCTAGTGAGCTGGGATATACAGGGGATAGGGGCAGAGAATTGCACAAAAAAGGGAGACATCAAGTTGATTTTTCATTGCCAAATGGCATACAGAGGAACTTGTTTACTGTGTCTTGGCATTAACGGATCTAAAATGAGCGTTTATTGCATTTCGACAGTATTTTTGTGGGACATGAGAGCACATCAGACATATCGAATTGCATTCTGAATCTGAAGCATGTCTTTCTGATATCAAATAATTTTCATTTTTGAAAATCACAATATAATACAAATTTTATGACAAATTATAAAAATTTGATATTTTCAAATTTTGATATAATATTATATCAGTCCTCGAAGTAAATTATATAAATCTAATGATATATTCTTAAAGTGTATGTAGCAGGGAGGAAAAGCCGACGGTCAATTGAAAATTTTGACCTTTCATATTGAAGATATGGATTTTTTCCCAAAAGACCTAATTTTTTTGGTGTTTTGGGAATAAAAATCCATATCTTCAATACGAAAGGTCAAAATTTTCAATTGATCGTCGGCTTTTCATCCCACCTACATACACTTTAAGTATAAATTATCAGATTTATAAAGTTTACTTCAAGTACTGTTAAATATCAAAATATCAATTTTTAATGATTTGCCATAAAATGTGTATTAAATTGCGAATTTCAAAAATCTAAATTATTTGATATCAGAAGGACATTCTTCAGATACATTCAGAATGCAATTGATATGTCTGATGTGCTCTAATGTCCCAAAATAAATACTGTCCAAACGCTCATACCCCACCCCTTAAATACTGCCCAATCTAACAAAATTTAACAAGGCAGAACCACTGTGCATATAGATGCATCCCCACTTGATGCCATGATGCCGTCACCCTAAGTCATATCACTGTGAAGTCATACACAGAATCACTGGCTGGGCTAGTGAAACCCCAGTGGCTACCGGTCAGTGATCCTGTGCTTGGCTCAGGAAGGGTCTACAGTGGCGTAAATTGGCGCCCCTATCCCCCACCCGAGAATATCTTAGACGCGTGGGTGTGGGAATGGCATATTTTTTTTAAGTGAAGCTGATTTGGCACCCCCAGTGGTAGCGCCGGGCATGATGCCCCCTAGCCCCTAGTTATGCCACTGGGGGTCTAAGGTTCGAATCCCTGAGGTACCAAGTGAATGAAGGGATTTCTTTGTTCATCTCCTCTTTGTAGTTTCTTTTCCCTTCTAATAGTAAAAAAACCATGGGGTGTGGGGATTATTAAATCAGAACACGCATTCTCCTAGATCCAGGCCTACAGGCTGAGTCAAAAAGAAGTAAACTCATGTTTGAGGGGCTGTAACTCAAAATCTGCAAGGTATCTGCTAAAAATAAAAAATACCACTGGAAAAAGCAAATTCTACACGTCTAAATAAAAAAAGAATTGTTGCAATTGCTCACAGCAAACTCAAGTTATACTCATTTGAATACAACCACCCATTTTTGTAGCTGCACACGGCTGATTGATTTTCATCCATTTTAATTTCGACGAATCGACGAAGTGCTAAAAGGATTTATTGTTGAAAAGACAACTTTTGCTTTTAATTAATATTCAACAAAACCCATGATACTTCGTCGACAGAAACGTGCGCTCCCGTGCGGTAAATTGTGGTGCCATGTTGTCATTTGGCCCGTTTTATTATGCAATGAGGTAAAATCCGGGGTCACCCCATTGTGGCCTATACACCATCCGCGATAATGAAAACGCGTAAAAGGGTAGTTTTTTCAGTGGGTAGGCACGATCTGTGCGTACCGTGTTTAGGGTGTCAAAACGTGAAAAATGGGGAAAAAGGGTAGCAAAATAGCAATTGCTAATACGCGAAAATGAAATTTAGGGTATGAAATTTGATGCAAGGAATAAAATCCCTGTTTAGAGTATTGTTTTAGCCAAGGGTTAAATCCTTGTTTAGGGTGCTTTTCAAAAGTTGATTATCGCGGATGGTGTACAGGCCACAATGGGAGTGACCCCCGAGGTAAAATTCATATTGAAAAGAGCCCATTAACATGTAGGAACTGTTGATCGAAACCACACCTGCCACAGAACTTTATTTGCATTTGAATATCGCGACTTACCAATCAAAATAATAGGTAGGCCTCTACTTGGGAAGTGAAACCGTGTGCAGCTACAAAAATGGGTGGTTGTATTCCAATGAGTATAACTTGAGTTTGCTGTAAACAATTGCAACAATTTATTTTTTATTTAGACATGTAGAATTTACTCTTTCCAGTCGTAATTTCATTTTGAGCAGATTCCTTACAGATCTCGAGTTACAGCCCCTCAAACATGAGTTTACTTCTTTTTGACTCAGCCTGTATGTTAACCCTAAAACTGCCCAATTGAAAAAAATCTTATCAATCAAGGAAAACCACTGCACATGCATGCATCCCATGTGATGCCATGACACAATCACCCTAAGTCATATACGCACGGAATTGCTGGCCGGGCTAGCGAAACCCCTGTGGCTACCGTTTGGTGATACTTTACTTGGCACACATGCAAACTGCGAGGGGTCTAAGGTTCGAATCCCAGGGGTACCAAGTGACACATTGTTCTCTTCTCTCTAGTTTTGTTTCTTCTTTACCTTCCAATAGCAAAAAAACCCAGGTGTTAGGGTTGCATCGGCAATGTTAATGCACTTTGAAATTTGTGTAACTTTGTAACTACCATATATATATATCACTCTTAAAGTATAATAATGTATGTTACTTTTGTCCCTCTTTGCGCAGGTGTTATAAGGCAGCGTAATCATCATCATCATAGGTCCAGGAGGGCTGTCACATCTAGGGCAGAGAGAAAATGGCCGCATGCCGTCATTCCATATGTTATAGATGGAAATTTTACAGGTGAGAATTGGTACAAAATGGTAAATATACGCCCGGGAATATACGGTACCTTTATTATCATTTGTATGAGGTCATGATGGACTAATTGGTAGGGCATTGGACTCATCATCAAGATTGTGGGGTTTGAACCCTATCAGGAATTATGTCCTTGGTCGAAACACTTTTTCTCCTCTTTTCAAGAAATTTCAATCCCAATCTTTGCGAGTCACCTATCAGCTAATATAATATAATTAATATTCCATTTATCATTTAATTTCCAGCACACTTTCATAATTGTTATGATATGTAGAAGAAACACCGGGAAGAAACATAGGCCTATTTAGCGATTTGCTAATTTTGAAAATCATAAAAATTATCAAAAATCTTTTTTAGTTTTTGTTAGTAGCATAGATAGATGTGCTGACAGAGCCTGATGGCATGGCTAGATGTGTATAAAAGACAAACTAGGTAATTTTACATGAAGCTGTAATATCTCTTAATAACTGCATGTATTTGAATGGGGCTTCAACTTTGTCAATACTACTGGGGTTATTTTTTCTCATTTTTTTGCCAAATTTTTCATTTCAAAAATACCTGATGGCAATTTTAATGACTTGTAATTTACACTCAATTTTTTTCAAAATACTTTTGCTGGGACGGGCCTTTAAAGCCATAATGTGTGATTTGTTCCACAGCGACCCCTCAACTGTGATGCAATCAAGCAAAATGAGTCGGATCTCGGGAATATTGATTTTGAGATATAATCAATAATAGTATTCAACTTCCTTTGTATTTTATTGTTTTGAGCAACACTAAAATGGCCATATCTCTGGAACCATAAGTCTAATAATTATGATGGGGTTTTTGATGATGGATTCATTTTGCTTGATGGCATCACAATTTTTCTTGAATTTCTACTTTTTGCATGATTGTAATGCCCAATGATGCTTTAATTACATTAAAATTTCTTGTGCATGTGTATCATCGAATCAGTGACCAGTGACGTATAAATTGTCTATATCGCTATTTGTCTTACGTTTCATTTATACATCCCAGCTGTATGAAGCTCAATAACAATCAGCGATCTAATACACGCATTGACGATAATTACAGGCACTGGAATGAAATTGCAATATTCTTTGTTTTACTCATTTGTTGGCTCAAAATTAAAAGGGGACATAATGTGATCAGTGAAAACTAACATTTGATAGAAAAACAAATAAGATTCTTTTCTTTATTGAAATCACTCATCATTGCTTTAACCTGGATTTGCTATACCCAAGATGATTTGATGTTGTTTTTGTAACAGTAAAATACAAAAATAATTGAACAATTGTTTGGCCAGATTTCAAAATCAGTTTGCCCAACATGCAACATATTTTACCTAATGATGCTACATAGTTGTATAAGTGTGTTTTTCTTCACGCTGTGTCAGGAGTACCTGATACTATGTGGAGAGCTAAACAATGATAACCTTTTCGAATAAAAAGGATTTAAAAATAAATAAGACAATGCCGTTTATTAGTATAAACAATGAACTATATAATTTTTTTTTTACTGTTGTATAGGAATTAGGATTCAGGTATCAAAATTCACAGGACAACGCCAGGATCAATGATAAAGTAAACCATAATCACTTTGGGACAATTGGACGGAAAGTTTTCTGATGCTTTAGCTTTCATTTAATTCATTTTACCTATTTCTAAGAAGCATGGTTCATAAGTTGATAGTCAGCTTTCTTGGAATAGTATCTGCTAGAAGTGATCTCATGAGCATCAAATTTGATCATATCAATTATCAGGGCCCGGATCAGGGGGTACCGTCCCTTTGAAATCCATACACCACTTGCACTTTCCACTTGAACTTAAGGGGTGTGGTTTTTCAAAGGCATACACTAGGATCCACAACATGCTCATCTATCAGGGCAGTTCTTTAACCCCAATACATTTGTATATCCATTGAATGACCTCTGAAAATTTGGGTACAAAAACTCATACTTTGCAACTTGAGGTCAAATTTTGCACTATGATTGTTTAATTGAGGTTATTGATCTATGCCATTTGGATGAGGCCATTGTGGTCCATAGTGATAAGCCCTTCTTCAGTAGTGATAGTTGGCAAGAATCAATTCTCATTTGTGACAAATTTGAATTCTCAAATCTATTTATGAAATTGTCTGATAAGAATCATATTTCAGTTGAGTTGATTCAAGCAGAGAGAAGTTTATTGTTAAGATATCCGCCAAAAATGCAACAGGAGATTGTTGTCATTCTGCTTTTAATCTACCAGCTTTTCAAGAATTCCATCTCTCCAAACATCCTAGTACATAGTTTAGCGTAGCGCATGCTAAGTACGCTTTGTTTCACAGTTGTAGTCAAAGACAGTGACGTCTCTGGAACCCAAACACATCTTGTTACTTCATTAACCAACTGGGGCTAATACTATTAACTCTTTGCCCTCACTCTGTCAGAGTTTACGGAAATATATTTACAGTTATGTATTTGTATTTTGCCATCACCATGTGATCAGAATTGGAATCTGCGACACTTGCTAACTGGTATGACAGGGTGACGTCATATTGTGGACCTAACTGGTATGACAGGGTGACGTCATATTGTGGACTTCAAAATATGTGTGCTAAATTCTTACTTTGAGTTTAGTTGTTTGTGGTATGATCTCATATCAACACATTTTCCATTTTAAATTCCTGGTATGAGCACAGTTTAGCATTAAAGGGATGTTGATAGTGCGATTCCTCTCTGCAACCATATATTCTGTTGTGTGTTTGTTTTTGCTATTACCTTAGAATCAATTTTCATGACATATCTCACTCATTTCACTCATTTCAGTTGGTTGCCCCTTTTATACATAATTAACATCCACCACAAAGGGGCCATAATGTCGGCAGAACAATCTCTGAGATATGATCCATTGATCATATTAAAAACAATTGAAAACAAAGAATATGTCAACACATTGATTGTTTTTTACTCCCTTTCAATCAAACAATAGAGACATGAATCATTGTAAAGCTTATTTTGAGGAGATTATTTGCCTGTTCAATATCTCAAAAAGTGAAAACGCCGTCATTACAGCCAATTTGTGGTGGACAGTCACACAATTATTATGTTCCTAGTGGTGTACGGACGAGAGGGTCAATTTGCTTCCCTGGCTCAAAATAATAAGGTAAAATTGGAAAAAAATTGTATTGTGCATCTTCCTTTTGGCCTATTTTAGGCCAAAACTATCTTTATTTGAGTCCTCCATTTTAGCAACTAGTTGGACGATTGTGCAATTTATCCCCCTTTGAAATTTAGCCAGTTAACTCACTGTAGTGTACAGGTATTATAAATGGATCTTTGAATACAAGTGTGTTACTGAAGTATGTGGGGGAGGGGGAAAGAAATGAGGTCAATCAAAGGACAGGTGTCTCAGACAGACAAACTTGTGGCTCAAGAATGAGTTTTCACTTGAGGTATGTGTATGATGTGTTAGGAACAGATGGATATGCTTCAGCCCTATTTTTTTGTGTGTTAGCCTGAATTGTTGCAGTAAATTCCATCTTTCTTGGTACCCTGGCCCAGGACCCTGTCCCTTCCCTTCAATTTAGTTAAGTTTGGACCACTCTTCCTGAATGTTGTAACTTAATCATTTGACATCTGAAGCAGTAGGGATAAACAAAATGACATTCTTTTTCTAAGACCCAGTAGCTATTATACATTTTCATACTTAAAGAGGAAGCCCCACCAGAGCAGTTCTTCTGGGGTGAACCAAACCTGCCTGGTTATCAAATTAATCAGTGACAATGTTATCTCTGATTTTGACAGGTGCTCTAATTGATGCAATGACATTAAAACATCAATTAGCCTGTCAAATTCAGAGATAACCTTGTCACTGATTAATTTGATAACCAGGCAGGTTTGGATCACTCAGAAGAAATTCTCTGTGGGGCTTCTCTTTAATAAACTTGAAAGTTTGAAGGCAAGCTATATTAACTGCTTTTCTCTGGTGATGTCAGTCAGCCGTATATCCAAGGTTGGGGAGCTTCCCCCTGTAAGAAGGCTTTCCCTTTGCCTCCCATACCACTAAGCATTTCACCAGGGTGCATCTTTTTAAAGTACTGGGTACTCATGCATATGTTTTCAATAGGTATCATATTACAGTTCCATCACATTTTGAAGTTTTACTATGTAACATTAACCTGATCAAGATAACACTAATATATCTTGTCCTCACTTGAACTATTGTGCTATTCCATTTGAAATCCATACACCCCTATGGAACGTGTGATCTAAATCTTCCACCACTGTGCTTCCTCACAGGGAGTGTGAATTTCAAAGGGGGTTACCTGAAATGGTGACTCCATTTAAAATCTACACTCCCTGACTGTGTGTGAGATTCAGGTCATGTCTTCCATAAGGGTGTATGGATTTCAACTGGAATAGCCCATTTAATATGTGAGATAAATAATAATAATAATAATAATAAAAACGCATTTATGGGGCGCCTTATGCCAGAACTGACCTCAAGGCGCCTTACAATGATATACTAAACTACAAATGTAAAATATCTTAAAATACTATCTTAAGCTACAATAATGATAACAATGAGATCATGGAAGTGGGGACATGCTATGAACTTCAGATAGCAAAAGTTAATTTTGAACTAAGTTGTATCAGTATTTAGAATATTATTAATTCTGTATTGTACTGTTTTTGTGCATCTCATTGCCAGGGGTGAATCAGAAGAAAACTGCCCCCCACAAATTTTCAGGGAAAATGGGGATGGCAAAGAGTCAAGTGTCCTTAAAATTAATAAAAATGGGACAAAAATTGACAAATGGGGACGAAAATTTGGCTTTGCCCCTCACACTAAATTCCTGGCTCCCATCCTGGCTACGCTACCGGTATACCGTTCTCCCCTCCATCTTCTTAGAGTGCAACTGCTATGCAATCAGTGATGCATTAATAAGAATATTACACCTGTATAAACGTCTTAACTTTCTTCAATTTTACTGATGATTTACACATTTAAATAGCTTAGTCAGATAAGTGTATCTGATATAATAATATTTTTATTTCCTTTATTTTTTTGCAGGTTCCCAGCGTGCAATGTTCAAGCAAGCCATGAGACATTGGGAGAATTACACCTGCATAACCTTTGTAGAACGAGAGCCAGATAATCACCAGAACTATATTGTATTCACATACCGGCCCTGTGGGTAAGAATTACCAATGCTTTATTTATCTTGGTGGTTTTGTACAACAACAACACTAGACTAGGAAACTTTGACTTTGCCAGCTGATTTCATAATAGAATGCTCGGTAGCCGGCTGCAATTTGTTGGATTTAAAAAAAAAATCAAATGAGTCTCCTGAAGATTCTTTCTTGTAAAATTTACACCAGTTGAGGAACTACTGGACCAATGGTGGGCATGTGTGTACTTATTTTTACAATTTTCATTTAAATTATGGCAATGAAATTGAAAATTTAATATTTTTGATTGAATAAAGAAGAATTAGCTGTCACCTGTACTCTCTACATCTACAGGAGAGGTACTGAAGAAATTGTGTTCCCTTCCCATGATGCTTTGCACACACTGATGACTGATCACACAGGGAACTTTATCCTTTACTGAAGGCCTTTTGCACTTAATTCTGAGATTTCCGTCACCCACCTGTGTTTGAAATTCATGCCCACATTTGAATTCATTATTGCAATTTTTCACAAAATGAAATTAAAAAGTGTGTTTTTGTGGTAAAAACCCCTAGATTTTTGTGCTTTGAAAATTATCATTAATATTGGGTTTTTTTAACAAAAAATGTGAACAAAAATCTGAACAAAAATCTTAACAAAAGTGTGTGATTTGTTTTACTCATGAATGTTAAACACAAAATCTGCTTTACTACACCTGCTGGGGCATCCCTACTTTCTTTATTGAGTAAATTGGTGCATAGAGACTTTGACTGATAAAAACAACTTTGGAAAATATAATGCTCTAAAAGCCTCTAAGCAAAAAGTACCATGTTTGTTTTCTAAAAATCTGTGATGGAAACTCCTAATCAAGTATAAAGGGCGATTATTGGATAGGCATTTTATGCACATGGATCATCATTTACAGGCACTCTCAGTGATTCGCTAAAATAAAAAAACAAAAACAAAAAACAGATTTTTGTAACGAGAATGAATGTGCCAACATACACTGCAAGTGATAAAACTGAACATAATAAGGGTAAAATGTCACATCTTGGCTAATTTTGTCTGTACTGTCACTTGTAGCTCTAAGAGCTCATAATTATCAATACTAACATTTTCTTCCGTTTTGCCCAAATTTCCATAAGAAATGAATCAATAATTACTATTTTATTGGCTTATGCTTCACTTCAAATCTTATTAATGCTATTCATACAAATTTGTATTTTTTTTACACTTTAAGGCCTTCAAAATCAATAAATAATGCATTTTACAACTATTACCTAAAACCTGAAAGGGCTGTTTAAATTTGACTAAATTAGGAATTTGTCGCAGGTAAAACCGATGGTAACATAGTGCATTATGGGAAGGGAATATTACGTGCTGTGGGTGAGAGAATTAGCAGGTGTGTATTTAGTGGTCAGTCAAATCAAAATATCCCCTTTCAAAGTTTGTGTATTCAAATTCTTGCGGTCAGTGCCTGTGTGGGTATTTGATCCGTTTCCGAACCATTTATCAAAATTGATGATATCAAAATATATTCTTTTATAAAAAGAATTTGGCATAGTTTGAGAATACTGGCATTCAAGCTTAAAGAACTCCTGGTGATATTGAAGTTCACTTCAAGTTCATAAGTAATGAATGAAGATAAAAGATTTTATAATGTTTGATTGATTTGCAAGATAATTGACATGTGAATGTGTAGAACCTAAAATAACATAGGGGGGTTAGAGTCAGAACTGGCAGGGTTGGCTTTCCTAACATCCTTTTAGAGTTTTTTTTACTTAAAAGTATGGACTGCTACAGTCCTTACTTAAAAGGGTGTGTTTGCACTTGGTCTTGGAACAAACTCATAAAGATTTCTCATTGTTCATAATGCTCAATCTTCCAAGCAAAATAAATCACAGAATTAAGAAAGTGCAGAGGAAAAACACATTATGTGACATTTCAAGCAGAATGATTTTATTCTGCCAAAAATTAAAATGATTAATCCTGCCAAAATCATTGTTCCATTGTTCGTTTAACATTCATGACCAAATGATGGGCTATACTAAAAAGGTCATGCCTAATATTATAAATTTGGATACTTGTAAAAACTAGAAAAGAAATGTGAAAGAATTTGGTCACTTCTTTTGCAATAATTCCTAATTAAATTTAATTACCAAAGACAGCAACCTGTTGAAACCCTGAAAATGAATGAATTAATGACATCTTTTTTCTTGGGTTTGGTGGTTTTTTTGGGAAAAACCCTAAAAACACAGTAAATTAACAAATATGTAAACATATGGCCAACTCTTTCAAACCAACATCGTTAGATAAGGGTTCTTATTTGCAGTTGCTGCACCAGGAATTGTTTTTATGGGGGTGAATATTTTTCGGGGAAAAGTGAATTTCAGTGGGCAAAATCAACAAATTTTGCACAAAATTGCTGCAAAAAGTGAAAATTTATATAATTTTTGGGGTTTTGCCTCAAAAATGTGGGGGGAGGAAAGAAAAATATGGGGAAATGCCCCTTGTCATCTCAGAAGCACCGCCACTGCCAATTTGGGGCAAAATTATAATAATTACCTATTAGAAATGGGTACGAGTTCTACAGATTGAGCCGCACACCCCTGTCAAAAAATAACCAAGTACATGTACCCCCTTGGTTTTAGGACTTGCACAGTTTATCTTCGTTCACGTCCAATTGTGAAATACATGTATTATGTTGTGTCATCTAACAGAAGAATTCTAGTGTCCTAGTCAGACTATTTTTGTATAGGCCTAAATGTCTAGACAGATACTGTATTGACTATGATATTATATATTAATGGTCCTGTGTCACCTGGGGTACCTTTGTGTTACATAGTAAAAAAATGAAATGGTTCAAACATTTTACCAACACATCTCGTTTGAAGTGGTTTATCCTTCTGAGCATTTTGACACCTTTTTTATGGAAATCGGTTAAAAAATGAAAGAGTGCGGGCAAAAACAATCACAAAGTAGGGAGGATGTAACCCCACCTCTTTTTTCCACATTTACAATCATTCTGAGCAAGTATTGGGGTCAGTCCATGTCGAAACAGATTGAGTGTACACCCACCCTCTTGGATTTTGCTCTCCTTTGGCTCAGGGGTACCTTTCATGGATCCCTAGGTGAGGTCACAAGAAAAAAATTCAAATTCCATTTCGTTTGCGAATGGCGGGCATTCAAAGTTTGGCGACCTCGACCAAAATTGTGAATTTAAGGGGTCCAAATGACAAAGTGCTCTCATTGTGGGGCACTTTCTTCTTAATTGAATCAGTTGTGATCCTCTTTTTTGAATGTGGTCACTCACTGGCTGTGTCTGAAATACCTAATGCCAAAAAGATAGATTTGAATTTTGTTGGGATTTCAGAGGGGGTCAAAATCAGCACTTCGTACTGTTCAATAAAATTATCTTGATTTTGAAGGACCTATGATAATGTCACAGTGCACTTATAGGTCCTAATTATGTTCAGAATGGATTAACCATATGCCAATGTCTATGAGCAATTCCAAAAAGAGAAATTTCTAGACCCTACAGAATTTTAGGCCACCCCTAAAGTGGTTCAGCCACAAATGGCACTTAAAGTCGGCAAATTTTGACCCTAATAACTTTAGGTGTACACCAGATATGAATTTCTAGTCTTTTGCATCTGAAAGAATGTAGTTTAATGTTACTAGGAACATAAGATTTGTTTTGTATTTTTGTGTTTTAGTATTAAGTTGGCGCTTTCAAAAATAGTCATTTTGCCTAACATACCATGCATACAGGATACGGTACAAAATGCCAATTTTAGTGTGATATTTTTTTAATATTTTTGATCACTTTATAGCCATTTGTATTATTTATCCTGATATTTCAAGTTGCTCTTGAGTCAAGTAATAAGAAAAAACTACTTTCTAATCCTCTGTATGGATTTTTAATGGGGTCAAAAATGCACTTCCTGGCAACGATGCACATGCAAAGTACAGGTTATGGGGGTCAAATTTTCAGAATGCTCCCAATTATGTCAAGTAATATATCAAATTACTCAGTATGGTCATGAGGATTCCAAAAATGTATAGTTTGTTATGTGCCAGACCTTTCAGGACGGCGCTATGACGAAAAATGTTCATAGGTAAACGACCTTTTTGAAAGTATCACAACACAAAAAATACAAAACAAATCTTATGTTCCTAGTAACATTAGACTACATTCTTTCAGATGCAAAAGACTAGAAATTCATATCTGGTGTACACCTAAAGTTATTAGGTGTCAAAATTTGCCGATTTTAAGCGCCATTTGTGGCTGAACCACTTTAGGGGGGCCTAAAATTCTGTAGGGGGTCTAGAAATGTCTCTTTTTTTTTAAATGCTCATAGACATTGGCACATGGTTAATCCATTCTGAACATAATTAGGACCTATAAGTGCACTGTGGCATTATCATGGGTCCTTCAAAATCAAAGATAATTGGATTGAACAGTATGAAGTGCTGATTTTGACCCCTCTGAAATCCCAACGAAATTCAAATCAATCTTTTTGGCACTAGGCATTTCAGACACAGCCAGTGAGTGACCACATTCAAAAGAGGGTCACAACTGATTTAATTAAGAAGAAAATGCCTCTCAAAGAGAGCGCTTTGTCATTTGGACACCTTAAATTCCCAATTTTGGTCAAGGTCGCCAAACTTAGATGGCCCGCCATTCGAAACGAAATTGAATTTGAATTTTTTCTTGTGACCTCACCTAGGGGTCCATGAAAGGTACCCCTGAGCCAAAGGAGAGCATAATCCAAGAGGGTGGGTGTACACTCAATCTGTTTTGACATGGACTGACCCATTGGTCTTTTAAATGAACTTCTGTATTTATTTACTTGGTTTAGATGTCTGGGAGTTCATTTAGACATTTTTTTACTAGATTCAAGTTTTTAAAGGGGGTTTTAAATGAAATTTACAATATGAATCCCTCCCCCTAATCCTCTTCCCCCTAATCCTCAGCCACCCTTGGCACATTTCATGCCAAACGTCATAAGAAAATAATTGAAAAATATTTTTAAACAGGATAAAAACATGAGTAATATAGAATAAATTAGCCTCAATTTAAGACCTAATTGAATCTTCTAAGTGAAGGAATACTCGAGAGACAGTGTTTTGAAATCCAAACTGCACATCAAAATGTAACAAAGCCACCTTTTTGGGTACCCCAGTATATGGCACAGGATCTAATATGATGTTAATATCACAAAAATATCCCTTTTTGAGATATTTTCTGTCTGTCATCATGATATCATTTTTATCAGGAGACAGACAGTATCAACATTGATGCCTAGAGGAGGCAGTATGATAGAAATTCAAAAAGTAACATGAAAATGTGATGGGCTATGCACTTGACCTGTTTGCGTGCTGGTAGGCCATTTATTGTGACTTGTATAGTATTTACAAATACACGTATTCATTATTTTTTCTTGGAAGGGAGTAAAAATGAAACTGTCAAAACTCAAAGTCACTGAAAAAGTGTCATAACAATGTGATGGGAATACTGTAAAACACTTTAATTTCGCGGGTACTTTATTTCGCGAATTGGCGATGATCGACATTTTCGCGAGTATTTAATTTCGCGAATTTACAATTTCGATATAAGCTTACACCTACAAAGTATGCCAAATTTTGAACTCCACAGAATTCTGCACTAACTTTCATATTTCTATCCGTTTACATCGCTCTAAACACTGGATAAATTTCCCTTTTCTTGGCCTATAATGTACAATGAATATCTAGTTATTCAGATTAAACCTTGATTTTTTATATATTTTGTCATTTTGACTGTCTATTTTGATGATAGTTTTGCGATATTTTACCACTTCCAAGTTGGACCATCGGCCATATTTGATTACCTTGTTCCCAATGCCCCTTGCCTATTACCCACAATGCTGTGAGAACTACCTGCCGATTGGCCAAAAAGAAGCTTTCATTATCGATTGGACCAATCAGCAACATTGTTAGAATAATTTCACCATGCAAAAAAATTGGGGTGAATTATTTGCAAAGCTCCATTCTGATTGGTGATTAAAATGAAGCTATCACGTAATTGACCAATCAGAGGCAATGTTAGATTGGCAGGTAGTGCTCAGGGGGGTTAAAGATGGCCGATTTGACATGAAAAATACCAGAAAATATATCAAAAAAGAATGTCAAAATAAGTCCAGAAGGACTGAAAAATTAACAACATGGATGTGCACTAATAAAATTAAAATATTACTTTACCTCCATGCATCATGAAAAATTAATATCATGCTGTATTCTGAGCGATGTAAATGGATATAAATATGATGGTTTGTGTAGACAGAATAAGCTTAAAATACATAAAGCTTGTTTTAAGCTTTCTGTGTGTGTTTTCAAGGATCAATTTCGCGAGTATTTAATTTCGCGAATTTGTAGACCTCGCGAAATTCGCGAAATTAAATACCTCGCGAAATTAACTTGTTTTACCCCATATCAAAAAAATAAGGTACCGGGTGCCTACCCGGTGCTGATCCGCAAGGTATCCGATACCTTGTGGATGTCATTTTTAAAGACATCCAATGGCACCCGCTAGCGGATTAGTTTTCGGATGCCTCAAAGTCAGAGTTGGGAGCTACGGGTAGGTATCCGGTGCCTTAACAAGTTATCCAAAAGGCACCCGCTAACTTAGTCAATAAAGGGAGGCATCCGAAAGGGCACCCGCTAACTTAGTCAAGAAAAAGGAGGCATCCGAAAGGTATCCACTAACTTAGTCAATAAAAGGAGGCATCCAAAAGGTATCCACTAACTTAGTCAATAAAAGGAGGCATCCAAAAGGTATCCACTAAGGTCACATGATCACCAACTGCCATTTCAAATTTGCTGTTGGATTCATGCAACAAGCTGTTCTCTTGATGGTGGTGTTTTGGTCTCTTCACACAAATCATTCATTCTTTATGGAGAATTTTATACTACAGATGACTACAATGACTATATATATGCACATGTAGATGCACAGGTAAATTAAAGATTTGCAGAGTTGCATTTCAAGCAGTAAATGTTATAAGCTTATCAACTGCTTGTACATAATGTGTGCAAAGGCTGCTGAATTTTGCAGTATCCACTTGCAAGTATCCAAAATTAGTTTTCTGTGATAACCTTTGCTTCAGTAGCCACTGCAAATTGGATTCATATCATTGGCAATTACTGATACATGTCTAAAAGGTTGGAGATCGGAGGTATAATTGTACAATGCCGCAAAGTATAGCATGTGGTGTACCGGGGGCACATCAAAAATTTTGGTGAGTATGCTCCCCAGAATTTTGAGGTGGTGGGTCTTTGGGAGCTGACGGCGTGCCGGTAAAGGGGGTCTTTCGGAGCTGCGAACCGGGCTGTGAACAAGTAAAATGGGGTCTTTTGGAGCTGCGAAAAGTCAAAATCAAGGGTATTTCTTGGCTTTTTGGTTGAAAATCGCTTGAAAAAACAAGAAATATGAGGAATAAGCAATTGTTGGGTCTTTTAGAGCTGAAATTATCAAAATCAAGGGTCTTTCAGAGCTTTATTTTGGTTAAATAATAGGGGGTCTTTCGGAGCTGCAAAACCCAAAAAGGGGGGGTCTTTCCGGGGGAGCATACCCATATGGTCATTTGTGTTGAGTGCCCCCCCTCCCCGGGGTGGTGTACCTCTGGGCCCGGGTTGGCACTTATAGGAGTCTGAAACCTTTAAAACAAAATTGTCCAGGCCTAATTGGATTTTAGTTTTGCATTTTACTTTGTGTTATCATGTCATTATGTAGGCCTACAATTTATGCTTGGGACTCAAAATCATTTAGTGTTCAGGAATTCATTGTGTTTTACAGATTTTGTGTTAAAGTAAATTCCAATGTACCGTCGTATTACAGTAAAAACTGCACAGCGCTAATAAAGCTCACATGTTCGCCGGTTTGTTGTATCCATGTTATACTCAATCAATGTATTGCCTCATTTACATGAACTTCCACAAGAATGTTGCCTAAGGGGCTGTGCAATAATTATGAGCCCTCAGCCCCTGGGGGAGGTTAAAATTGTGGGGGCCAAGAAATTTTTAGCGAGCGAAAGGAGGGGGGGACAAGCAATTTTTGCCATCTGGGAGGGGGGGAAAGCACATTCACACATTCACGGGCACCTTTTAAAGAAAACGCTCTACAAAGGCTTAGGAAAACAGTACAGAAACGCTTAAATATGCAAATTTTCCTGCTCGCAGTGCTCGCAACATGTATAGACCATTTAAGGTTTGTAAATTGGGATCACAAAAATTTGGCATGCACGGGGGCAACTGAATTTTTAGTGGACCGAGAGGGGGGGCAAGCGATTTTTGGCGAGCCGTTCGGGGGGCTCATAATTATTGCACAGCCCCTAAATATATGCCGACCAAGTGCGGTTTGTTGAAAACCATTGATGCCAATTGAAATGTGCCAAATGACATCGGGTACTTATCCGGTGGTCTCCAAAAAAGCCATCGGATAGTTATCCGTAGCGTACACTAACGGTTCTCAAAAGTTTTCCACAAAAGGCACCGAAAGGCACCGGTACTTATCCCATTGCTATTCACAATACCGTGGAGGCACCCGATAGGCACCCGGTACTTATCCGGTACTTACCAGATGGCTATTCACAATACCATGTAGGCACCCGATAGGCACCCGATACTTATCTGGTACTTACCCGATGGCTATTCACAAGTGACCAGATACCATGGAGGCATCCACTAAAAGGTATCGGGTGCTTACCCGGTATCTACCTAATTTGCATGTCATTTCAGCCGGTGCTTACCCGGAGAGTAGCGGATAGGTATCCGCAAAGTTGTGTTTTTTCGATATGGGACAGTATCACCAAATTCAGGCTGTGCATTTGACCTGTTTGCATGCAGGTAGACCCTATAATGTTCTGTGACTGGTATGGTGATAGATAAGATGGAAATAGTTATTTACAAAATAATTTTTGTTCCTGGAAGTGAATGAAAATCAAATTGCGACTTATGCCCCCCAATCAAACCCTGTGCCCCCCCCCAATCAGACCCGGTGGCCCCAATCATGGTCAGTTCCCCCAATATGATGACCCACACTACGCCACTGTAGGGGAGTACTAGTGTAGTACCAGTGCAGTACCACTGCTGGTGGGTCCTGTGCAGTAGTCAGTAGCATTGGTACTGTATAGGTATACTGTGTGCACCAGTTAGGTACCGGTACCTTGGCGATGGTGTACATGTGCAGGCGGCCACAATAGGAATCTTGTAGTGTAGTTTTGCTAATCATGTTATCTGCATATTTGTGAATATTAATGATCAACCTTACTTACATAATTATTTTAATCAAAATGTGGGGCCTCAATTATACACTGCATTCTTGTTTTCCTCTGCTAGCTTTGTTGTTTGATAGTGGTGTCAAATGGTTTGAACTCAGAAATGCCACTTTTCAGGACATTTCCTGATTTCAGGAATTAAAAAAAAAATACGGATTTCAGGAAATTTTTGCTCTATCCTTCCTGTGCAAAGGAATAGGAATAGGAAAAGTGCATTTTTCAGGATATATCCATGTTTTTCAGGAAATTTTGACAACATTAAGTGACATCTCTTTTCAGAACTTGAACTATGACAAGGTATTATTGCTCTAATTCTCTTGCATAGTACATTTGCCATGTAAAGGTCAAAAGTTAAGAAAATACATAAGGAATTCAAATGTAAATGATGAAAGTTAATGTACCCTATATTCTTGAAAGGAAGAATGACATTTACCATTCCAGATGTAGGCATATAGTGCAGTAACTTAAGTAAGCAGAATTCCCTCAAATTTAGTGAGTCATGTTGGGTTTTACAACATTCTCAAACATTTGGTAACCATTTATGTTATGGCACAGTTCTTGAACTTCAACTTAACTGTATACTCATTTGATGACATTTGAACATGTGAAGTACAAAAAATCATACCCTGCAACTTGATGTCAATTTTTGAGCTGTGATTATTGAGTGGAGTTATTTGAACCATGCCTTTGGGATTGAGACCATTTTGCTTAGAGTGAAGTTTGAAAACGGATGTCTGGAAAGGAGGAAACCAAACCTACTGCCCAAACTAATCAATTCTTAGTATTAAAAGTATAATGTGGTTTAATTCACAGTGATAATTTGTAATTGTGCAAAGACTTGAAAGATTTAGGTTTAGATGTGGCTAGAACTCAGTACTATGGAGGAAGTACCTCAAGCAAAGGCATAGCAACCAAAATAGGACTACTGGTATGAGAAAAGTTACAATCTTGGGTTCAAAATAGATATTTTACTGGATATTTTTGACCAAATTATGTAATTTACAGCCTTTACTTTATCTTAGTGTTAATTGTTCTCATGATCTCTTTGCCCCTAATGTGCACTTTTGCGTGGATGTGTGCCAAACAAACAAACAAACCATCACCAACATTCACAGTTTGTACAAAAAATCATTCACATACTGTACAGGATCAACTTTCTTCAGTGCATATGTTCATAAAATCACAAGCAGTCTTATGTGGAAACCAATGTTTGTAAAACAATAATGAATGAATAGGAAATAAGTCCTGGGTATAGGCCCGGTCCCCGCTCTCCGTGCATCTGCGGGTATTCATGCTTGTCGGTGAACTTTAAAAACACCTCCTTTTGCATCTCATTTTGCGAAGTTTTCAGGGGAAAAACACACATTATTTGCCCTTCAACAATATCCCCATTTTCGCTAACACACGAATATACCCTTTTCTGGCAGAGACGCGTAGGCTGTGTATCATCTGAAAACACCCCTTATTTCGCAAAATGTTTGATGAGCATGAGTACCTGTGGATGCACGTAGTGCAGGAACCGGGGGTATAGGTCTGTCCATGGAAGTGGTCTGTCTTAGCCCCAAATATCCTACAAATACTTGATATAGGCCTGACTGGTATTAGGCTGACATTCTGTAATATACCAATTTGATGTACTCATGATACTCTTGTGGTAGAATCACATCTGCAAATCTACAGTCTTTGGGATAATATATTTTGAATCTAGTCAGGTCAATTTTGATTTAAACATGTGATTCCAATCAGAGATAGCAATGACATGCTATTGGTACTGTTATAAGAATATGACATACATTTCTACATTACTTGCCTCTCCTTCACACTTGTTATCATTTACCCATCAAGGGTAAAACATTTATATCAGATTTTTGGGTCAGAAATACCCTTGAATTTCTTATCCCAAGTTAAGCTGCAAATTGTATTTGAATGCCTTCAGCTTGGTAATGCAAAAGTCAGATTGATATTCTAACCCTCCCCCCTTCGAATTGTAGTGGCTCAAACATACATGTGTTTCCAAAGCACAGGGCTTGGGCCGGGGCTTGGGTGGGGTAGGTTCAGGGGATTTAATCCATAATCTTAATGGTCTTGTAGATTTGACTATATTTCCAATGAAATAAGATCTCACTAGATTTTCTGAATCAAACTTGACCCAAAATTGTGTTTAGAATCAGGTCAAATATGACTCTGAAAATCTAAGTGAGATCGTATTTCACTAGAAATCTCAAGAGTGCAATATTGGGCAACCTTTTCTTGTGGAAAATCCTTTAGACACAGATCTGCAATTTGAACAGAAATGAATCAGAATGTCTGAGAACAAGAACATTTTGAAACTAATTTCATATTTTTGGGCTATCAAGCAGGATTCTTTAAAATGTGCCTGGGATTTTTATGTGTGTAAAAAAACTCAAAAAAACTAGAGGATGTATGGGTTAATCATATCTACTAAAACAAGCAACATAACCAGGCCTTTCTCAGGAAATTTTGAAAATTAAAAAAAAAGTCTTTAAAAAATTCCAATTTGCGCACATAGTGAGCAAAATTAGGGTTTTTATGCTTTTTTGTCAAAAAGAGGTCCAAATCATTGGAAGAAGGTCCACTTTTCACAAAATTGCCCCCCCCTGGAAAAAAGTTCCACATTTTCAAAATCTGCACCCCTTGAACATAACTTGACTGTGTTTGGATGTGGGTATGGCTAAGATTGTCATTGATGATTGCATAAGTAGTATAGTTTGGCTGTTGGAGCATGGAAGTAGAAGGATCTGCAAGTGACCTAGTTCAAGTCAATGGAAGCTTTCTATAAATCTATTTATGTGTGAGTAATTTGTTCAATTGTCCAGCAGCAACCTCTGTCTAATCTTGGATTCCTATCTCAAGGCTAATCCTCTCTTTCCTCCATGTATCAGGATTAGCGCAAGAAAGCCCCATTTTCAATAGCTGCCGTGTGTCGTGTTATTAAGATGTGTACAATATAGAATGCAGAAATTGACCAATTTCTATAGGGCAGCTATTGCAGGTACGGCTTTCGTGCACTTACAACTCAAACTACAGGATTGTATGGGAATGCATGCCTTCCTATTATGGCTGCTTCACTTGATTACAGGTTATAGAAGGAACCTTCTATAATCTGTGACTTGATCTTCTTGGCTACAGTGTACAAGTACACATCTCAGTACTTGCAGTTCCCTTTAAAAAGCAAATATCAGAGTTTTCTGTCCAAAAATATATTGCTAATAGTTTGATCAGCTCATAATCAATAGGCCTGATATCAATACATTTTATTTCGAGAATTGTCTTGTGATGATTTGCCAGAAGTATTAAGAATTATTAATTCAAGTCCAATACTTTGTCTCTACTTTATTTAACATGCACAATATTGACCAGGCGGATCAACTATTAGCACCTGCACACATTCTTGCTTTATTGTACCTTGATTTTGATGTAACATATCTGAAAAATAACTGATACAAAGTCATTTTTACTTTTTAAATTCAATTTACGTCACATTGTCTTCTTTAACATTTGAAAATAAACACAATTTTAAGTGTATTATTTGTTTTCCCTGTAAAAAATTACACTAGCGCGCAATCATGTAATGTCCAAATATGACGGCCACCATCCTCGAAAATTGTTCGAACGTGTAACACGTCACACAAAGCAGTCATTTGTAAAGTGTACTTTTACTGATGAGTTTTAGATACATCATGAGACACAGTAATTATACTTTTTCAATAACCTGCATTTGTGCCGTGTATTTAAACAAACTTGGAACTTGTGATTGGATTAAACACGTCGCATAGATTCATGAGGTTATGAGTAAGAATTGGCTTGTTGTATAGTTTTTGCAAATTTGATATAAATATACTGTACAGCTTGTATCAAACCAAGATCATATATGATGTTTTTAGAGAAAGTAAGATGGCCCTATGTTGTATCAACATCTGGAATTTTAGATCTATAATGCAATGTCAGTGATCGCAGGGTCAAAAAGTGAAAAGGGGGAAGGTTGAGTTTACAGTGCATAGTGAAGACTGACTAGATAGTTACTTGGCATATAAAGTTGATAAAAATATGATAGAGGCCTCTGGCTTGTGATTTATATAAAGTCTTGGAATCTTGAATACTGTCACATGTGCTGTAATATTTTGCACTGATTGTAAAGGTCTTTGTTATTATTTTGAAACCATATTACCAGCAACAGTTATAGCCAGTAGAACTTCCAAATTCTTACATTTTATGTTCCTGAAAACCATTTTAGCAACATCAAAGTTATATTAGGGATAACCATAAAAATTTCATGTTGCCCCTATTGCTACAAAAGATTGTTTTCTGGATAGAACTCATCAATAGAAGTATTTTGGTGGTTAAATGGTCAAAATCGGTCAAAAACTTTTCAATTATGAATTTTCAAAGTTTCCCATTCTGACCGGTCATTGGAACGAAATAAAATGACAAGGTCCAAAAATATCAATTGGGAGCATAATTGGCATAAGTATATATTTACCTTTATATATTTCTTTATTTTAACATATATGCAAACATGAAACAAGCATATTGTGAAAGTATCAAAGGGTTTCTTATGAAATGGCACTTTACTAGTCAATGGCATAAATTATTTTTTTCAAACCGAGGCATTGAAATCATGCATTTAGCGAACATTTGCCAAAAAATCATCCAAGATGGCCGATATGGCACAAAATCAAAATTGCACTAAGTCCAGGTAAACTTTTTTTTTTCACAACCAAAAATGTCGATGTTATTGGGTTTAATATGACCAATTAGTAGGTGTATGCAAATTAAATATTAAGTGTCATTGAAGGTCATTGACTCACTTCACCCATCATGCTCATGTGTGACTTCTAACAAAAGGTGCTGGTTTCCCGTAGTATTCCCCATTCAAAACAATTCAATACATGACCTTGGAGTTACCTGCATGACTTTCATGGCTATTTTGAAACAGTTATGGTTGCACATTCAGGTCCCGGATTCAGGTACTTCTTTTGAAAGTTCTAAACAAGGTATAGCTAGCAGCAAGTTGTAGATGGTATGGGCCTAAATATAAGAAAACGTTTAGGGTTGAAATCAGGTGAAAAATACATCAAATGAGCACGAAACTTCAGATTTATGTTCAGAAAGGTGTCTTCTTAGCATGATTCGAAAGGAGTATGGAAATTCCAAAGGGAAGCTGGTGATTTAATTTGTAACTCGAGATCTACTTGTTCAATATTTTAACCTTTTTACAGAGGGTATGATAGAGGTATTACTGGCAACTCTACCAAATTTCAGCTCAGTAGGCCACATTTTCACCTGAAATTATTGACATGAATATTTTGTGCCATTCTTGAGCAGTGCTGAACTCAGCCACTGGCAATTAAGCGCACTGTGGCGATGGACCAATTTTGACTCGCACTTACAGGAAAATGAAATAAGTTATGTTGCTGCAATTTGCAAGATAGTTACAAAATATAATTGGCATTAACTTCCTAATTTTTACAAATAAATATTGAAAAATAAAAGAATGAAATCAATTTAGAAATGTCTGTGCAAGCAGTGCACAGTTGAGCTCCCTGCATGTCTATGGGAGTGTTCTAATCAAGTTGATGGTTCATTGGTCATCCCTAGTTATATCAATCGTTTCTGAGGATTTGCAAGTCCAATTTAAATAAAATTTTCACCAAATTGTCACCTTATAATGGACAAGAATATAAAAATATACATGATTGTGTTTGACAATGACTCATTCTGGTCCATGGCATTACATATCTGCAATATATTGGAGTCTTTCCAGCACAGATGAGAGTCCTGTGTTGTATTCAATACCATAAGGTCCGGGTATTTCCTGCAGCTTCTTCAGTCCAATAGTTCAAGTAATTACTACCCTAGTTTGATATTAGTTTGCTCCTATTATTCAAGTTTCAGATAAAACTTTAAAAATTGAACAGTATGTGGTGAAATTAGCTTCTATTGGGGTCATGTAGAACACAATACTTTTTGCCTCAGCAGTAAGCAATAGGTGTACGTACTTCTTTGTAACATGGTAGCCTATAACAGTAATGATAATCTAACAAATTCTGCATCAGTGTGTTCACTGTAAGTCATTCAAGCTTTGTTTGGCCGATGTTACTATTTCATGACAATCAAATTAACCTAATCAATCATTAAAAGCATTGTTTACTAATTGTTTTCTTTATTTTTTCCCAATTCCTCAATATGCTAGACCAAGTTTGATATAAAATTAGATCGATTGAGCCCATATTTATTGGTTGAGCTATGAGTTTTACAATATTGAATGAGACGTATTCTCATCCAATATTTTAAAACTCATAGCAAGACCAATAAATATTGGGTGTAAAGCATCCAATTTTATCATTATTATGTGTTGGATTCAATATTTTCACACACTTGGATTCATCAAAACATAATAATGGGCCATAGAGCCTTATTAGGAATTACACATGTGATGACATTTAACATTGAATTTATCGGGCATCACAAATGGTAATGTAGTAATTGGCATTATTTGATTGGATTAATTATTACTATTGTATAAAGATGTTCTATTTTAACTTGAACATAATAGGAATTAACTCTGGGACATGTCAGCTTATTATTGAACATATGCTTGATGAGATATTCTTTAAATAAGAGGTAGCACACCTGTTCCTCAAGAAATTCCAAATGTGTATTGTAAATATGGAAACTTGAAAAGGCATTTCATTGTAAGCAAATAGTTTGAAGTTGTAATCCATTGTTCCTGTATGATATTAACTTGCTACACATTCTTACTGTTTGCTATCACTAACAGAAGATTTTTTACTATTTTGTTTACATCACAGATGCTGTTCATTCGTTGGTATGAAGAATGATGGTCCTGGTCCTCAAGCCATATCGATAGGCAAGAATTGTGATAAATTTGGTGTTGTAGTCCATGAACTAGGCCATGTCGTAGGTTTCTGGCATGAACACACCAGACCTGACAGGGATGATCATGTCACAATAGTCCGACAAAATATCATGCCAGGTAAGAATGCTGTTATCGCTATAGGCACACGCATGGGTAGCCTATCAGTTCATTAACTGTCTATGAATGTAATGGTTGAAATATAATCAAGAAGTGAAATAAGGATTGTTCCATTCCTACCTGCTTGTGTAATGTAACAACATATCTTTCACTGAGTGATTTTATTTGAACCAGTCCATTGCAAAAATTTAAGACAGTTATATAAATTTGTTTTATATCACTCATACATAAATTCATTGAAGAATATTTTAGATTTTACAGCACAACTCAATGCCTGTTTCATATTGCTCAGCATAAGCATCCTAGGGATGGTATACAATTATTAACTGTCTATGAGTGTGATGGTCGAAATATAATCACGAGGTGAAAGATGGATTGTTCCATTCCACGGGCCAGAACGGTTAGTGGAATGGAACAATACATCTTTCACTGAGTGATTATATTTCGACCATTACACGAATTTAAGACAGTTAATATTTGTTTTATATCACTCATGCATAAATTCTATTTCTAAAATACTATTTAAGGTAGGAAATACATTTTTTCATCAACATAACACCATGTTTTGCCATGATATACTTCACATACCTCATAACTAAATCGGTGAGTCCAAGAGTCAGCGCACGGCTTGGCGCAGGCGCACTACGGCAGAGCACTATGATGGTAAAAATTATCACACAAGGCTGATGGTAAAAATGATAAATGGTAATCAACCAATGAACTGTCTAGAACTTTATGTATGAGTGATATAATACAAAATATCAAATGGTAATCAACCAATCAACTGTCTAGAATGTATTTATGAGTGATGTAATACACCTTGTCAATACAAGACATCTCTGATGGGAAAGAGTTGTTGATAATGCGGTACATATGAAATATAAATTGCCTACAATTATTGTAAACCGAAAAAGAAAAAAGCCACGCGTACATGAAGTGTTGGTAAAATGTTGGGGAAACATTGAAGTTTGAAATTGCATGTCCATATTGGAAATAATGATCAAGATTAGCCCCTTTAGACAAAGTTGTAAAGGGCAAGGGCAAGTTAAAACCTCATCAAGTATTTACCACCTAAATTTTAGTTATGAGGGTAATTATGATCTTCAATAAATGTCAACTTTTACATCAGGACACAACAAGTGTGTTTCCAGTGAAACAAACCGTCATCGGCAAAATATTTCCTCCTGGCTTCTGGTTTTTACCACTTAATTATGCTTCCTTCCTTTAGATTACACCTACACAATTTATCTTGTCGTTGAGTTACTTTCATGATGACAAGAATGCTGTATGTGCAATTGCTGCCATACATCTTTTAAAAATATTTTTAGTCTGATGTTAGCTAGATCATTAAGTTAAGCAACCAATTTATCCAAATTTTTGAGAAAAAAAATGGAGTAAATGTATTGAACAAAAATGAAGAAGAACAAAAACAAAACATAATTGTAAATTATAAGAGCTGCTGATAGACAACACAATGAAGTAGTTTGCTTCAAAATAAGTTGGGCCCATATGCATGCAACGCATTCAAACTCTATGCATAAAACCTAAACAAGCAAAATTTTAGGTTTTGTCAACAAAAATATTTTTTATTGATTATAATTCATTTGATTAAGTATATTTTGTTGTAAATATGATTAAGATGTGATGCAAGATAGCCAAGATATACATATAATGTTTTGCTTTTGAGATGCCATCATTAAAACGATTTTAGTATCGGATAAAAAATATGCAGCTAAATAAAAGCAATTTTGGTGATATCGTCCTCCTGTAATATCTACAATTAACATTCAGTTCGGTAAAATCATAACACAGTGAAACCTCATTTCATTTTCATTCTAGAATACTGCCAATACATTTGACTCATTGTAGCTACTGCACTTACTTACACTTGTTACATGATCATCAATTTGCTTGTAGCAGAATAAATGTCATAGATTATCGACAACTACAACAGGGAAATAATTCAATTGAAACTGTATGCAACTTGAAGTAAACTGCAGTGTGGGGGTGGAACCAGGGGAAGCGGGGGATTGTGGCAGGGGACATACATTTCACTTGACATTTCATGCATGGTTGACTTTGTGGCCTAAAGCAGTATACAGACTTTTTATTGTACGTACAATATTGTATGTACAATATGTGCGTTATTTAATCTATTGCCATTCTATTTCCAGTACTGTTTAAGTTCTAACGAATGTTTGATGACGTAAAATCGATAATATATTTCTGCTAGATATTGTATGTAACATATTATCGATTTTTCGTCATCAAACATTCGTTAGAACTTAAACATTACTGGAAATAGAATGGCAATAGATTCAATAACGTACATACAGTACATACAATATTGTACGTACAATACTCGGAGTCTGAAGCGCGCTTTAGGGAGAATTTGTTCTCTCCTTGTTATATCCTGGAAATATTTTAATATTAATTCAGTAAAGGGTGTTGTCCAATTGGCATCATTTAATTTGGAGGAAAAGTGCAGGAATTCACTAACCCTGGCCCCAAATCATATCCCCTATATCCTAATCTCAGGGGTGTAACCAGAGGGGGCAGGATAGACTACCCCTGCAGAAAAATATTTTCAGGTGAGATCAGGATGGACAAATTACAAATTTTGGTTAATCCGCCCTGTTTAGATGCTCTTTTACTCTAACTGAAAGGAAATTCTTAATGACCAGGCTTAGGGGCCCATGCAATGCTGAGACTAGTTACATGCATCCCCCACTAGGTACATACCTATTCCTAACCCTTATCCTAACCATATCAAGGGTTTTACAGACTTGACATTTAATATGGAATACTTTTTCGCAAAATTCCAAGACTGGTCTGGTAGAGGTCTGCATAAACGGCACGGGCTAAATATTAATTGGGGTGTGTCGGGAGTTGGTTTTAAATAATTGTTTGACAGAAAATGTGCTTTCCATTGGTTTACATTATGGCGCTCATAATGTAGAGAATTAGCCTAAAATGGCGGATATAAAGAGACTGAATGTGATCTTTGTTGGGGTAAAATTTCGGAATTTGAGCAACATTATTCTGATATTATCAAATTTATTGAGTCTTGAGGCGATTTTACTGAACCTAAATACCAATAAGTGTTCGTCAGTAACTGAAATGCATCTGTCATTTACCAGTTTTGAAAGTGGGAGGAGCCTTACAAAATATGGCTCTTAAAAGTGGTACGCACTCACAAAGTTTGAATGGTCCCCTGGGGCCAGATGTTATAAACGTATTGTACACAAAGAAACAGTGTGGGTTCATTGGACCACCCGGAATCCGCACAGTTGTTTTTTACCTAAATTTATAACATTTGACCCCAGGGGACCATTCAAACTTTCTGAGTATGTACAGCTTTTAAGAGCCCTATTTTTTAAGCTCCTCCCCTGTTCAAAAACTTGGTACGCTGTAAGTGTATTTCAGTTGTGTTGAAAGCCAGTTGCTGACAAAGTTTAAGAAAATACCACCTCAAACTCCTATAAATTTGATAATAACAGAACCATGTTACATAAAGTCCGAAATTGTGTCCCCCACAAAGCTAAAATTCAGACTCCCTAAATCCGCCATTTTAGGCAAATTCGCTACATTATGAGCACAGTAATGATAACATATGGAAAGCACACTTTCTATCAAACAATTATTTTACACAATCTCCCGACACACCCCAATTAATATTTAGCCCGTGCGGTCTATGCAGACTCCGTCCAGACCAGTCTTGGAATTTTGCGAAAAATATTCCATATTAAATGTCAAGTCTGTAGCATAGACAGGAAAAAAAAGAATTGTCTAGTAAATGGAACCATGATCAGATAGTGGTAACCCCAGTGGATAAACCGTTTTGGGAGGGACAAAACGTGCCCTACAGTACCATCTCTAATGTTCTACTTAAGCGTTAATTGGAGCATTTTGTTTATTTGGCAATCTGACAATGGAATAACGGAACTTGGCTCTGCCTAGTGTATATGTGACATCAGAAGCATGGTGTCATACCTAGTTTTGCTATCAAATCGGCATCAAATTACTATAGTAGGTAGCACACAATTGCACAACGCTAATTTTTTACTATTTATTAATTTGTCTCATTTGTCTTGCATCAGATGCACAATGTCATACCTAATTGAACAATGAACTTTGTATGACTACAATAGGTAGTACACCATTGCACCATTCTAATTGTTTTCTATCTATTAATATGTCTCATATATCAGACCGATGGGTCATACCTCATTTCATGTCCAAATCTATATTAACCCCCAGGCACTACCTGCCGATCTAACATTGCCTCTGATTGGTCAATTACATGATATCTTCACTTTAATCACCAATCAGAATGGAGCTTTGCAAATAATTCACCCCAATTTTTTGTGTGGTGAAATTATTCTAACAATGTTGCTGATTGGTCCAATTGATAATGAAAACTTCTTTTTGGCCAATCGGCAGGTAGTTCTCATGGGGTTAAGTTACTATTACTGAAAAGTATAAAACTATTTTTGTTGCATACTTTTTTGTGATTTGAACTGTTTTGAGCAGTTTTGCAGTTTTTTATATTCAAACAGTTACACATTTAAAAGCCTATATGGTAACAAATATTTTCACATTCTTTTATTTTCGTGGTTGTAAACTTAACCATGAAAAGTGTGAAAAGTAAAAATTATGCAAAAATCTGGCTACACAGTAGTTAGTACACCATTGTACCATCCTATTTAATAGCATGATTAATTCAGTAATGTGTATCATTTATCTTCATTGATTTCTCTTATCTTACCATTTCCTTGTACAGGTCAAGAATACAACTTTCGCAAATTAGAACCAGAGGAAGTGAACTCTTTGAATGAACCATACGACTTTGCTAGTATTATGCACTATGCAAGGAATACATTTTCAAGAGGAATATGGCTTGATACGGTGGTGCCACAGAAAGAAAACGAGTCCGGTGTAAGGCCGGAAATTGGACAGAGGAAAAGATTGAGTGAAGGAGATATAATACAAGCAAATAAATTATATCAATGTCCCTGTAAGTAAACTTCAACTGAATGACAGTCAAGCATAGAATTTGATTGGAGAATATGGATTCTATTATATACTCACTAGGAACTCAAACATGCTCATGCATCTGTCAATACACAATTCTCTAACCAAAATGTGTTTGTACAATCAAAGAATTACCTTTCAAAATTGGAGACAAAAATCCGCAGGGTGGTACTCAAGTTAGGTTTTGGTAGGGGTGTGCCGCAGAGTATTTAAAAGTGGACCCATCAATATACCAATTTTTCAAGAAATTTGGATCCATCGATATACCAAATGTCAAATTTTTCGGCCAGATTTTACTCAGATTGTCTTAGTTTTTACAAATTTTGCCAAAAATTTTGGTAAATTTTCAAAAAATGTTGGCAAAATTAAGAAACTTTTGAAAAAAGGACCCATCCATGTACCAAAATTGGCCTTGAAAAAAGGAGTCATTGATATACCAAAAGGAGTCATTGATATACCAAAAGACCTAAATGCTACTCATGTTTGAGGCACGCCCTCTTATGTTCATTTGTACTGAGTACCCCCAGGCAAAAATCATACTCTGCAACTTGAGGTCAAATTTTGAACTTTGACTGTAACATGAGGCTTATTGAACTATGCCATTGAAGTGAGGCCATTTGGGTTTGTAATGACTGCTATGGGAAATCTGACATGTTGGAATATTGGACAGAGGAAAAGATTGAGTCAAGTAGATATAAACAAGCAAATAAATCACAGACAAGCCTAGAAATAGAATTAAGGAAATAGCCTCCATATAGCCCCATTATGCTACATGGTAATCTGCAATATTGGATTGTCACATATTGAAGACCAAATTAAAAACCCCTAATTAATTAACCCCTTTCTTAAATGTCATACAAGATGCTAAATGTTGTTAACTTTGGAACAAAATAATGCTTAGTTATGGCTCCCTAATAACATCAATACTAAAATTAAGTACCAGCAGTCCAATTTTGACATCACCAATACTGCCATAATATCACATCTCACAAAATTGGAAAAATCCCCACACATAAGATACACCCGTCAGCATTATTACACTTTTTCCCAGTGTTTGCCATGTTTAGGTCAAGACACATAGAGTGAGTGAAAGACATATCTACCCCAAATAGCTGCCTTTTGGTATATAAACCTTTACCTTGAGATAAATTTGACACAAACATACCATAATTCTGAATATCTCCATATTATTATGAAGTGTTTACATTTCAAACTTGTGTGTACTCATTGACCCTAGCATGGATGTGTTTTTTAATGGCCTTTGAAACAAGCCATTTTGACAGTACAGGTGAGCATGGTAGGCCTACACAGGAAATGTTGATTCCTTATGCTTTAAAGAATTATAATAATTGAAAACAATGCTTTTTAGACATAGGGAATGGCTGAGTAAAAAGTATGATACATTTGTTATGGGTTCTGCAACAGGGCCGTAGCAAGGTTGAAAAATGTGGGACGGCCATCACAAATGTGGGGCAGCCAAATTACAAATATATGCCCAAATTGAAATAGAGATATCAAGAAAAACATAACAAATGTCTCAAAAAGTGGGGCGGCCATGGCATCCCCGGCCGCCCCGCTTGCTATGGCCCTGTTCTGCAATATGGTGTGGGAGCTATCCTGCACTTGGACAGTCAAGTCTGGAGAAAATAGCTCTTCATATTCTTCCTGGAACAACTCGGTAACCTTTCAGATAATGGTAAAGATCTTTAACTCATGATTTAAGGCTAAGGGGCCTACACTTGAATTCATTATTGTGATTTTCCAGAAATAAAAATAAAAAGTGGTCATTTTTGCCATGAAAAGATGAAAATCTGTATTTTTAGTGACAAAATCAAAATTCAAAACATCCATTTCGCTACTGGCGATGCAGTCAACTCGTTGCGATAGATTAGGCTAAAAATCCTTCTAGTTTGAGTGAGTGAACGATAAATAACACTCTTTTTTGGTCATATAATGAAAGTTGCAAAAATAATGAATATCGAAAAAGTTACCTCATTTGTTTTCAGAAATGATGTGACAGGGAAACTCAAGATCAAGTAGCCTAAACCTGTGACAAGCTTTTGGATTCTGCATTAATATTCCATTTTGAAATCGAACAAGAGGCAGCCAGTAAATGTTTGCATATGCATGACAACATGTGTGTTCTATTATGTGTCTGGTGTGAAAAACTAGTGTTAAATTTGATGATAGAATACAAAATTTAATCAAAGAAATGCAATCCAGATGGAATATGACATGAGATTTGTACCCTGTTGTCATGGGTAACCAGCAGTGAAAACATTGTTGATATTATGCATCTTGAATCCATTTCATTAGTTGTTCACATCTGATTCAGATTTCTTCACCTTTGCAAGGAGCAAACCAGTATCCTTAAAGCGTCACCATAGTTACAGCAAATTATTTTTTTTGTGTGTATTTAATCAACTGAAACTTTCTCAAGTGAAGTGCTTGATTTGTATAACTGTCACATATGTAGCTAATTAATTATTATAAGATTGAAAACAGTAGTCATTAATGAATGTTACATCTCTTTCTATATTCTGAAATTAAAGTAAGTATGTTAAAGCTTAGAGCTCAGCTAGGGAAGGGAGGGGTCCACTTTATTTGGAGCATTTGTGTCTACTGTTTCATGAAACTTATTGTCTTTCAGTAACCAGTGACTGATAACTTGAAAAACAAATGCTAGGTAATTCAGTGTCAGGTTAGAGGATAAGGTCACCATTATTGGTGGAAAAACATGTTTTATTTCAAATATTTTGAAAATTTATCCACATTTGACAAATTTGGGAGAGGGTAGAAGTCATTTCAGCAAGAACAGAGAGGTCGCTGGTTGGCAGACCATTGATAATAAGGTTATTTGGGCAAAGATTGTAAAATAGCAAGTCCTAAAAAAAGTGTTTTGGGTAACATGTTGTCATGAAAACATGAAAAGGGGGCTCTTGTCATTCGCATAACATTTAATTTAATATTCAATTGAATCAACATTTGGATAATATTTGAGAACATTTCTTGTTATCTTGTATTTAGCTTGTGGTAGAACTCTTCAAGAGACAACAGGGAATTTCAGTTCTCCTGGATGGCCAAAGAACTACCAGAATGAGGAGGTGTGTGTATGGAGGATATCAGTAACACCAGGAGAAACCATTGTATTGGATTTCCATAATTTTGAATTGGTTGGCAGTGAAGGATGCTGGTATGATTATCTAGAAGTCAGAGATGGTCATTGGAGATTCTCACCGCTACTTGGTAAGATTTTGTTTTTCAAAAGTCAGAAGGTGGTGGGCATGCTTCACTCTAAGTAGGGTGCAAGACCATGCGAGACCCAAATGAAACATGTCAAAGTAGCAAATAAACTACTACAGGTCCAGGAGAATATGGGAAATGGAAGCTCAGGCAAATTGACATAAATAATGTAAAGAGCGACAAAATCATAATGATGGGGATCACACCAGTGCAATCATGATTTTTGGTCAAGAAGTAGGGCCTATTCTGCCATACCACACAGAAATAGTCCTACATCTAGTGGTAATCTGTATGGTACAATCCCTGGTTTTTCTGATTATTACAATCAATGTATCAAACTTTAGCCAACAAAATGAATTACACATTTTTATTTGTATAATCCAATATTTGAAATGATCATGCAAAATACATTGATATGAGTACAAATATGCTCAGTATTGGTTCAGTGGTTCCTAAAGCAACCCAATGACAGTGATCATGGTGATGGCATGTTGCATAGAATGTTAGACTCTGTCTGTGTTTTTGCATCGGTAAAATGCTAAGCTATGCTTCTGCAGTATCAGTGACATTCAAAGTGATTTAACAAGACATGTACACCAGGGGGCTCTACGATAAATACACCACTAAACTAATATTGTGAGAAAACATGACATAGCACATAGCAAGAACCAAGAATAACATGGATTTAAGCTTCGGGCATTAAGACTTATTGGGACAAATGACTGGTAGTAGAAGTGCTGTGTTGGAGAAATGTGAGCAAATTGCAGAATGGTTAGCATACACCTAATATGGAAATTGGCAAATTCTATAGATTATATGATAACTGCAATGTTAACTACGACTGGGTGCATTTGTACTCATGTGATGAGTGTGGTTTCCAAATATGGTCATGGCTAAATTTTAATTTTACCAAAATATTTCATAGGTTTTGTATAGCGGATTTATTTAACAGCAGACATGCCTCTTTAAAGTTGATGTTCTGATTGGGGATGCCAAAGTTATTACAAATTGTACACTTGTCCCAAACTCCCTGACTTGGGAGAATAAGTTTAATAACATTGCACCATTTGTATTACTATATTACTCCTTTCTGAAGGCATATATCCAATATAAATCAGTCTACCATCATACTCACTGGATTTAATATACTCTATTAAAGGAAATACGATTAAAGTAAACTTACATTGGGTATGTTTTTCTGAAATGTATTGTTATCTCAGTATCATGTATGTAAATATATGTAGAGCCCTCTTGTGAGTTAATAGAGTTAATAGAGTTAATATTTTTTGAAACTAGTCAGTGCACACCATATCCATTCTCCAAAATCTTGCAGCTAGGGCTTATGTAATAGAGGTGCTAGATGAAGGCATCTTGGCAGTCAATGGGAATATTGCAGCTACCAGAGATTAGGGGTCAGTGAACCGTGTTTCATTGGCAGTAGGAAGGGGAAGAAAATGAATTTGAACATTTCTGACTTGTGTTTATATACCTATCTACAACATCTTATTTGCCTGAAGCTGTGGATATAATTCATGCTGCTTGTTATCAGATCCATTCACATAGGAAAAAGCTAACTACAAATTGCCTGCATCAACTTATTTTGTTCACATTCATTCCTGAAGCACATGAAGAGGAAGTTGCCTAAAGAAACAGTTGGCTCAAGAAAAAGTTGACTGAAGAAAAAGTTAACTGAAGAAACAGTTGACTGAAGAAACAGTTGACTGAAGAAAATGTTGACTGAAGAAAAAGTTGACTGAAGAAATAGTTGACTGAAGAAAAAGTCGAATGATGAAAATGTTGACTGAAAAAATGTTGACTAAAGAAAAAACTAATTGAAGAAAAATTTGATTGAGAAGCTCTCAATTATGCTGGCTTTGCATGGTGGAGAGTTCCCTAAAATAAACAGAGTTAACATAAGACCAATCTTTTTGTGGAAGATGTCTGCCTTTCATCTCTTTCATCAAAAAACCTCATTTAGAGGCATAATGATTGTAGAAGGAATTCTACAATATAACTGAAGGGTAGGTGGGTGGGGGCTAGAAGGCCTTGGAACCAACTCAGCCATGACACTTGCCTACATGAGTCCCCAACAAATTCATGTGTCTATGAAGATGGTCTCGATTTTGCCCCTCCGACACTGCCTTTGCTCCTACCCTACTCCTAAAAGTTATTAAATCTCATTTGGCTAACGTGTCACTCAAATGTCAGTAACCATGGTAACATCTTATTTGAATGTTATATTACAGGCAGGTTTTGTGGAAATACTTTACCAGAACCAATAATCTCAACAGATAGTAGGCTATGGATTGAGTTTAAAAGTTCTTCACATCCATACAGTAGGGGATTTAATTCATCATATGAAGGTATGTATCTCTAATTAATGTCTTCTAAAAATTGCACAGACTTAAATTTCTTGAGATGTTTTTTCTCAGATTGTTGTATCACAGAACTATATTGACCCATGTGAGTTACTATGGTTCAATTAGTTCTGCTGCATGGAGAAGATGCAATTCCATATAAATAAATCATTTACAACTTATTCAAAATACACATGAAAATAGATATAAATTGAAAAGGAAAACCAGATGCGGCTAGACAGGATGGTTGAGGAGGTATGGTGACTAGGCTCAAACATCCACAGGCATCATATAGCAAATACTGTCCAGATTTGGTGCACATGGGCTCCTTTTGCCTTATGGTAAATGTCACATACCAATAGAGAGCTCCCTCCACTGAAGATCACAACAAGAATTAAGGGTCCGTGCCCTTATTTGCTGGTGGGATTTATACGGGAGGAGATTTTTACTTTGTGTCTAAAATTCCAATTATGTCAAGAGAACCCATATGTGCCATTTGTCGAATCTTTACGGTATACCAACCAGTTTTGAATGCATTCGATAAAAATACATGAAGGATTCTGCTTAAAAGGTGTCAGATTGCAGAGCAATGAAAAAATGTGTCAGATTGCACAGCAAATATTAGACCAAAACGTTCTATGTTTGGGATGAAGTTCTTTTTTGTTATTAATTAGTTAGTGAGAAGGGTTACTACGCAGCCAATCCTGACAAAAACTTGCTGCTTCAATGATCTCATTCCTGATGATATATCTCAATAACCCCATGGAACAAGTATAGTACACAATTTGACCTCTGGTTGTTGAACATGAGGTTTTATACCCACAACATTTATAAGTCATTAATTAAAAGTACAAGCATATTGGAATTAAAGAACTTTGTCCTAAAGATTGTAATGTAGATCCTAGTGATACTTGCCAGTCAGCACAACAGGAGAACCCCTGACTTGCATAAAACCTACATGTCTGTCTTACTCAACAAAACTAGAATATGTGATGCGATCAAGCAAAACGAGTCGTTTATCAAGCAGAATAAAAATTTGGGTTCTTAGTTCATTAAATGTGCTATTTTAGGAGCTTTATTTTAATGAGAAGTCCATCACAATTGTGCTTATGGTTCCAAAGATATGGTCATTTAAGTGTTGCTCAGAACAATAAAACACATAGGAAGTTGAACACTATTGGCTGTATCTCAAAATCAATATTAGCTTGATCATATCACATATGAGCTAAAACCACAGAATTAGAGAAGGAGAACTGGGACTCGACCACCATCTTGATACAGGCGTGGAGCAAAAATGGGGGGTATTCGTTTTCCCTTGGAATGCATTTGGGCATTTGTTGTCATGCAAGCGCGACATAGCACGATGGATGCATTTGAGAGACACACTTGATGGGACCTGCACGTGATACCAAGACGCTTCAGATGAGATGCAGAATTGTTTTTGTTTGTCTCTGCGCACCGTTGGCAATGACCCAAAGGCCCCCAATTCTCTCCCCATAGCTGACAGCGCCATGTACGTGGCGGTATATGGAGTCCCGGTTCTCCTTCTCTAATTCTGTGGCTAAAACATATTTTTAATATAATTGTATATATTATTTTCTGACTAGCAATATGTGGTGGTGAAATCGTGAAGGAGTTTGGAATGTTGCAAAGTCCTAATTATCCTGATGATTATAGACCTAACAAGGAATGTGTCTGGCAAATTACTATGGCTAAGGGATTCAAAGTTGGTCTCAACTTCCAGTCATTTGAGGTGAGTACCTGTCTTACTATGTCTTAACCCCCTGAGCACTACCTGCTGATCTAACATTACCTCTGATTGGTCAATTACATGATATCTTCACTTTTATCACCAATCAGAATGGAGCTTTGAAAATAATTCACCCCACTTTTTTGTGTGGTGAAATTATTCTAACAATGCTGATGATTGGTCCAATTGATAATGAAAACTTCTTTTTGGCCAGTCGGCAGGTAGTTCTCATGGGATTAAGAAATGCAGATTTATATAGTGCAATATCTCAAGATTGTTGTAATTCACTAAAACATGCTGACCATTTTATGCAAAGACAATGAAGACGACTACTTAAACAATTTAGCCTAATTCTGAACATGCATTTAAAGAGGTCCAGCACCTCAATCAACCATATGCCTTCACAAATTTTTCAAAGATTAATTTCATGCAACAATCAACAAATTATCATGATTATTATAATTCACTTTTTTTACTAGATATAGATAATTTCAAATGGAGTATTTCACAAAAGGAGTTAGGGGGCCTTAACTTCACATCATCATGTAACTGCACATTGCCCGTGACCTTGTACGGGTACATAGCAGCTGATTTTGAGTGCTTTGGTGCCCGTCAAGCACTCAAAATCAGCTGCTATATGAAAAAGGACAAGTTTTACCGTACTCAGGCATGGAAAACATGTGGAATCTGGAAAGCTCTGTGGAAATTTCATGATTTTGAGGGAAATTTTGCTTTAGTTGATATAGGAAATTTTGGGAAATTATGGAAAATGTGGCTTATATTGTTGGGAAATAAACGTTTTCCAGTCCTGGCCACCCAGTTGCAATTAATGGACTACCCACCTCCCAGAATTTTATTTTCATTAATATGTACAGGTTCAATTTTAGTAGTGAAGCCTGTTAAGATTGGAGGGGGGCTTTCTTTGGACACCAATAATAACCCATTTCTGAGTAGTTTATTTTGCCACAAACAAAGGTGCATGCAATTTGACCAAAGGTCTGTATTTGATCTAATTCACTAGATTGAGAGACACGACAGCTGTATTTATGATTATGTAGAGGTACGAGATGGACACGGGGAAGAGTCACCTCTGATTGGTCGATACTGTGGTTACATCATACCAGAAGATGTGGAGTCAACTGGCAATAAACTCATGGTGAAATTTGTATCAGATACATCAGTTAATAAAGGTGGCTTCTCTGCTGCATTTTTCAAAGGTACGTGAGATACATCCACATTTCTTGTACATGTAATATATAACAAATATGATAAGCCCAGGATGTAAGAAGTATTTACAAGCATAAAAATCAGAAAATGTTTATTGATGCTGCTAAGGAGTTTGGCTCATATTCCATGGAAAAATAGATGGTTCCTGATCTAAGGCTCAGACTTTTGCACAATCGTCATATCCACCAAAAATTTTGTTGTATATTGCGTGGATTTTCTTTTCATTTCTTAATGCCCATTGCATCTTATATTTTTTTAATCGGAGTTTAAAATCAGCCGAAAATTGCACGAAAAACGTCTCACTTGTGGGTTCAAATTCAATATCATAGTTGAATTGTTACTTTAAAGAATAAAGTAAATCATTTGTTGGTCATGAAAATGTACTTACAGATGCAATTTTGTTCCATATTTACTGATTAATCATTTTAACATGCGTTTTGACATGGGTGCAGCCATTTTGAATTGCGACTTGGAAGTTGAATTGAAAGTAAGTTGTACTTTGTAAATGAACCAGCAATGAGATGTAGGTCTATTTGGCTTTTTTGCCTATTTCTAAGCTTATCGTCCTTGTTTATTTTTGCATTTTTTAGAAAACACTGGTGTGTTTTTAATATTTAGTATAAATTGCACCTAAGTCCAAGCTTTATGCTAATGATGATCTAACCAGTTGTCAACAGCTCTGTATATAGAATAGCTAGGTTTCATTGGACACTTAAGCTTGATACCCAAGGGTGAAAATAAGAAATGATGAACCAGGGGCTCCTTTTTACACAAAATGGCCCCTGATACACTTCATTCAACATGGAACCAGGGGCCACTTCTAATCAACAAGGGGCCAATATTTGTTCTAGATAAGTTCATCATGCAAATGGCTTAAGAATTTAATTTTTGGATGTAGTGACCAGGGGCCAGTTTCTGAAGAAAAGTGTCCCCTGGTCAGCTTAAATTTAGATGGAACCAGGGCCATTTCAGGGTTTCTGGGGGCTAAACGGCTCCCGTCTCCCACTTATTTTCAACCTTATATTTTACCTTGCCTATCAAAATATTCTCTCCATTTTCAGAGGCTGATGAATGTGCTGACCATGCTCTAAGCGGATGTCAACAGTTGTGTGTAAATACAATAGGTAGCTATAGGTGTGAGTGTGAACCAGGATATGAACTCACATCAGATGGAAAGACATGCGAAGGTAAACTACCACCCAAAACCTCATCCTCATCACATCATACCATCTCATCCCATCATCCACATGTCAATAAACATACACCTGTGGTATTCAGACCTGCAGGGGGTACTCTGGCTTTGTTTCTTCCTGGGGTTGAGATTAATGACAATAGTGTAGCAAGGGCAGGGGTACGGGCTGAAAATAACAATGGAAGGACTGAGAATAATGAAAGGACTACAGGGAGAAATAATGGAAGGACTACAACTAGAAATAATAGAAGGGGCAGAAATAGAGGTAACAATGCACGAAGGAGGTCCAGAAATAACAATGCACAAAGGAGGCCTAGAAATAGGCCCAATGTGCAAAGAATGGCAGCTGAAAATATTGAAAGCATTTATTTTAAAGATGCTGTAGATGACAAGGTGTTAACTTTTACAGGTTTGCATGAAATCAAAGACGTAATTGGTGTCCTAAATAAAAGCCCAGCCGTCAAATTAACACATATGTCATTAATTGTATTTATTATGATTAATTTATTGGTAGTATTTGTAAATGTTGCTAACTTATCATATTCATGATTATCATTTCATTCCTTCATAGTTTTAAAATGTTTTGTTTGATCGTAGACATAGGCTTGCATGAGTATTTTTTCACTTTTAGTAATAATAATTCAGAACCATTTTTAACATGATTTTGGGGTGCTGTGATATATTCTATTGTATTGAGGCCGATATGAGGTCACAGCCCTCTCCTCAAATAGCCACCTGTCAAGCAACCTAATCTATTTTCACGTTTTGGATAGAGTGTCAATTTGGTCCAGTTTTAGTGACACATTATTGAATTTCAGTGTCGGCTTCAAATAACTTTCCAAAATCTTGTCTATAAAAATTTCTTGGTAACACATTATTCACCTGTCACTTTTTTATGAGAAAAATATGAAATCAATGAACTCTCCCTCTATATTAAAAGGACATCTACATAAGCATGTAGGTCAGAGTGATCCTGACATTTATACATTTACCTCGATGGGATTATCTTTAATCCAAACTTGATCTGCTCAGAAATCAAGGGTATATATAAATTCCTAGAAGGGTTCATAACAGGTGCTAATGTCTTTTCAATGGACCAGGATTTAATTTGCCTGTCATGCAGTGGACCAGTTGATCCAGCCATGGAAATAGTAGATACTGGCTTTGTCAAAATTGTCTCCAAAAATATGTAAAAAGTGCTTACTTTTTTTAGTTTTTTGTTAGCAAAACTTTTCACATTTTTTCCAGGAATATTTTCCAGAAATATTTTCCATAACAATTTATTTGGTTTTGTATAACAACTTCAGTGGGACAATTGAAAAACAAGCTTACATTTCTTGTTTTAGTCAAAAAGACAAATTCTTTTGAAATAGGAAATATAATGCTTTGTAAGAAGGAAAAATAAGTTTGCAGTTTGCACCATAGAATTTGATCTCCAATGTGAAAAAAAAATGGGGGTCAAGTTTTACTCGTATTTACACCTTACATAATAGAGGCAAAGTCCCAGTACTTTGTATGCTAAGAAGGCTGATCATTCGATTGACCATGTCTACGAAGTCACGGATGCGTTGTGTGCCTATGTGATAGAACATTGTGTGTCTTCATGTTAAACGAAAAGGTTGTAAAAATGTGCGTAGTAGTACCGTCTCTCTAACTTTATGGAATGATTGGCTCTTACCATGTGATGCTAGGACTTTGCCTGTAGGTGAATGGTTAAATGTAACATTTCAACACTACTGACAATGCAGACATGTTTTAGTTTTATTCATTTTAATGCTCGTTTAATATTAAATTATTAAAAACTGTACAAAAATGTGCATTAGTCTAGTCTGGAAGTCTACTTGTATGTAGAAAGTTGATGTTTGTGAAATTAAAAACATTTGAAAAAAAATGAAATTGTTATAGTGTTAATTTAATTGCATGAAGAATTGGACTTTTACAGTCTGCTTTATTTGGTTGGTATTATGTTCAGTTCTATTGTGTTCACTTTGATCAAATCATTCAAGTTTATCAATGGTATAATATCTTCTAATTTAAATCAAAATGATTTGATATGATATTTATTGTTGTATATTTGTAATTTGACCAAAACGGTATAAATAATAAATTTCCTCTATAAAATGGACCAAAATTGTCTTTGCTGCTTTCTAAGCTAGAGTTTTATAAGACAATCATATGCATACTACTGCTTGGCAATGTAATGTGCACATACTTGCATAATTGGTTGTGCTACTTGGAATGAAATACTATATTCTTGATTTGATTGGAATAATGGTATTTGAAAAATTCAATTACAAATGTTTGCATGCACAAGAAGATAGCATCTGAAATATTTGGAGAATATGAATTATGTTTGCATCTAAATCTGTTGGAAATAGTAAAAACCAAAATTGAATTTTGCAAGATTGAACATGTTTAAAGATGAAAGTTAAAATATGGTGCAGTGCAACACTTGTTGCGGTGTTGCAAATCTATTTTAAAAATCTGAACTTGGCAAATCGCCAGACTTTTAAGTTTTAGTACAAGGTGTTTAAAGTATAATGTTGTTTGCATATTGGTACTTGTTGCATTGCATTGTCCGACAAGCATGAATCTGTTTTATCACATGAAGAGTTGCCTGTGAAGGTGTCTTATCCAGCCTGGAAGGCAGCATCACTAGCCCATCATATCCAGACTAATATCCAAGAGATATGAGGTCCCAATATTGAACCTTGAGGTACACCACATAATGTAATCCCTATTACTTGTTGCATTTCGCATTGCATGACAAGCATGAATCTCTTGTATCACCTATACAGTTGCATGTGGAGGGTTCTTAACCAGTCTGGAAGGCAATATCACCAGTCCATCATACCCAGACCAATATCCAAGAGATAAGAATTGTGTGTGGCAAATAGTAGCTCCATCAAATTATAGAATATCACTAGAATTTCATCAATTTGAGCTAGAAGGAAATGAGGTAAGTGTCTTTGTTTGTTTTACAATTCAGTGTTCAATTCAAGCACTGTTCTTCCACATGCCAAGGGCTGGATGTAGGAACAACCAGGTGTTACCCTGATGGGAACTGGCTATGAGATCTTTGTAATCCAGTGAATCTGAATACTCAATTCAATTGCAGCAATGAAGAGAACTGCTGGGGTGGCCCAGGATTTCTTTTACACAAGACTTAAACACGGTACCATATTCTCTTTATGATCTTATGGTTAGTAACATTCTCAATTACACATAAGAAATTGGTGTTGTGCATCCAAAACAATTCCAAATTATATTTGTCCAACACTATCATGATTGTTGTTATATCAGAGATGGGATATAATCATGCTTGAGAATGTAACATTCGCCATAGAAGTGATGATGTAACAGGATTAACTACCAGATCAATTGGTTCAAACAATTTTTGAATATACCACACTGCACTAGTATGTTAACACAGTACGTCTACATTGAACCATAGGTGTCAAAGAACAGGGATAAAGACCTGGATCGTAATTCTATAGAATATTCATATCGTGCTGACCACTTGTAAGATTAGTATCTTTGAAAAGACCAGTATTGTATTCAATCTATGATTGCAGACATACACAGGTGATGAGTACAACCTGTTTGTAGTGCAGGGCGATATATTCAAAAATTGTTTGAACCAATTGCTATGGTAGTTAATCCTGTTATATCTTCACTTCTACATCGAATAGGTATGAAGGATCATGAGACTGGTACCTCAATCTCTTGACTATGGGAATGCCACAAATTTGAGGACAATGTAATGTAAACATGCACTTTGAAATAAAACCTCTCCCCTCTGTTCTAGCAATTTGCCTATGAGAAGTTTGAGGTCCTTACATGTAGTTCAATTACCGTGCAGGATTTTTCCTTATGCTATGCTGATGAATTGTTGAAATCTTTGAAAATGATTAATTTGTGTCATTTAAGACATGTAAGACACCATATTAGATATTAGGATCTTGATTTTACTTAGATTTTGATCCAATTCAGTGGTTAAAGTGCTTTGAAGTGAAAGAGCTTAGACATTAAGAACAGTTTGTTAGTAAGGACAGGGAAGGATGCTAATTAGGTCAGTAATGGTAAAATGTTACTGAAGGCACACTGTATGATCTTGAAGGCAATCCTTAACATACAGCAGTTTGCACTTTGAATGACAGTTACGAACAACTTGCCAAAAGGATAAAACCCTTAACATGCACTTTGAATGACCATTATCAAATACATATGTGTGTTGATTCATGCAGGTGTGTTGACATTTGAATGTGATCAATTTAGTCACACAAATTTGATATAGCGTGTTTGAAACAGGTGCATAACACTTGTTATTTCCTGATACGAGGATCTCAAACATGCTCATATGTCAGGTCACAGTTCCTTAACCCTAATTTGCTTGTACATTCACAGAATGAACTTTGACGTATGTTGTGTGTTAAAACTCATACCCAACAACTTGAGGTGAACTTTTATGCTGTGATTGTTGATTGGAGGTCACTGAACTATGCCATAGAAATGAGACCATTTTGACTCATAGTACATCACTTTGTAACGTCCAGTTATGAGTGTGTGTTTGATGTACAAGCAAGTTCTTAACTCATGAAATGTTTTATAGAAGTTTTAAACAACGATCAATGAAACAAAAAAACAAAAAAGAAAGTTTGAATTTTTACCAAATTTTGGAATTGAATTTCACCTGAAATTAGAATTGAATTAAGTGCAAATATGGGTTAGATAGTTCTTCACCTATTTGAGTGTGAAAATTTAGAGGAATTTCAAAATTGTCCAATATGTGATGATATTTTATGGTGTAGTCATAATTTAAAAAGACAACCAATTTAATCAGATCTTATTTCCTGCTTTTCTAATACTTCTTTGGCACAGTCCCAAGCTTACATGTGTAGTTTCTTGTAGTTGCTTTAATGTGATCATCCTTCCCAGCCATCTTTGCAAAATCTCAGTCTTTCTAATATCTTATTCTTATGAGGCTGTTTTTCTACTCGCATTATGTGCTTATATGGAATTCATACACTAGCACACAATGGGAACAATCTTAATACAGTCCAGGGTATTAATTGGTGGCAACTGTTCTTAAAGATGATCATGAACTTCACTAATACCCAAAACTGCTGCAAGCTGATAGTGTCAGGGCAAGGCTCAAATATCACCGCATTTGAGTCATTCAGACCTTGTGGTCATTTCAGTTGTAATAGCAACTGACTCTGATTGGTTCAATACATGATATACCCCTCTTTTTAACCAAATTAGTTCTTAGATTTCAATAAAAGGCAGTAGTGCTGACTGCTGGTGGGGCTAAGTGCACAGATTCGATCCTCACTGGTTCTTATTATATACCAGATCTCCTGGCCCTGAGCTTCCCTTTCTATTTAAATATTATCCTTTCAGGGCCTACATTTTGAATTTGTGATCCCCACTATCAGGGTTTTCTTCAAGCATTTTACGGAAGGGGTATTTTCAAATTTTTTGGACCCTTTCAATTGTGAATTTTTCCTCTGAACAGGTCAAAAACATTGCCCAAGGGGTATTTTTATAATATTATTTTTGGAGACATTTGTAACAATGTGCGTGTTTTTGGAGCAGTGGCGGATCTAGAGCAGTCAGAAGGGGGAGGGCAATTTTAGAAGAAAATAATAAAATGTAAAAAAAATGCCCCCTGAGAAGTAAGAAACTTTGGCAATGGACCATTTTGGCACTTAGTGTTAATGTGTAAAATTTAGTTTAAAAAGCCGCAAATTTGTGAAATGAGCAGTCCATGGAGCATTTCGTGGATGGCAAGTTTTCCCCATTATGGTAGGCCTATACATTGTGTTTAACATAAATTGACAAATGTCGAAAGCAAAAGTGAAAGTGGCCACTTGTTTATCCACTACGCATGGGATGTCTGAGGGGATGTTCCCCCCTGATAGGGAAAATTGTGCACAATCAAAGTCCAATTGAAGCCATTTGGTGCATCCATAATGCATTTAAACAGAAAAAAGGACCGAACTCAATTTGCAAAATTTCAAACTGACACTATACAAGTCTTGAGACTTCCAATCACTAAAACTTTGTACACGTTGGACTTTGGGACTTCGGATTCGAAGGGGTCCGCAAAGTGTCTGAACGGGTAAATATGCGTGTTTTGTGCGTTAAAGTAAACCCTGCCCACTATACATACTACTTGTGTCTCCCATCATCTTACACATGTTGTCATCTTCAAAATTAATTCACTGTTATTCATTCAGAAGTCAAAAAACTGAACAATACAAAAATATATTATTTGGTTATTAACCTATATAATAACATTATTCATGTCTACTGAATGATAAGGACCTGTCCCATTAGCGCACTGGGGACTTTCTTAACTTGGGCATAAGCTCCCCTTCCCCCAGTTGAGTGCACCTGTAACTAGTAAATTATAATTTTTTATATAAATCGAATTGCAATGGGCTACAGGCTAGGATTTGAGTTTCAACAACTGTTATCTTTGTTTCACAGTTTCTAGAGAGTCTGTCACCAGCGGTGGCACCAGGAATTTTTTTCGGGGGGGGGGGGGCATTGGCGGGAAAGTGAATTTCGGGGGGGAAAATCAACAAATTTTGCCCAAAATTGCACAAAAAGTGGAAATAAAGAGGTTTTGCCTCAAAAGTGGGGGGAAAGCAAAAAAAAAATTTTTTTGGGGGGGGGGGGGGAATTCCCCCTTACCTACCCCCCTAGTGCCACCACTGTCTGTCACCCAAATTTACCATTTAGCCTATAAGATAACAATCAGTAAATTATGATATTAGTTAATAATCATCATATCAAGATATAGCTGCCAAGTTCATTATGAATAATGAAGGTCATCAAAAGTACAGTAATGTTTGACTGCCATGAAGCTAATCCTGTTTAATATCATATATCAGTGGTTTGGCAAATTATCTAATTGTTCTCATCAGTAACATGGTTTGACCCATGACCTACTAAATAAATATTGCAATGTTTCTGAACTATAAAAACGTTCTGACATTGTGCGTTTTATGTATTTTGACCTCACTGAATGCCCCTTACTGCGAAAGTGCCAGCCCTACACCTATATCCATTTCATATTGAAGTGCCCCCCGGTATGAACATGGCATACGGGATGGTCATAACACATATTGTAACATTTGCTCAATATTTTGGATTTGTACATGATTTTAATGTATATTTTAATAAACTGACATACCCTGCAAATATCAAGACTTTAAATGCTGTATTTGTGGCAAATTCTGTCATTTTTAATAAAATGATTTGTCTCGTTGTTATATTCATGCCCCCCCCCCCCCATATCAATAAAGTGCCTATTCTTTTGTGTGTGTCCCGGGTGTGTGTACGGTCCATCACCTGTCACTTGGTAGTCTTGTAACATGCCTAATGGCGCTGCCCATGGCCACTCGAATTGTTTAATTCGAATTAATCAATTCGATATTATAGACTGAAAAAGGTGAATCAGTATAGATTTGGCTTCTTTCTTTTATCATAGTTAAAGACTTAATATGTTGCTGTCTTCTGAAATGCTATTCTAATCCATTTCCCTGGTTTGAATCCAACATTATGAAATATAAAATAAAATTCTATTAATAGAATGTAACTATTTAACTAATAAGTACTTTGACCTAAATAACTAATGTAGGCCTATACATAAAGCAGTATCTAAAGGCGTGTGTTTTTGGTTGAGAGACGTTCCTAACTTTCTCAGCGTTATGGTCACAGGATAGAAACAAAATATCACAAAAATATCACACTTTACATTTTAGTTTTTGATAATGATATTACCGGTAATTTGATAAAATTTAATCATGGAAGGTTTAGGAATGTATGTAAGGGATTTATTGATAGAATTGAACTGCCAAGGAGCTCCAAGGGCATAAACATCCATCATGCCATCAATTATAATTATTATCGAACCCCAAATTCATGTCTTTCTTAATTTTTAAATGTGGTTAAAATTATATTATTTCACTGTCTTGATAACTTAAGGAGTATTTTGTGATCCTAGCATCCTCTATTTATGTCATATTTCATTAGATATCCACGAAAAAAAACTATTCCCAAAATTTCAGTTGATTCCGATTTTGCGTTCGCGAGTTATTCATAAGTATGTGTATTACACGGCTACATAGACAATGCGTTGTAATTTCGTTCTGGTGCACCAGAACGAAATTCAAATTTCACGATATCTTTGCTAAACGAATTAATCTGCAAGAAATATTTTGTAAATAAACATTATGTAGCCAGAGGTTTCCAGTGATATAAAAATCTCAACTTTTTTTTGAGAAAAGTGGGGGATGAGGCTGTGGATCACGAAATGCCCTTTTAACCTGCCATTGATAAAACATGACGATGCCTTTTGATTTGAGTTGAGGTAGGCCTATGTTCTCTGTTTTTAGCATGTACTAGTATTAATGGTCCTAGATTTAATCCTTGATTTCAGATAATATGTTTTCCTTTTGTAACCACCAAGAAAAGGGACTGATTGATTTAAGCTTTCACACTTTTAATTATGTCAAAACCATGTTACAATTTTAGTTACAAGGCATTGGAAATCCGTTGATTTAAGCTGTTATGATTTTAATTTAAAACAATCCCATTGATGTAAAGCATTTAAAATTTTATTTATATGACACTCCCATGTCACAATTTTATTTTTATGACACTTCCATGTCACAATTTTATTCTATGACAATCCATGTCACAATTTTAATTCTATGACAGTACAATGTCACAATTTAGTATGGTCGTTGGACATTTTGACCCGGAAAAAATTGGTACAAAGCTGATTTTTGCACCAGACAAGCAGAATACATCATAAAACATCATATCCAAAATCCGAAAAAATCCTCCTTGGGGAATTTGTTTTATCAAGATGGCCGCCAAAATGGCTGCCACAACATATAATTAGCTGTATCTTAGCTTCTAAAGCAGATATAATGATTTTAGTGTCTTTGAATAGGTTTAAGAGGTCAGAGAATTCAAATTTGTACAAATATAACACACTGATGTCTTCAATCACAACATATAATTAGCTGTATCTTAGCTTCTAAAGAAGATATGATGATGATTTTAGTGTCTTTGAATAGGTTTAAGAGGTCAGAGAATTCAAATTTGTACAAATCTAACACACTGATGTCTTCAATTACACTAAAATCCAAGATGGCAGCCAAAATGGCCGCCACCACATATGATTAGATATATCTCCGCTTCTGAAGCAGATATGATGATGATTTTAATGTCCTTGAATATATTTCAGAGGTCAAAGAATTCAAATTTGTACGTATCTAAAACACTGAAGTCTTCATTCACACTGGAATCCAAGATGGCCGCCAAAATGGGCGCCACCACTACGTGTTATATTTAGGTATATTTTGGCTTATGAAGCAGATATGATAATGATTTTAGTGTCTTTGAATAGGTTTTAGGTGATGCAGAAGTCAATTTTGTATTTATCTAAAGTACTAAGTCAAGTCTTCACGCACACTGTAATCCAAGATGATCTTGATCTTGATCTTGATGTGGTTTCTGCACAAAACGCCCCGGAAGCGGCTGTTGACGTGTAGGTCCTCAATATGGCTAAAATTAAACATGCTTAACTGTATATATCAGCTTCTGAAACCAATATAATGATGATTTTAATCTTTGAATAGGCTTTTAAGACAAGATCAATGCATTTGCAACATCTTGCTACAGAGTCATGTTAAACATCAAGCGTGTGGATCGGATTCCAAATGAAACCATCTACAACCTGACCAACACCACTCCACTGGTTGCCAGAGTAAAGATTCATCAACTCAAATTTCTCGGCCATATTTTGCGTCTTGAAGATGGCGAGCCTGTGAAAGAATATGCACTTTATATTCCACCACATGGGAAGAGGAAACCGGGACGACCACGCACACTGTACTTACAGTATGTCCAGCACCTCCTGGGAGATACTGAAGGGATGCTGCAGCCAAACAAAATTGTTTAAGCTTGCCCAAGATCGCATTAGTTGGAGAAAGCTTGTAAATGCGCCTGCTCCGCAGCCGACTGATGATGATGATGAGGCTTTTAAGAAAATGTAGGTTTTAGGGGTTGCAGATTTCAATGTTGCAATTGCTTAAAACACAGAAGTAAGTGCTCAGTAACAATAGAATCCAAAAAAGCTGCCACCACATGATTTTCTATATCTCAGTTTCTGAAGCAAAGGTAGCTATCTTCGACTTCATCTGCAAGTATAATCACCTCAGCGTTTTGGCAATTTTCTCCTCTGCAATCTCCACAAGCTGTGACACATTTAAATCCTTTTTGACACAGGAACATCCGTTATTTCCACAAGGACTCCTGGAGGATAGTTTACATTTGTATCATACAAACAAAGCCAGCCGTGTGGTGCTGTATCTACATCCGTAAGGACCGGTGCTAGTACGGTGTCAGAGAGTTTCCAACCCCATCAATTTGGATCCAAGTTATTGTTTGTGAGCTTTCTCCAAAGTATGACCTGCAAAAGAACACTCAGACTGTGAAAATATGCTGCTCTTTTTAACTAGGTGGAAGCTTTTGTGGATCAGGTGATGCTTTATTTGATGATACCATCGCCATGAATTAAGCGAACCGCAGACCGTTTAAAGAATCTTCTTCTCTGCCACCACATAAGACAACGAATAATCTGATGCCATTTGTACCAATCTGTTCTAATGTCGCCTCAGGATCGCTCATCTAGGATGATATCTGCTGCAATTCTTCTTATCTTCTGCAACAAACTTGTCTTTCCATGTCCAAATGTTGCAGAAGTGGAGTCACAACCACTCCATGCATGGATAAACAGGACCTGAGATGGAATGTCAATACTTCACCAACGTTGTTAATAAGGTCTTGAACTTTCCAACCCACCGATATCAGCTATATTCTGGTCCCCAGTGGCATTTCTCTTCCTTGTCTTGAACATTGTCTTGAAGGGTACATTCCACTATCAATGTGTCAGCATCTCCGGTACTATTGTGCACCATCCATCGACTCAGCAGCGAGATAAACTGGCATTTGTTCTTATCATATTCAGCTCACAGAATCTATGAAGGTTCTCAAACTTCTCATCATGACCAGCAGACCTTTTCTCTCGAATGAGAAGAACAACAGTCAGTTTATCTCGCTGCTGAGTCGATACTTGGAAACCAATGGTCAGTTCGTGCACAATAGTACTGGAGATCCTGACACTTTGATAGTTTATACACCTTCAACTGAAGACACTTCCAACCGTGGACGTCCACGGTTCCTAAGGGTGTAGTATGACGAAAATAACGTAAAAACACAGCACTGTTTTTAAAGAAAAATACCCATATTTAAAAGTTACAGTTATTTGAAGTCAACGCGCAGATAAATGGAGGGTTTTGCGTACTACAATGCTTGCGTAATAACCATTGGTCGCTGTAAACTGCAACTCTTAAATTCGTATTTTTGTTCAAAAGCACTACTGTGTTGTTAATATTGAGCGACATTTGACAAATGGGGGTATCAAAATGCGCATAAAATTCACCCTTCTTTCTATGTAGATATATTGTGGAAACAATTATTAGTTCTGAAGCTATTATTAGTTCTGATCGTGCACAATAGTACTGGAGATCCTGACACTTTGATAGTGGAATGTAGGCCTACCCTTCAATTTGCAAGACAAGGAAGAGAAGTACCTGTTGTAGCAGATGACACAGATATACTTGTCCTTTTGATGTACCATTGAGACCAGACTATGGCTGATATCTTATGTACTTCCATTCAGAGAAGAAAGGGTTGGTGGTTTGGAAAGTTCAAGACCTCCTGTTTATCAGGGCTGTCAACTCTCACGCATTGGCCGTGAGTCTCACGCAATGGGGCACTTTCTCACGGTCTCACGCCAAGGTAGTATAATCTCACGCCTAGATAGTAAATCTCACGCAAAATGAGTAAAATCTCACGCATCGTCATGAATAATTTGTTACTCCTACCCCCCCCTCCCCCGCTTTCCACTGTCTCGGCGCCGTGGCTCAAATAATCATGGTACAAAATGAACATTGGAGTCGGCAAATCCCGGTACGCCTCTGTCTCACGCCAAGCAATTCCAAAAAGTTGACAGCCCTGTGTTTATCCATGCATGGAGTGGTTGCGACTCAACTTCTGCAACATTTGGACATGGAAAGAAAGTTTGTTGAAGAAGATAAAAGAATTGCATCAGATATCATCCTAGATGAGCGATCCTGAGGCGACATTATAACAGATTGGTACAGCTGGCATCAGATTATTTGTTTTCTTATATGGTGGCAGAGAAGAAGATTCTTTAAACGTTCTACGGTTCGCTTAATCCATGGCGATGGTATCATCAAATAAAGCATCATTTGATCCACAGCTATCTACAAAAGCTTTCACCTACTGAAAGGGCAGCGTATTTTCACAGTCTGTGGGTTCTTTTACAGGTCATACTTTGGAGAAAGCTAACAAACAATGGCTTGAATCCAATTTAAAGCAATGGGGCTGGAAACACTCTGACATCGTTCTAGCACCGATCCTTACGAATTTAGATGTAGCACCACATATGTTGCTTAAGCTTGCGATGCGATTGTAAACTTTCCTCCAGGAATTCTTGTGTAAATAACGGATGATCCTGTCACAAAAATGGACTTAAATGTGTCACAGCTTGTGAAGATTACACAGGAGAACATTGCCAAAATGCTGAGGCGATTATACCTGTAGATGAGAACGAAGACAGCTACTTTTGCTTCAGAAGCTGAGATAATATTCACATGTGGTGGCAGCTATTTGGGATTATATTGCGACTTGCACTTCATTGTTATAAGCCCGGGTTTTAAGTAATTGCAACAATTCTCTGACCCTTAAAACCTCGTTCTCTTAAAAACCTATTTAAAGATTAAAATCACCATTATATTGGCTTCAGAAGCTGAGATATTTAGCTAATCATGTTTGATTTTTAGCAATATTGAGGGCCATGTTGGATTGCAGTGTCAGTAAAGACATATACTTATGAAGATAAATACAAAATTGACTCCTAAAACCTATTCAAAGACACTAAAATCATTATCATATCTGCTTCATTATCCAAAATATACCTAAACATAACACGTGGTGGTGGCGGCCATTTTGGTGGCCATCTTGGATTCCAGTGTGAATGAAGACTTCAGTGTTTTAGATACGTACAAATTTGAATTCTTTGACCTCTGAAATATATTCAAGGACACTCAAATCATCATCATATCTGCTTCAGAAGCGGAGATGTATCTAATCATATGTGGTGGCGGCCATTTTGGCGGCCATCTTGGATTTCAGTGTAATTGAAGACATTAGGGTGTTAGATTTGTTCAAATAATTTGAATTCTCTGACCTCTTAAACCTATTCAAAGACACTAAAATCAGCATCATATCTGCTTTAGAAGCTAAGATACAGCTAATTATATGTTGTGGCGGCCATTTTGGCGGCCATCTTGGATTTCCGTATGATTGAAGACATCAGTGTGTTAGATTTGTACAAATTTGAATTCTCTGACCTCTTAAACCTATTCAAAGACACTAAAATCATCATCATATCTGCTTTAGAAGCTAAGATACAGTTAATTATATGTTGTGGCGGCCATTTTGGCGGCCATCTTGATAAAACGAATTCCCCAAAGAGGATTTTTTCGGATTTTGGATATGATGTTCTATGATATATTCTGCTTGTCTGGTGCAAAAATCAGCTTTGTACCAATTTTTTCCGGGTAGCCACTGTTTTTCCTCTTCAACGACCATACTAATTATATGACACTTCCATGTCACAATTTTAAATTGTATGACAGTACCATGTCACAATTATATGACACTTCCATGTTACAATTTTAATTATTTGACAACCCCATGTCACAATTTTAGTTACATGATGATCCCATGTCACAATTTTAGTTACATGATGATCCCATGTCACAATTTTAGTTACATGATGATCCCATATATTTGTGTATATTCTCAGTCATCCAGGTAAATAAAATATCAAGTTGATTTAATCCCATGTCACAATTTTAATCATATGATGATCCCATGTCACAATTTTAATTACATAACAATCCCCATGTCACAATTTTATTTATATGACAATCCCATGTCACCAGTGGTATAGTGTGGGTCATCACATTGGGGGGGGGGGGCACCGGGTCTGATTAGGGGCACAAGCTGTTTGTCGGCAATTTTCCTATTGGATTTTTAAAAATTGCATGTCACAATTTTATTTATATGACGATCCCATGTCACAATTTTAATTATAAGACAATCCCATGTCACAATTTTAATTACATGATGATCCCATGTCACAATGTTATTTATATGACGATCCCATGTCACAATTTTATTTTTATGACAATCCCATGTCACAATTTTAATTATATGACAATCCCATTGATTTAAGCTTTCATGATTTTCAGGGTGTTATCATGAGCAAAGGCAATTCAACTGGTAATTTAACTGTTAACAGAGTGGAGCATGCTGCTGAATCACATCTAGAGATTGCCCAGGTATTTGAACATGCTGTCCATAACCCTTGATCTTTAACCCTTGACCTTTAACCCTACCTTAGCTTTCATTTATCCTGCAAATTAACCTTCTTATAGTTTTCATTTGCATACTTAAAGCATGCAGCCTTTAAGTTTTCCTAAATACTTATTATCTTATCCATGAACCTTGCTTTTATCATCTTGCCTGAAACTTTCCCTGCTTTGAACTTTAAATACCTCTTGAGTATTTAGGCTGGAAATTAAACCTTACGCATGCACACCTTGCATCGTTAATAGCAATTTCCACATGGCTCCTACCTTTGCAGGCTCGCAGCCAGGGGGGTTCAGTCGAGGGGTTCGATTGAACCCCTAAATTTATAGCCTCTGAAAAAAGTGAGGGAAGAAAAAGCTGTTAGAGGAAGAGGAAGAGGAAGAAATAGGGAAACTCAAAGGAAATTGTAGAAAGAAGAGATACCAAAAGAGCAAACAAATGAGGTCTGATTTTGCACTAATTTAACCAATAATAGCCCTTTTGTGTGTGGTTTCAAAGCAGTGATCTTTTAAGATGCCACATTATATAGATGAGCATTGTTATCTGTACAATGTTGTGAATTATCTTAGGTTTGCAGTTATTCTTTTTGCTTTGGTACAAATGACCACCATTTTGTCTCAAAAATTGACCAGGAATGGACTCCAACTAAGATTTGAAAATTTCAAAGACCCTGTATCATGAGTACTCACTGATTATTGGTACTCCATTGTAAGCAGACTGAGCAGTGCCGCCAACAAGGGGATAAGGGGGTGTGTTACCCCCGGGCCCATAAAAAAGGAAACATACCTTAATGAGCCCATAAAAGCAAAGAAAAAGAGACCTCAAGGAGCCCGTAAAAAAGGGCCCCTGACATTCATTTTACCCCCGGGCCCATAATGGCTCTCAGCAGCACTGAGAGTGAGTCAAACCCTGTAACTGGGAAGCAGCCTGGTTATGGGCCTGCTGGTTACCTTCATCCTGAACTATATTTATTAATCACAAATTTTATAATTCATACTGCATGTTGCATGTTATTTATTCTTTGTACTATATAGATTTCCCATATACTATTGTTTTCACTTTTGATTCTTAATAATAAGGAACATGCATTTTCTACCAGTGGATTGAAATCCTCCTCTTACCCTATGTTCCTTACCAATTCCTTTATGGTATCATCTCAACTTGAATGTGGCATTAATGTGCATTGCTGAGTCTGTGGTATTACAATCTTGATTATATAAAAGGTGCATTGATAATTTAATATGGTAACCCATTAATTACCCTTAGTGACATTAATGATACACACTTTGATTTTTGTGTAAATGGCAGTTAATGACCACAGGTTCAAATCCAGGTATAGCACTTGTTTATTTATCAATTTAAACTTTCTTTAGGCCTGTGTTTTGCTCTCCGGCAATTTTTGCATCTCATCTCAATAGCCTATCTCCACCCAGGTGTGTGGATGAGCACCTGCATATTGCTTGAAAGTTCAACATGATAATTATGTGGGAAAGGTGAAAGTCCAGTAAAACATATCCAGCCTGTGAGAAGTTTTAGTAAGATAATTGTCATGTTTGGTGTTTGTAATTATTTTTTTACATCTTTTAACAATTACTTCAAACACCCTACAGTGGACCTGAAATTAACTGCCTACCCCAGAGTAAATTACAATGATTGAACGTATATAGTTCAATCATTCATTTTACAGGTAGTGTTTTATTATGATGACTAGGGCATAGCCTACAAAGGCCTTTTTTGAAACTGTCTGTGAATTCTTTGCCATTGCCAAATCCTGCCAACAAATCATTCCCTGGTATTAGAGAGCGCATATAATTATTATCAATGATTGTCCTACATAATGGATTGCACCCAGGACCTTTTGCATCAAAGGCTGTCTTTCCTTACAGGTTGCCTCAACACTTGTGATGTAATACCACAGACTCTAAGTGCATTGACAACACCTTACAGCCAGGATACCATGCATTATTCCTCTCCCTTTTGTTCATTACTGGGCTCTCTCTTGACCATTTCATGGTAACATGCTTCACTCAATTTTCCCTGTAATATTCCTAACAAACTTTATTTATATTCTTTATTTAAACTTTGATTTTATTGTCATAAACAATTTGAATTTCTTAGTCATGTGAGTATGTTATTGCTATTGTATTTTGACTAGAAAGGTGCCTTTGATTGTTAAATTTTCCTGTTTTGAGTTTCAAAGGCTTTTTATGTTGCTATGTGGGTAAAATGAAGAATTACCTTCATCCTGTATTGAGATGAAAACAATATTAGAGGTGTAAAAAGTGTAACTTTTGACAAACATGTGCTTCACTTCAGCTTTTGTAGAAAAATTCTAAGTTTCATAACAACTGCTAAAGAAAGTGAGGGCACACTTTGATTTTATTATCTGACTCTATCCCATATGTGACCTGCTCCCACAAAATGAGCCTAAAGTCATAATTTGGGAGTTTCGAGTTTGTTGAGTTGTTGGAAACACCTGTATAGTCAGTGGTTTGTTCTTTTTGAATGGGGCATAATATGCTGTCCTATTCAATGTTGTCCCTATTCACAACTACTGCCAATACAGACGTGTCTTCAAACATCAACTCAACAGTTGGAATGTCTTGACTTTACCCTCAGTTTTATGGGAGCAGATCACCTATCATTTGTTGCTGAGGAAAAAAAAGCAAAAACATGAAACCATATTTTAATATGATATATGTTGCAAATCAAGAGATGTTTTCCAGTTTCTCTTTGGAAAAAATATTGAATGGTGAAAACAATAACAGGTGTATAGGTTCTGCCAGGCTCTATACTTTGTTAAATCTGGAGTTGACAGTGTTGTCAGTACATACAATAACATGGTTGCACTGCAAGAGTACCAACAAACCGCCCTTGTACGCATGTGTATAAGCTCTCAGAATTGGAATCGTTGTGTGATTTGATGAGACCAGCAAAATACGCACCTATGTTTCTACAAAACTAGATGTGAAACAAATTATAGACATTTAGGAATCAACTTTGATTTGCCTGAAAACTAGAAAGTTTTTTTGTTTTACATGAAAGTATAATTATTCATAAGATTATATGATGATTATTTTTGTAAATTGCACATAATATTGTTCATGTTTCTTTACTGTTTCTGTAATAGGTGTGTAAATATGACTATGTTGAAGTAAGAAGTGGCTTGACAGAAGATGGAGAGCTACATGGCAAATTCTGTGGCGGGTCGCTACCAGATACTATCACATCACGTTATAACAATATGAGGGTAGAATTTAAATCAGACAGTACTGTTGCTAAGGTGGGATTCCTTGCAAGGTTTGATGCAGGTAAGAAAACACACCCAGTTATGGCAAATTCTGTGGCGGTCGCTACCAGATACTATCACATCACGTTATAACAATATGAGGGTAGAATTTAAATCAGACAGTACTGTAGCCAAGGTGGGATTCCTTGCAAGGTTTGATGCAGGTAAGAAATCACACCCAGTTATGGCAAATTCTGTGGCGGGTCGCTACCAGATACTATCACATCACGTTATAACAATATGAGGGTAGAATTTAAATCAGACAGTACTGTAGCTAAGGTGGGATTCCTTGCAAGGTTTGATGCAGGTAAGAAATCACACCCAGTTATGACAAATTCTGTGGCGGGTCGCTACCAGATACTATCACATCACGTTACGTTCGCAATGTAATAAGGCCCGCTGATTACGAGCTGATCAACGTATAGTAGTTAATTGCACTGTGCCTACTGATTATGAATTAAATCTTAATATATCTTGAATACTGTTTGTTTTATTTCATCTTGCAGATATTGATGAGTGTGATAAAGACAACGGTCAATGTCAGCATATCTGTACTAATACTCTAGGCAGTTACTTCTGTTCATGTCGTAATGGATTCTCACTACATGAAAACAACAAAGATTGCAAAGAATGTAAGCAATATTTCAGTATTCAAAAGAGTCGAGACTCCACCAATACCATCATGTTTGCGTGGAAAATAGCGTAACTCCAGATTATCTAGCCATGCGCATGGCAAATTTTAATTTAAAGTGGTCCTTTTTTGCATTCTGCGTGTAATGCATTGTGTCAACAGCGGAGTGCATATTAAGCACTACATGAGTAAACCGTTACAACAGGCAAGCTTAAATAACCAAAATTATATTTTGTTTTGGTTCTCCATGTATGACAAACCAAATTGCGGTTATGTAATTGGGCTATTCGGAGTAAATTTTGTAGGGGCCCAGGCTGGAGCGATTTCCTACAATCTGTTTCCAAAGAATTTTTGTCACATTTTCTTCATGGAAACCCATTGAGCACCGAAGCTTACAGGTTGCCAATAGTAGTCCTGGCCTGTAGATGAAAACATATAGAAATATTTTGTACTGAGATCGTAGAAACCTGCACAGGAGGTGTGAACTGGAACAGAGGCAGATAGATATGAGAGTTAAATAGATTTAGAGGAAGGGAAGAGAAGGGAAATATAACTTCCAAAGTTTCACTCCTAGATTCAGCCACATCATAATGATTCATTTACATTTGAGTATCATTTTGTTGTTTTCCTCCTTCTAGCTGGATGTCAGCGTGATATCACAGATCCTTCCGGTGAGATCACCAGTCCTAATTATCCAGATAATTATCCAAAGAGAAAAGAATGTAGTTGGCATATCTCATCTACACCAGGACATAGAATAGTATTGGTAAGTGACTTAATAGCCTTATACATAAAATCACAGGGTCACATTCACTCATCAGGCTGTTTCACCCACTGCTGTGTGAAGCCCTCCTCCAGCATTTTCCATCTACTTCTATTTCTTGCCATTGATGCCTAAGCTGATGTACTTATGAAGGTGGTGATACCATCTCTTCAATGTCTTTTTTGTCTTCATCTTCTCATCCCAGTCCTGGCATCTATTATGATTCTAGTCATCCACTAGTTATCCTCAGTTGATGAGTCTGCCCATCTCCATCTTCTGCAAGAGGAGTTTGACGTGGGTTACTTTCCTGATTTCTGTATGTCTGACTCTATCATGCAATGAGAGGTGGATCATTTTCCTTTCTATAGCTTTCTGATCTGTTTCCAATTTCTGTTCCATTTCTTGCCAAGACCCTGCAGTCAAGATGATTCAATTGTTAAGGCGTTCGACTATGGTGCGAGAGGTTGCGGTTCGAGCCCTGGCGGTGCCTAGTACACTCTCATGGAAAAAACTGAGTTCGCTTGAAATTCCCCTGGACAAGGAACTTACTACTAATTTGTCTTGTTGCAACCCGTACGAAACTCGGGGAGCTGATCCTGGTTGTGAAGGTTATTTGTGGAATTCTAGGGTGTGCGCTCTTGAAGCAGCAAAGTCCCTTATTTGTTGTTTAATGGTTTATGGAATTATGTGGGGCCGTAGTGGTCAGCAACAACCTGTAAAGTGTGCTGTGTCTAGGAGTTGTGCCTGTGCGTAGCGCACTATAAAACACTGCTTTCTTTTATGCTCCATAGGTCATAGTTCTTAGTATTGATGAGTTGACCTTAATGTTTATCAACAAAGGCAAGGGACTGGTATATCGATTTGCTTGAGTGAACCCCATGCAACCGCTACACTGTTCAATAGCCTGATTGTGATGTGGGGGGGTTAAAAACACGAGCCCTGAACAAAATATGATGCGCGCGCATACTGCCAAAAAAAAACAATTGAAATTGTGATGCGTGTGCATACTGCCAGGCATTGATGTCAGAAGTCAACTCATCTATATACTTGTTATAGACTCTTTGACTCAGTCTTATTAACAGTTCTTTCTGCATGCCAAAACTTAAGAAATCATCAGGTCATTATATGGCTAATTGAAAACAAAACAAAAACAAAACAGAAAACACAAATCTATTTGGTTAGAGGTAGTTGAAAGCATGTTTAACTTGGTAAGTAGTAAAGGTAATGCAGCTGTTCCCACTAGTGTATTTACACATTCAAAAATTATTGTTCCTTTCTTGTTATTCAGGAATTCAAAGATTTTGATCTAGAACAACACCAAGAATGTGCATATGATCATGTTGAAATTTATGATGGAGAGTCCAGAGATGATCTAACTTTGGGACAATACTGTGGCAGTCGTATACCAGATCCAATAACAGCTAGCAGTAACACTATGTTTTTAATATTTTATTCTGATGCCTCAGTGTCAAGAAAAGGTTTTAGAGCGGAACATTCAACAAGTAAGTAGCATCCAAACATGGTGGGGTTATTCAGTGGGTATATCCCAGCAAGTATTTTGGTAAAAGGTTAAAAAGGCAGAAAAGGTTGGCAGAAAATGCTATAGCTCTGGATATATCTCTATTTGTTTATTTATCCCCCCCCCTCCAACTTTCCCAAGTGAAATCAAGTTGATTTAACTGGCTATGCATGTGATGTAAGGATGACCATGTGCATACCAGTTTCTTTAGTAATAATATTATACCCAATTTTTACTTTTCAGCACTTAATGCTTTCTCATTAAAGATTCTTTTGAAGTTGATGCTACATATATAGGACACCTTCACCTAATGGTTTAGATGTTAGGATATATAAAGGGTATAAGATATTTTAATAACATTTTAAAGAGTTGCAAAACGTTGTGAAGTGACGTTAACATATCGAGGAAGATATGCGATGCCTTGAAAGCACCTGTGTGTAAGGCTTATGTGGGGGCTTATACCAGCTATTGAAAAGTACATTCACAGTTTGAAGCTGCACCAAATGAATTTATCACCAACATCACTGACTGCCAAAAACACTAGTAAGTTTGGGTGCAAAGTTGACTTTTGAGTGTTTATTGTTGTATTTCAATGACAGTGATTATTTGAATACATACCTATTTTCTTATTTCTTCAGGATGTGGTGGAATACTGAAAGCAGATTACCTCCCACAGACTCTGTATTCACACGCTACACATGGGGACACTAATTATGGAAGTCAGGTAATTAACCCATATTTGTTTATTTTTTTTTATCTTGCTGCTTCTTTGTTTTTCATTTGCTTTTCCTTTCATCATCCTTCGTTTTTCCTCTGTTCTTTTTTTTCTCTTGTTTAATTTCTTCCTTTTTTCCATGTTTGCTTAGTTTTGTTTTGTTTCCTTCTTTTTATCAATTTGTCTGTCTATTTTGTATTTTCTGTATCAAGCTGTTTTTGGGAGTATAATTTATAACCACCTCAAAAGAAATAAGTCCCCCTCTGAACATGTCATCATAACAGCGTAAGGTTTCGTTTTGTACGAACAAAACTAACTTTGAAATAATTATATGACTGTTTACTAAGTGCTGTGTGAAAATGAGAGATTTCCATGACTTCAGGGCTGAATGAGCCTAAATTGAAGGCAAAAACTGCCCTTTTCAAAAGTCACAAAGTAGGCCTATACTTGTCACAAAAGTTGATTCATGGCTTGTTTCTAATGGAAAACCCCATGTGTTTGAGTGCAGTTTAAAATCCTCACCAAGTGAACATTTACTGTAATGTGTATCGATTCTTGATCATTCAGCCATGCAAATCCCCTTGGTGCAGAGTTCAGCACAGTGAGTTGTAAGATGGCCAGTTCCATTTCTTGTCCCAATACGCCTTGCAGTTAACAAGCATAGGCCTACTTTGTGACTTTTGAAAAGGGCAGTTTTTGCCTTCAATTTAGGCTCATTCAACCCTGAAGTCATGGACATCTCTCATTTTAACACAGCACTTAGTAAACAGTCATATAATTATTTCAAAGTTAGTTTTGTTGGTACAAAACGAAACCTTACGATGTTATGACGACATGTTCAGAGGGGGACTTATTTCTTTTGAGGTGTTTATATTGATTAATGCCAAGTACCTGTGACAAGATTGTTGATCGGAACCTAAACAGCGGCATGCTACCTGTGCAAGATGGATTACCTTTACAGCATTACAACTGAATAGTACATAACTAGTAATTAATTGATAAGTCATACACTTGCAGTGTCAATAAGTTTCTCACTTGGGCAAAGTGCTTTATTTCACTTGCCTTACCCCACTCAGGTGTAATCAGGAGCTGGGAGTAGAAAAGCACAAGTGTTGTGGACCAACCCAAATGAGTCTAATATGTTGCAAAGACCACAGAATACATTGTTGAATCATGCTGTCATCAATATTGTATCTTGTAATAATTTCCTATTTATTTTGTGTTAATTACACCATCAGGAGGACTGCCAATGGACAATTATAGCACCAGAAGGGTCATTTGTAAGACTAATGTTTGAAACATTTGATATAGAACATGAAACAGAATGTGATTATGATTATCTAGAAATACTGGATGGAGATGATTTCTCTACGTCATCAGTAATAGGAAGATTTTGTGGACATCAGGTAAGTTTTGAAACTTTATCATGTCATATTGGTGTAAAAATTATTTGCTAGGGTGAAAAAGAAAAAGATAATATAAATTCTATACTAGTATATTAATGGCTGTCTGTGGATGTCTGTGGCAAAAAGTTTTAACTCTGCATTCTTTGGTTGATTCAGTCTTCATAAACTTGTCTTTTCTGATCGTGTAACTTGGCAGGGACATATTCTACACACTGTGTACTTTTTCTGATCTACTTAGAAGGAAAGTTCAAAGGAATGGAGACCTTGATAACTGACTTGGAATAAACAGGACGCCTATGGAACTATAGTCCAAGAGAACTAATAACTGAATAAATATAATGGTCTTGAGAACCTAAAATCAAGTACATCAGGTGTAGAGTATAAAGTTTTCGCAGAGTGGCTTAGAAAGAAAATTGGATTGTGTCGATTTTGTGGAAAAGGATCTTCAACAATTAACTGGATTATGGTACTCTTCAACCTTCTTTAATAATTTTGATATGTTACTTTCGATCTTGTTCCTACAGATACCAGATGACATTGTAACAACAGGAAATGCTATGTATATAGTATTCCATTCAGATGATACCATTAGTAAAAAGGGTTTCAGTGCTGAATATCAAGTGTCCAGACCAGCAGCAGTACAAGCAGATCCAGCAAATCAATGAAAGTAACTTAGATAGGCGGATGCAAGAAACACTGAAGGAAAGAACTGGTTTGTTTTGATAACGCCATCAGTGACACATCTAGTGACAGACAGGGGGCACAACTCTGCTCCTCAATGGCTCAAGAAAAACTGAGACAAAATGTGACATAAACCTGTTGTGTAACTTTGAAATGTGATAATAATGATGTAGTTTTACTCCTTTTAAAAACCACACAACAGCAAGAATTATTAGATGTATTGTGTTGCTGATAGCATTATCAAAACAGATCGTGTGTGAAGCCTCAACTTTGAGTCAATGGTCATAGTGTCAAAGGTCATAAGATATATTGTGTGTAATTTATTACATGTGCAGTGGATGTGTAAGTAGGATGAGACTGTTGAATTCCATCTACAAGCATATATGCCTCCTAACCCTAACCGCCTAAGGGCTTTTTGGCGACGGGAAGGGAAAGAAGGAAAGACTAAAGAGAGAAAGAAGTTGTTTGCTCTGGGCGGGATTCGAACCCGAGACCCCTCGCATGCCAAGCACTCGGTCGGCGACACTTTGCCACAGGTTTTTGGCTTCGCTTGCCAGCAAAACCGTGCCTATATATCACTTAGGGCGATTGCGTCATCACACCATGTGGGATGCACGCACGAACAGCGCATATATCAAGTAGTATTTTGTAGTATACAGGAGGGTTAGGGTTAATGAGTGCTTTTAGATGAAAGGCAGACACCCTCCACAAAAACACGATTTGGAGTTTGAGCAACTATATTACTGATACAGGCAACCTGGCAAACATGTATTATTGTAAGACCAATTTATTGCAATGTTTTTGTGGAGGGTGTCTACCTTTCTTCCCTTTCTTCAAAAAACCACTCATTTAGAGGCATATGCTTGTAAATGGAATTCTTCGGTATAATGTATTTCCACAAAATTGTTTGTTAAAAATTAAAACATTTACAGTTTTGGCAAGATTTTGTGGAAAAATGGAGTATGAAAGAACTAGATTCTGAACGGGCAGAGAAAGGGTGGGAGACCTGCCTATAGATGCATGAACTGGGGATCTTGATGAACATATACAAACCCCATCATAGAAATTAATAGCACCAGGAATTATGATCATCCTCTACAAATGGTACATCTAAAATTTAAAATTTAAAATTTGTGGTAAAATCATTTTTACTCCAAGCTTGTTGGAATTCAGTACTAGTATGAGAACCAGAATGTGATCATTTGTAGTTGTCTTTCGTAGCTCCCACCGGAACAGAGGCTGTGAAGCCTGCCAAAATTGAACTGCCTTCTATGGGGTATCGCACAGTGGTCATGACAGTTAAGTGATGTTGTTATAAATCAAGCTTGCAGTTTGTAATAAGGTATTCATTACTGTAATAATATTGTAAGCACCTAATTTCTTCTATGTTCATATTTTCCAAAATAAAACATCTATTTTTGTACCTAACTTGTCATATTAGGAAACAGTAACTACTATCTGTAGGCAAATGTATATTGCATTAGATTTTTACTTTACTCTGATTTTTAGGCACATGTGTAGTACTGTTAATAGGAAGTTTACCATATTGAATTGTTGCTTATGGGGATCAAATCACAGTGTACATCCAGAATAACTTGCAGTATGTGCACTCTTGGTATACTGTCCGGAAGCCAATTTGACTGAAATTTGTTCCCATAATACAATATATGCATATTGCAATAAACAAAGGAGATGGATTAACATCCGAGCTGTATCTATTGTTATGCCACACCTATTACCTTGTGGGAAGGAATTTTGGTTCAAACTGAAACCCAGGATCCACGTATTGAACATATCTTAGAAAATGTAATGGTTACATAGGCCAGCATACATATAAATGAGGTGTTCAGAGCACATGTCAGAAAAATCTGGAATGGACACTATATCTCACATGAGCAACATTCAAACTTCTACTTTAATTGAATTGATAGATAAATGAAGTATGGAGAAACAAGCTCATACCATTGTAATTATTAAAACCTAAATTGACAGTACGTAGTTTTGTGATCATGTAGGCACTAGTGTTTGAGAAATTGGTATAATTCTTGAAAGTTAGATGTTAGAGTAGTTGTAATCTATTATTTCCATACTCTTGTCATATCCGAGATTTATAAACCAATCATGTTTGTAATGTATGAACAAGTCTTAAGCACAAAATCTGATGGTTAACCTTATGGGTACTACTGTCCAAATTATCATATTTTGATTGGTTATAAAGAAGAGCGTATCATGTATTGAGCCAATCAGAGATAGGGTAAGAAAAGTCATTTGGGCTGAAGCTTAAAATTATTAAGAGATCTAAAAGCTCTATTTTGATTGGTTACCCAGATGATTATATCAAGTATTGCCCATGGCGTTTTTCAAATGCAAGGTGGTATTATTAAGTGCTTTTTATTATGTACTTATGCTCATACGAAAATGGGTGGGTCATACTTAAATTGTTGTGGGTCATAAAGCTTCCCATTTCAACAATTGAAAATGAGTAATTTATTCAATAATAGTGCTCTCCTGATGCCTTCAAGAAGTATGCAACCCATGAGCTTACATGGACCCGCATCATTTGTACTTTGTTGATGTGCAAAAGGAGGGTCATAGAAACTTCAGATAGAGGAGTTCCAAATAATTGATTCCGGTCACTGATTTATTTTGGGATACTCTTCCAAAGAAAATGACAGTCCCTAATATGGCTTATTACCTGATCACATCACAAATAATCAAATGAGAATTCTTAGGTGCACTCTTTAATTGAATACAAATGTGGAATACATGTGGAATATATTCCAATTAGTTACAGGAGAATCTTGACATACCCTTTAGGCATAGTTTTCAGTTTTAGCTTCAGTAATATGTGTACAAATTCCAAAAACAGAGGATACAAATATTATCAGACAATACAATTTTATGATTCAATAATTATTTAATGAGCCCAGCTGCAGAAATGTTGTTTTACACTGTATAAATGCAGGTGAAATAATTGAAACTATTTTACTTGACTGTTTTAAAAAGATTATCGGCAAGGTATATGTACATAACACTATTTCTTTGCAAATATGTATTATATAGTCAATGATCCAGTGTGAAATATGAAGTCAATGTACTCCCGTACAAATTACAATACATAGTAAACCCAAGGATTGTGGTACATGAAAAGATATTATACACAAAGAATGCCAACTCAAAATTACCCCTTGTGTAATGCAATAATCCGCCATATTGGTATGTCGTTATGGAGGGCAAATAAAATTGAAGACCAAATTAAAAAGACTAGTTTGTGTCTGACGTCCTGTCAACCAGACCAAAAATGTCATCACAGGTCAGCAACCAATCACGCTGTGCCTTTGCCCTGACGTCAGACACAAACTGGTCTTTTTAATTCTGTCTTCAATTATAGTGTACCTCTGGTAGCAAAGGCCCAAAATCTAATGGTAATTTGTATCTTTAAGCTTGAGGGTTCCAAACCTGCACACTCAGCGCTTATAATTATTACTATATATCTCATAGAATCCTGTCACCTGATTGGTTAAAAGTAGGGCATTGTTTTAACTATGCCCTGTATTAATTAGAGAATTTCATCAAAATGAACTATTGGGACTGGTCATGGAACCGGATATGAACTATTGACTGGTCAAATGCGTCCCGATCACACTGCGCAATCGCAACATCTATTCAGTATAAAACAAATATTGACTGCTTTATATTCGGGACATGGTTATAATTTTAAACATGTCCCGAATATAAAGCAGTCAATATTTGTATACTAGCGCACAGAAAGTAAACAACCTCACAAAATTTGCTGGGCGCATAGCAAAATTGTCCAGAGGTATACTATTTGCCCTCCATTATCGACACAAAAGCATTATGCATTAGGCTTGCACGCCAAGTCAACTATAATTATATAATGATATTAGCAGTAGTTGCAACTTTTAACTACAACTATGACTTTAACTGGTGATATTCAAGCACCTATTGTGTTTTCAAAAATACTTTCCACAAAATTCGCCAAAATTTACTCTGCAACTTGTTTTACATATTTTGGGTTTTGGGTATTAGTACTTGCACCATGCATTCATTCTTTTGAAAATATCTCAATGTATTTATTTGTGCAATGGGCAATAGGTTACCTTTAGTTTTTAGTCAGATTTGACATGCTAATATAGTCAGGCAAATAGTCATCATAGTTGCTGTAGTTGCATTTATTTGATGTCGATTACCAAAAAAGTTAACCTGTGCAACCCTAATTAGCATAGTTGTAAAACCAAGGGAGTTATGTACTTCGTACTTCAAGTTGGACAGAGTATACCATCTTATTTGTATATATTTCTTTTAATATAAGAATGTCCCCATTTGATTCCATTGTATATCCCTTAAGGCTGTAAGCATTTTCTTTTAAAGGTGTATTAATTATGAATGATAAGAAACTATTAAGGTGTGTATTGAATGCATAGCCTTTGTAGATAGGATAGAAAAATAGTTATACTGGTTTTATACTGATTTTTACTTTTTTTCAAACCGTATAAAATTTCAACAATTCCAGAAAAAAGGTTTTTTTGCCAGAATTATGACATTGTGAAAAGTTTTTAAAAACAGTTTCATCACACTTCTAAACTGGTTTTAAAAATATGAATGAAGTGATACAGTTGCAAAATATCCTAGTGCCCTTTTATAATACACGTAATTATGCTCAAGTTACTAAGTCAATGTCCAAATCAACTAAAGTTTTGGACATTTGGAAGTTTTCATGGATATCTATAGACCATATCATAAAATGTACTGTGCTAGAATATATTAATGTCCCTTTAAAGTGTCATTTAGATTATTATTATTTATATACAGATCAAAGGTCAAAGAAGATTAAGAGTACAGTAATAATATGTGATGCCATCAAGCAAAATCAGTTGGAACTCGGCAATATTAAAGTTTCAGTTTCTTATAGAATAGTAAAAGGCATTTACAAAGCTGCATTATGCAGTAAACCCTATTGAAATTGATCAACCAGTTCCAAAGATATGAGCAATTAAAGAGTTTCCAAAACAACAGGAAACAAAAGGAAATATTTCCTTTGTTTGGCTATATCTCCAAATCAACATTTCCGAGTTCCGACTGATTTTGCTTGATCGCATCACAAATATCTTCTATAATATCTGTTATCACTACATGTACAATAAATTGATAAACAGCAAAGTTAATTAATACCACTTTAGAGGAGTCAGAAAGCAACCATATTTTTCAAATTTTCTCTTTATATACACAAGTAATGAATAGTATTTACCACTATTTCCCTAAAAGAATTTAGTTTGATCAAGATAGATTAGGAATCACATATTCAATTAATTTATGAAACATAAATGCCATCACATTATTGTAATGTAAACAATGATGACTGTATACTGTGTAATAATACATGTACAAAACAATGTAAATACTACTACTTTTTATGGACTGTCAATAACAAGCTTGTATTCTTTATATTTTGTCTTGAGTGAATTTTGTGTGTACATTTTCACTTACTCATGAAACTAAAACACTGAAAATCGTTGTAAACAAACTGACAATTGAACAGGTCAAATTGCCAATCCCTTATTAGGGCCCAACTACATGTACCCAGGTGGACCAGTATGCGGGTATCCATTTATACACCTGGTTAGGGAGAGAACCCTCTAAAGGTCTTATGGCCCAATATTGGCCCGCAAGTTGAGAAATTGGCCCATTACTCGTAGGGCCAGTATTATGATGAAATTGCTCAATTGGCCTGAAAGCTTCAAATACTTAAAGGGAACATTGTTGGCACTGGGATTTGAACCAGTAACTGTGATTTGTGAGTCAAAGCTTGTACCACTGTACTATGTTTATTATATTGCTGCCCCTTCTGAAAACTTACACCAAAGCAAGTAGCACTGAAATCACACTGAAATTAGTTATATCATAGCCAGGCATCCAAACACTATTAATAACATTGTGGAAATTCCTGCACTGAATTATTTCTCATCTGCTAGTAGCCATTTTTTAACTATACAAATCTTGCAAATTTTGTCGTCAAGGTTAATTTCAGTCTTAAGCAGGCCCTCACAATGATCATTTTTGTTGAAAATATTGACTTTCACCATTGGGAGGGTGCACCAAATTAATTGATACATGTATGGTCATACATAAATCAATCGATTCTGAACCCCCTCCAAGGTTTTTGAGAAATAAATATGCAAACTGATGATCCAAAACATGAGATAATAACATAATATGTGACCCCTCGGCACAACTGAGCCCTGAAGTCGCCAATCATCATTTTTGAGATATTCAACCAAAATATTCTGCTTGAAATTAGCTTTAAAATGATGTATATCATGTCTATAGTACTTGACATTTAAGTAGTGAAAAATCAATAAAACAGTCAATAAATCCTTTGTTTCCTATTGTTTATTGTTAAGTTCGATGGCGCATATCTCAAAAGTGGCACTGGCGACATCCGGGCTCAGTTGTGCCGAGGGGTCACATATATGTATGTTTGGTAATCCTGAAGGGCCACTTAGTGATCCTCATTCCTCTTGCTCAATTTCCTCTTACCAAGTTGAGATAATTTGTTAACTGTGGACTACAATCAACATAGTTAGTGGTGTAGAACAGTCAGCTGTCAGAACAATTATTGCTCTTGTAGATCCCATTAGTCACTAATGGAAATTTTGTCCACATGGCCAAGTAATAATATTAACATCACTATCTGTGTATGCTCATTATTTTAAAGTTTTGCATTATCAGGATAAGGTGGATCTTTTGGGGTATTTATTTTGTGGACATCCTCACAACTTAAGCTCGATACAAAACAAACAAGGTTGAGAACCACAACCACAGGATCACAAAGTACCCCTTTAAGGTGCATTCAGAGATCCATCAACCTCAAACTACACCATTCCCCACACATTTCATTAATTTTCCACTTTTAGAATATTTACAAATGCAGTATAATGCAGACTATATTCCAGCAAGACACTGCATTTCCCTGTCAAATGAGACAGAATCTGAATTCTTTACGCCCAGACATAATGAATTCCTTGCAAATCTAATAAGGACTCAATCTCAAAGATGGACGTAATATTTCTGAAAAGGAAATGGTGTAAGGGTATTTCCCCAATTTATCAAACATCTATAAGTGACTTCAGAAAATTGTACGGATCATTTTGTCATTGACAAGTCTCTAAAAGTCCTTTTAACAGAAAAACAAACTAAAAACTTAACAAAACTTAACACTTACAACTTTTACAACAAAAACATTTACCATTTACAACTTAGCAAAAGATAAAAACATGGACAAAAAACAACATGGATAAAAAACACATAACAATTCAAACTTAAGAAAAGATTTAAAGAAACAAAGAAACAATAAAAACCCCACCCACACATGTAACTTCACCGCCAGGCCTGTAGCCAAAAAGTTTTTTTTAAGGGGGGACTTCCAAAATGTTGACTTTACCCCCCCCCCCTTTTAAAGATCGTAGCCAAAACATGTACAGCCGAATTAGCTTAATAAAAAAGAAGGCTAAATATGTGTGAATTATATGACAGCCAGAACATTGAAATTGGGTGATGCCTGTTTCAAACGACTGAATTTGAAAGAACGGGCACGCCCACAAACATTATCTAGCCTAAGGTTTTTGATGGCATAAAAATCTCAACCTTTTAGAAACAAATTGGAAGGCTTGGGTCATTAGATATCCATGAAAAAAGTTGGAAAATTGAAATTGGAAGATATGTGTTAATCAAATGACCAAATCTGTCAGAAAGCTTATGCACATGTAGTCCTAGGGTTCTGGTGTAAAAAATCTCTTTATTGGTGACTAATCCTAATGAAAAAAAGTGTTTACTTTACAAAAGATCACTGACCTAATTTTGTCAATTCCAGAAAAAAGTTTTTTTGCCAGAATTATGATATTGTGAAAAGTTTTTAAAAACAGTTTCATCACACTTCTAAACTGTTTTAAAAATATGAATGAAGTGGTACAGTTGCAAAATATCCTAGTGCCCTTTTATGATACACTAGATTTCGCAGTTCTCGGGTCGATTCCCCTAAATTAGTATCTGGATGTAGGCCGTTACAAAACCTGCTAAAGTAATAAAATCAATCGGGATAAATGTGAACGCAATTAGGCCTAATAGGTTAGGGTTAAAGTTTCTCCGCGTTATATTGCACTCCGGAAATAGACATGTTCTGCTGTATTAAATGGGCCTCTGCACGTGCGCCGTATTGAAATAGGCCTATGTGTTGAAAATAGGCCTATTGATCCGATGAGATGGACCTGCACGATTTATAGCCACACTGTAATGCTTTACGATGCTCGCACTGCGCCCGTCGGTACACCGTGCAGTATGCGATACACACCGCGAGCACGCGTTAGCGAGCCACGCGCACGCGATAGCGCGCGGACAGATGGACGGACGGACGGACACGTCATGATTAGTATTATGATGTAATTATGCTCAAGTTACTAAGTCAATGTCCAAATCAACTAAAGTTTTGGACATTTGGAAGTTTTCATGGATATCTATAGACCATATCATAAAATGCACTGTGCTAGAACCTGAAATGTCCTTTAAATTCTTATTTAGATTATTATTATTTATATACAGATCAAAAGTCAAAGAAGATTAAGAGCACAGTAATAATATGTGATGCGATCAAGCAAAATCAGTTGGAACTCAGCAATATTAAAGTTTCAGTTTCTTATAGGATAGTAAAAGGCATTTACAAAGCTGCATTTTGCAGTAAACCCTATTGAAATTGATCAACCAGTTTCAAAGATATGAGCAATTAAAGAGTTTCCAAAACAACAGTAAACAAAAGGAAATATTTCCTTTGTTTGGCTATATCTCCAAATCAACATTTCCGAGTTCCGACTGATTTGGCTTGATCGCATCACATATATCTTCTATAATATCTGTTATCACTACATGTACAATAAATTGATAAACAGCAAAGTTAATTAATAACACTTTAGAGGAGTCAGAAAGCAACCATATTTGTCCGATATACACAAGTAATGAATAGTATTTACCACTATTTCCCTAAAAGAATTTAGTTTTATCAAGATAGATTAGGAATCACATATTCAATTAATTTATGAAACATAAATGCATACTTGGCAGTGGGGTTTGACCCCCACCCTTTTTATTTTACCCCCACCCTTTTTATTGAGGCACCCTTTATATTGAAAATTCCTGACCCCCACGCTTTTTACTGAGGCACCCTTTATACTGAAAATTCCTGACCCCCACCACTTTTTGCTTTTTCCCCTATTTCATTTGCATACATGTACATTGGTGAAGTCACAGGCAATTTGGTTCGAAGTAAATCAAGTACGCCAAATTCTGCACCTATCATCATTCGATAGCCTAGTGGATGTAAACATGCAATTTTATCTTGCGATATGGTTTGCTGGCAGTGATTTTGCACTTATTCTTGTGGTTTGGCACTTATTCTTGAAAACTAGGATGATTTTATCATTCAATGAAAATATATTGTAAGCTGACACTCCCACCCTTTTTATTTTACTCCCACCCTTTATATCAATCCACCCTTTTTACCAACAAAGTTTAAACCCCCACCCTTTTAAGGATTTTCCAAATTTCCAAGTGGCACCCTTTAAAAAGGGTGCCCTGCCAACAGTGCAATGCCATCACATTATTGTAATTAAACAATGATGACTGTATACTGTGTAATAATAACATGTACAAAACAATGTAAATACTACTACTTTTTATGGACTGTCAATAACAAGCTTGTATTCTTTATATTTTGTCTTGAGTGAATTTTGTGTGTACATTTTCACTTACTCATGAAACTAAAACACTGAAAATCGTTGTAAACAAACTGACAATTGAACAGGTCAAATTGCCAATCCCTTATTAGGGCCCAACTACATGTACCCAGGTGGACCAGTATGCGGGTATCCATTTATACACCTGGTTAGGGAGAGAACCCCTCTAAAGGTCTTATGGCCCAATATTGGCCCATAAGTTGAGAAATTGGCCCATTACTCGTGAGGGCCAGTATTATGATGAAATTGCTCAATTGGCCTGAAAGCTTCAAATACTTAAAGGGAACATTGTTGGCACTGGGATTTGAACCAGTAACTGTGATTTGTGAGTCAAAGCTTGTACCACTGTACTATGTTTATTATATTGCTGCCCCTTCTGAAAACTTACACCAAAGCAAGTAGCACTGAAATCACACTGAAATTAGTTATATCATAGCCAGGCATCCAAACACTATTAATAACATTGTGGAAATTCCTGCACTGAATTATTTCTCATCTGCTAGTAGCCATTTTTTAACTGTACAAATCTTGCAAATTTTGTCGTCAAGGTTAATTTCAGTCTTAAGCAGGCCCTCACAATGATCATTTTTGTTGAAAATATTGACTTTCACCATTGGGAGGGTGCACCAAATTGATTGATACATGTATGGTCATACATAAATCAATCGATTCTGAACCCCCTCCAAGGTTTTTGAGAAATAAATATGCAAACTGATGATCCAAAACATGAGATAATAACATAATATATGTATGTTTGGTAATCCTGAAGGGCCACTTAGTGATCCTCATTCCTCTTGCTCAATTTCCTCTTACCAAGTTGAGATAATTTGTTAACTGTGGACTACAATCAACATGGTCAGTGGTGTAGAACAGTCAGCTGTCAGAACAATTGCTCTTGTAGATCCCATTAGTCACTATGGTAATTTTGTCCACATGGCCAAGTAATAATATTAACATCACTATCTGTGTATGCTCATTATTTTAAAGTTTTGCATTATCAGGATAAGGTGGATCTTTTGGGGTACTTATTTTGTGGACATCCTCACAACTTAAGCTCGATACAAAACAAACAAGGTTGAGAATCACAACCACAGGATCACAAAGTACCCCTTTGAGGTGCATTCAGAGATCCATCAACCTCAAACTACACTATTCCCCACACATTTCATTTTTCCCACTTTTAGAATATTTACAAATGCAGTATAATGCAGACTATATTCCAGCAAGACACTACATTTCCCTGTCAAATGAGACAGAATCTGAAATCTTAACAAAACTTATCACTTACAACTTTTAAAACAAATACACTTAACACTTACCATTTACAATTTAGCAAAGGAAAAACAATGGACAAAAAACAACATAGTAAAAAAACAACATGGTCAAAAAACAACATGGACAAAAAAAACATGGACAAAAAAGACTTAACAACGTCACCACCACCAGGCCTGTAGCCAGAATCGGAAACCAGGCCAGAATGTGTTTTTTTTTTTTTTTTGGGGGACTTCTAAAATGTGGACTTTAACCCCTTCCCCAAAATGTGAGTCCTTTTTTGAAAATGTGTACTCACAGTAGTGGACACCATGTGATTTTTTTTCTTTCAAATTACAAATTATGTTTTGTGCATTTGGGGTTGGGTCACCACCCTGGCTACAGGCCTGTTCACCACTCTTATTCAAATTGCAAAAATTGAGACATATTTCAGTAAATTATATATATATATATATATATATATACAAATTGCTAAAATATAAGTTGATACTGAACATAGCCCAGGGGTAGCTTCCCCCGGGGGAATGTCTTACCCCCCCCCCCCCCCATGGGATGCTGGTCACCATGATATTTGAGATGTTTAGGCCTTTGTTAACCATTTTATCCAATTCTCCCCCTCCCCCGCAAGTCAACTTGTCCCCACCCCCTACTGGAAAAATCCTTCCTATGCCACTCCAAAGCAAATACAGGTATTATAAGATAAAAAACTGATCAAAAATGTATGATAACTTAAAAACTTTTAAGTTAAAACTAAAAAGTTTTTAGTGTATATACATAGAGAGCAATATACAAAGCTGATAATAATTATATACAATAGGCAACAAAAAGGTGTGCAAAAACTTAAACTCCAAAACTTATCACTTACAATAATTTGAAAACAAATACACTTAACACTTACCATTTACAACTTAGCAAAAGAAAAACCATGGTCAAAAAACACTTAACAATTAAAACTTAAGAAAAAACACACAAACAATGAAAACCCTATCCCACAAAATTATTTAAACGTCACCACCACCAGGCCTGTAGCCAGAATCTGAGACCAGACCAGAATGTTTTGGTTTTTTTTTGGGGGGGACTTCAAAATGTGGACTTTAACCCCCTCCCCAAAAAGTGAGTCCTCTTTGAAAATTTGTACTCACAATAGTGATTTTTTTCTTTCAAATTACAACCTTTTAGGGCCCATTTTAACATAACCTTCACTTATAGGTGGCTTTTTTTGTGCATTTGGGATTGGGTCACAACACTGGCTACAGGTCTGTTCACCACTCTTATTCAAATTCCGAAAATTGAGACATTATTCAGTAAATTTTATGTATATACAAATTGATAAAATATAAGTTGATACTGAACGTCCATTGTACAAAACAGCAGTGGCATAGCCAAGGGGTAGCTTCCCCTGTGGATCGTCTTACCCCCCCATGGGATGCTGGCCAATATTTTAGATTTTAGGCCTTTTTTGACCATTTTGTTAAATCCCCCCAAGTCAACTTGTCCCCCTTATACACCCCCTCTGGAAAAATCCTTGCTATGCCACTCAAAACCGAATACAGGTATTATAGGCCAAAAAACTGATCACAAATTTATGATAATTATTGTGATCAATCAACTCAAAGTTTTTAGTGTACATGATAGAGAGCAATATACAAATCAACTGACTTGTCAAGTAGGGTCTGTCGGGTAGGGATTTTTTTTTTCTGGGAGAGGCTAAATGACCCTAAAAAAGCGCAAGCTTGAGGGTTTGCCTACCAATTGCCATCTGCATTATCTACCTTTTGTACAAAAAAAAACCAAACCACCGCATTTAAAAAAAAAAAAAAAATTGAAACAAGCCAAAATCTTCCAAGGGTTTGAAATGGAACGAGATCAAGATCAAAGTGTAAAAGAATATGTCTCAAACCTTGAACGCCTCTTTAGGTTATCATCAATTTTGATGGGCCCAAACTCAAATTGTAAAATGTTAATGTTACAATGGTCCACATTTGTAACACTTTGTAGGTAGATTAATATATGAAGACCTAGGAACCAGTTTTTATTTATTTTTTTAATTTTGACAACTTTAGAAATATTCACCCAAAATTATTGAAAATGCTAAATTTGGAATAAAATCATAAAACATGATTTTGACCCTCCTTTTGAAAAAAAAGAGAGAAAATAAATTCCCCTATCACCCACCTTCAGACAAAAAATTAAAAAAGATAACAAATTCTCCTTTCACCCACCTTCAGATGGAAAAAAGGGGGCCAGTTTGCTAGCTTTTGCTTTACACACACCTAAGACAAAACAAATCCCTTTTCACAAACCCGCTTTTAGATATTATATATAAATCACCACAGACAAGTGCAATTGAAATTGATTACATTAACGCAAAATGATATAAATTTGCAATGAAAAGCAACTACCCATTTTTTCACAAACATAATTAGAAGCTAATAGTCAATTTTCATTAGCTTTGAACCTGCCCAAACCTTTTTATCTAAGGTTTCTTCCTCAACTCCTTCATCAATTGTGGCATATCTTGGTCCAGGACCTGATCCGAATATGCTCTAATATACATCTTTCCGGCAGCAACCAATCCTAGCCAGCCATCCCATTCCTCATATTTGTAGTCTTCTTCCACCATCAATGGAATGATTTTCTTGTTGCTCTTGACAGCATAATTACCCTCTGATGAAAAGAAAATGTCAGACAAACATGGTTAAAGATTTTTACTGGACATGTAGTGTAACATTCAAAATCAAAAACTATTATGCAATCAAATCTTTCTTTTAAAGAAAGATTAAAACCAAATAATTATGGAAAGAATAGTCGAAATGCCATCTTTATTAACACTACCGCTGTAATCAGTTGGTTTATAGAATTACGCCTTCCTTCTTTGCTGGGTGTCCATTACTTCACTTTAAAGTTTAAAGTGAAGTAGTTTTAATATGTCTGGAAATTTCAAATCATTCGAATTTGTTGGCATCAAAAATGCTTCTTATGAAGTATTATAATGGTACTAGTTAGTTAAGGGAAGGGGTATGAACATTTTGGACAGTATTTATTGTGGGACATTAGAGCACATCAGACATAGCGAATTGCATTCTGAATACTGAAGAATGTCCTTCTGATATCAAATAATTTTGATTTTTTGAAATTATGCAATGTAATACACATTTTATGGCAAATCATTAAAATTGATATTTTGATATTTAACAGTACTCAAGTAAACTTTATAAATCTGATGATTTATATTTGAAGTGTGTGTAAGTGGGATGAAAAGCCGACGATCAATTGAAAATGTTGACCTTTCATATTGAAGATATGGATTTTTTTCCCCGAAACACTTCAAATATAAATCATCAGATTTATAAAGTTTACTTCAACTGTTAAATATCAAAATATCAATTTTAATGATTTGCCATAAAATGTGTTATTATTGCAAAATCCATATCTTCAATATGAAAGGTCAAAATTTTCAATTGATCGTCGGCTTTTCCTCCCAGCTACATACACTTTAAGAATATATCATTAAATTAATAAAATTTACTTCCAGGATTATCTCAAAAATGTGAAAAATATCAAATTTTATTAATTTGTCATAAAATTTGTATTATATTGTGAATTTCATAAAATAAAAATTATTTGATATCAGAAAGACATTCTTCAGTATTCAGAATGCAATTCGATATGTCTGATGTGCTCTCATGTCCCACAAAAAATACTGTCGAAACGCTCAAAACGCTCATTCCAGTTCCCTTAAACTGCATCAGAAATTGTCCGAGTTAGGTAAGGCACCCCTCCTGCACCCAATCCCTCTGAGTATGGTGCAACACTCTCTTACAGTATGCCATTGAGAATATGAGCCATTATAACTGCTGGTTTATATAGAACTAATCTTGGTGCACATCTTAACTTTTCTGTGTCTGTTATACTAAAAGTGGGTCCTGATTTTAAATGCATTTACACCAATATAAAACACAGTGTCTGGTAAGTTATTGGATTATATTTACATGTATTATATAATGGTTAGGATGGAGTCATCATGGGGTCCAACCATAGGCGTAGATCCGGGGGGGGGATGGGGGATTTATCCCCCCAATGTTTTGCCAGGGGGGGTGGTCCATACAATCATCCCCCCAATGTTGATGCCTGATACAGGGTTTCTGACCAAATTAACCTCATATTTGCCCATTTTAGCCCCAAAAGTGCTATGTAATTACTTCAAGAATTTTGTTCCAACTCCATCCCCCCAATGTCAAAAAGAAATCTACGCCACTGGGTCCAACCAATCCATTGTTGCCCCATTTCCCAGTAGTCATGTTTGGAGCAGGTCAACATCAAGTTGAACTTGACATCACAAATTAATTTTGGTGTATTAAAAACAGATCAATAGAAGATGATTCCAACGAATGTGGTGTTCATTTAAAATGCGTTTTAACCATCAACCAGTGTTTACATGTGAATGCCGCATCTTTTAGCTATAACTTGCAGAGCTCATTTTATAAACCAGTTTGAATGATATGACTCAAAATGTAAAAATAGTTGCAGGACCAATTTTACAATTTTCTGTTGACTTCAATTCGCACAGTACTTGTTGATCAAACACATATGCTCACATGAATGGAGAGTTTTTGGAGACTTACGCCCGGAAACTTACGTTTGTCTGTGTGTGGCTTAAAGTCCTATTCAGTGATCCCAGCGCAAGTGTGAAAATTTTAAATTGTTTAAAAGTGAAGAATAGCTAGATCATTCAAATTGTCATTTGGTATTTTTTAAATGAAAATTTTGGCAAAAAACAATGAAAACAGCAGTATTGATGAAATTGAAGCCCCATTCAAATACATGTATCTAATTTATACTGTCAGTATGTATCTAATTTATACTGTCAGTATAATAATATAATTACAGATTCATGTAAATGTCTTAAGTGGTCTTAAATACATGCATGGCTAGCTTTCAGCGCATCTATGACAAAGATAAAGATACTAAAATCTGAATTTTGATGATTTTTACGATCGTCTGGATGAGCAAATCACTGAATGGGCCTTTAATTTGTCTAATTTTTCTCAAAAATCAAATCCTTTTTGTACAAATTGATACATGTTTCTTAAGGAAATTGTCTGAGAATGTCAAAAATCACATTAACAAATTAGTAGGTTTTAGGGTTCTTTATAAAAATGCAAAAAAGTGCAAGTTTTCTATCAGTGGCCAATAACACACCTATTACAATTTGAATATCATTTTTGAAATTGTCAGAAAATTGCCTAATATCACTTTTTTTTTTCAAAAATGTTCTGATTTTTTATACAAAATAGAACATTGATTCACGGATGGATGCCTGCGGCCGCACAAAAATTGCGTAATGGACCTGCATTAACCATTTTTACATTTGAGGTCATGTCTTTCAAGCTGTTTTGTTTCCTGCAATTTATAGCTAAATGATGAGGATTTCACATAATGTAAACACTGAATGATGGTTGAGAACACATTTTAAAATATCACCACATTCGTTGGAACCTGCTTTATATGGGACACCCTGTATATTGCAATGTTGGTCCAATTTCTGCCAAGTACTTGTAGATTGAACTGGCCAGTAAAAGCTGTCTGTGGTCACTTCTGCCCCCCCCCCCCCACTGCTTAATATGCTATTAAAAAGCCATAATGTACGATCTTATAATATGAAGTTGGTTAATTGTTTTCAAACCTGATTTTTTTGCATATTTGTAATGTTTACACATGTCCCAACTTGCACCTAAATGGAATCGGCCAAATTTGATGTCTTTGTAGGTCAACAGAGCAAAGTTCGACATATTATCATAATTCAAAAATTATGATAATATGTCCTCCCATAGAACTGCGTATTAAATGACCAAAATAACCAGTGCGGTTTCTTTCACTTTACCTTGTTATTTCAACCTAAAATGGACACCAACCCTTCCCGTCAGTTATTACTAATATTATTTCAACATTTTGAATAAAGAATAACAAAATCAAAATTTGACGGAAATCGTACGTACATTTAATGCCCCTTAGAATAGGTTGTTTGAATATAAAGTGCAATCATGAACATACCGAACTGACAATTGGTACTTGTTTTGTATGATCTGGAAACACACATCAGGATTACATCTGCCTTCTCCACAGCATCGGCCATTGTCACTAGAATGTTGCCTTCTGGAAAGTGACAAAAAAGACAAACCTTTATTATAAGTGATAAATTATGTATGGTTAACCAGTGAAAGTAAGGGGCTGTGCAATCAATATGAGCCCTGGTGGGAGGGTGAAATTGGGGGGGGGGGCAAAAAACATTTGGTGAGCCAAAAGGGGGTCACAAGCAATTTTTGGCAAGCTGAGAGGGGGGACAAGCGATTTTTAGCACATATTCATGGGGCGCCTGTAAAATAAAACGCTCTTGAAAGGCTTTAATAGGAAAACAGTACGGAAACGCTTAAATATGCCAATTTTCCTGCTCACTGCGCTCTCAACATGTATCTAGACCATTTGCAAATTGGGATCCTTAAAATTTGGCATTTGCAAAGGAGGACAAATATTTTTTGGCAGGCTGAGAGGGGGGAGGCAATTTTGGCAGGACGAGCAAGTAACACAGATGACAATAACGGGTATGTTCCCTGGAAAACCGCCTGTTTTTAGACCTGATGCAGCTCTGAAAGGCCACTGAATTTGTCAAAAACAGAGTGCTGAAAGACCTGTGATTTTGATAATTTCAGCTCTTCCCCTTAATTGTTAATTCCTATCAGTTCAGGGTTTTTCAGGCGATTTTCAAAGACCCTGGATTTTGACCGTTCGCAGGCTAGTTGATGATGTCCTGCCCCCACTCAATCATGTCACCTACAATAGAATTAGTTGATAATGTAACAGGGCCTAATTTGAGATTTAATGCCACCTATTTTTTGAAGTGCCAAGGTGTCTATTAACATATTTGATATGTTCACAAAATTAAAAAGGATGTGGCTCTTTGCATTCTATAAGGGATCATACCGCCATATCAAGTTCCATTCTTTTATGTGTTAAATGGTACATAAGAATTCATCATTTTCTCATGGTTAAAACTCTATTGTGCATTCAAACACCATTTTGCCTAAAGTTTACGATATATTCTACCCTGGGGAAGGGTACCCAGTGCAAATGACCATACGGGGATGTGCCGCAAACATGGGTATCATTTTAGGCCTTTTGGTATATCAATGACCCCTTTTTCTAGGCCAATTTTGGTATATGGATGGGTTCTTTCTTCAAAGTTTTCTCAATTTTTTTGGAAAATAGACCAGTTTTTATATTGATGGGTCCACTTTCAAATTCTCAGCGGCACACCCCTACCAAAACCAAACTTGAGTACCCCCCTCCCCTGGATTCTACCCTAGAACCAGCAGTTGTTTGGTAGTTGAGCAGCTCAATTTTCTGAAGTGGTGTAAACCATACCAATCTCTACAGCACAGCGCCTCTCTGTTGTGATGTAATTTGTTGAATTGAACCTAAAAACGTTCTTAAAATTTCAGAATTGTAAAATTTTTTTATGCTTAGATAGTGAGAAAAACATCCACAGAGCACATAAAACGATCACAACAAAATGGGCACATCAGCCTTCAATCCAAACTTTTTTATGAATTTTTCCAAAAGACCTAAGTACGTAGAATTAGATTTATAAAGTCTACCTAGTTTATTTTGAGGACTACTAAATGTCAAAAATGTCAAGTTTTAACAATTTGCCATAAAATGTGTATTATATCACAAATTTCAAACAATCAAAATTATTTGATATCCAGAATGCAATTTGGTGTGTCTAATATGTACTCTCAAGTCCCACAAAAATACTGTGCAAAGGTGAACCCTTAAGTTAAAATTTAAATTTTGTTATTCTTTACCCCAAACAATAACATAATATTAATGGTAATAACAACCAGAAAGAGTTTCTATCCATTTAAGTCGTAATAATGAGGTAATAATGAGGTAAAGTGAAAGAAACCCCACTGGCTAGTTCTATGGAGGAGTTAATGTTGTAATACAACTTTATTATCAGCTGACAGAGGATGATTTAAGCACTTCCCAACATTCCACTATGTTACTTGCAGTTAATAGCATAGCTGTGTGAGCGAACATGACACCACTACTCGCCCACTGCGTATAGACGTACTGCACGTGCATAGTTTAATTTGAATTTGTACAGTTATATTTACATAAAAAACGCTGTGAAGATGCTAGTCGATTTCACATTTTATGTTATCTACAGAAGGTGTGAATTATACTTTAAACACACATCACTTTTGTTCTGAAATCGACCAAGTAATAATGACACACGCACAATTCTAAAACAACATGTTTTGCATAGAGTTCAATAGGATTTGAAAAGTAAAGTGGCAGTTGAAACTCTAGTGATAACACTTTTGCAGTGCATGATGGGGCTTCCTTAAATCATCCTCTGATCAGCTGACATGGGCCCGTTGGTCACCTTCTCATGCCATAACTTACATCCATAAACCCTACCCTGACCTACAGCACCTCCCGAGCCCCGATCCTATTCTTAACTGACACCAAAGATCCTTTACATGGTATATTTGCTGACACGTCTGTCACACACGATAGTAGGGTCATCTACATTAATTCCGTGACCGTAAGAGCAAAGGTTCCCTTTTCAGTAGATTTGTCTTCTATGAAGGTTAAACTAAAACAATGCCCCTCCTGAAAAGTTTCCATTGTTAAAGGCCTTCACTGGAACAAATTCAATTCCATACTCTTGTTCACACATACCAAACTGTCAGGAGGGTGATAAATCCATAATAACTTACAGGGGTCAAATATGAAAAATGCTTGGATTACTGTAAAATGCATGTCAAACTCTCGTCTTGTCACAGGGATTTAAAACAATGTCTAGTTTCTACTATATACGACTTATGGTCATATTGGAGATATAAGACAAAATGTGTCAAAGGTCAATCACACAGGGTCAATATTTAAAAATAGGCTAAAACAAGTATAGTTTACACTCAATCTCCATGAGTTTCCTTTAGTGAGCACAAAAGTAAAAGGTCAACATAGTTGAATAGTCATTGATCTAGTTTGTCCTGTATCTTGATAACCAAATATAAAGAAGCAGTGCAAAATATTTTCGTTTCAATCCCGTGACTAGATGACAAAATTGAGCCTATTTTAAAACAAATTTGAACATTTTAAAATTATGACCTTGTCTTTGACATTCGCCACTTGTTATCCTATATCTCTGTAACCATAAGAATGGAAACTTTTCACGATGGGCATTGTTTTAGTTTAACCTTCATAGAAGATACCATAGATACAATACATTTTTAATCCTTGTGACAAGATTGATAGTTTGATATGCATTTTACAGTAATCCAAGCATTGTTCATTTTGACCCCTTTATTGTGGATTTACCCACATTTTCACGAGAGGTATGGGGCTAAATTTTCTTATATATCCTTCTTTGAAGACAAATCCACTGAGAAACGAACCTTCGCTATCACGGTCACAGAATTGCTGTAGATCATTGACCCTACTACAAGCCCTCTCTTTTTTGTCCCTTGCCACACCCATGATGAATGCCCATATATATAGTTTTAATATTCTCTAATGTGTTGGCAAAAACAATGTTAGTCTCACAATATATAGGCCTACTCTACTACCGGTATATCACTGTGTATGTATTATGTATAGGGACGAGTGGTGGATAAAAGTGGCTTCAAAAAACCATAATAATGTTCATCCAAAATATTTCTAGCCTGTGTGGTTCATCTGTGACATAAACCATTACTTCAGCTGTATATTGCCCATGAATGTAGCTGAATGTGATCTCCACAAATTTAACTACCGTAAAAATTCGATAGTTACCACATGTGCTTACTATCGAGCGCTTTTGAAAACATGAAATTGTACCAAAGTCTATCGCTTTACCAACTTAGCTAATGGGGTTGAGACACTTATTTGCAGGTTTACTTGTTCATATATATATATATATATAACTATGTGTATCGATGATTTGCTCAAAACCCTTTACACTTCTGTGGATGGGGCTCTTCATATTTGTATGTTTTAAAAGCGCTCGATAGCAAGCACATATGCTAACTATCGAGTTTTTACGGTAGTCTAAATATACTATCAAACTCACGCATTTCATCTACGTCCATCCACACAAAAAAACCCCGCTCCTGGAGTGTATCCCTCACTTTTATTGCCATCTCTTGCTGGTGTGTGTCCCACTTGTAGCTAATCATTATCCGAGGTGCATCCTTGGTTTCTTGGGAGGTTGGAGGAGGTTGGCTTGGATGGGCCTGTGCAGATGATGAAGGTGATCGAGATGCTAGCTGACTCTGCTGCTCTACTGGTGGTTCCTCATGAATGTCAACCAATCCTAGGTTGTGCAGGAGTCCTTGACTTGGATTACGAATTTCTGGATATTCTGATGAACGCATTTCCTTCAGTGCTGCAATGGGTAGACATAAAATGCTTTATAAAATCACTAGTGATATTTTTTGAAGTGATCTGTGTCTTCATCACATGTTATCCCAGTGACCATTGGCCTGGGCTATTTTATTTTTAATGCAGTCACTCATTTTGTGTGAGCCACTGTTTGAATTTATTAAGTGCAACCAAGCCCGTACTGCTGCAAGCAGCTGCAAATTATTTTGTACCCTTGGCATGGTACCAGAGGATGATTTAAGCACTTCCCAGCAAGTCTTGCGGTTAGCACAGCTGTGTGCGTAAACATGACACCACTGCCCGCCCACTGCATACACACGTGCATGGTTAAATTTGAATTTGGACAGATATATTTACAATAAATACACCTTCAAATAGTTGGTCGATTTCACATTTTATGTTATCTACAGAAGGTGTGAATTATCATTCATGCATACATCACTTTAGATCTGAAATCGACCAAATAATGACGACACACGGGCAATTCTAAAACAACATCTTTTGCACAGAGTTCAATGGGATTTGAAAAGTAAAGTGGCAGTTGAAACTCTAGTGATAACACATTTACAGTGCATGATGGGGCTTCCTTAAGGTAGCTGCCTCGGATACAACACCCTTGCAGAAAAATAGCTCCTGTTTCTGATCAGTCAGGTCTATTCATTTAAATCTTTAATATAACAAAGAAAAGTATTTTCCCCACCTATTTTAAGAGTCTTATAAAAATTGTAACAATTCTTATGTTTTTCTTTATTTTTTGAAAATTCCCTTAATTTTGACAGTTTTTGATTTTTTTTGCCCACTTAGGAAGGAGCTATGGTTACCAAACTTTCAGGGATGGTAAATAAGCTTAATATCTAAATTCTCTCGTCAGTTTTTGTAGATAAAGTGTTTACTTTTTGAAAAAAATTATTTTTTCCATTTTTAATTTTAGGGAATGTTAGAAACACTGTAGCTTAAAATAGAAACACTTAATTGGAAAAAACTGACGAGAGAATTTAGATATTAATCTTATTTACCATCCCTGAAAGTTTGGTAACCATAGCACCCTTCCCTGTTTGCTAAAAAAATCCTACAATTTAGGTAATTTAGTGTTTCTAGAAAATATCAAAAAATCATAAAAAAGTACCAACATTCCTGTTAAACATATACTTAAGTAACACTAAGTTAGAAAATAAACTTGGTTTGTATTATTCTGTAATATATTGGCAGCAAAATAAAACTTAAAACTTTTATGTACAACTGCTATAAAGGAGAGAAAAATCAGTTTTAATAAAATCTTTGTTTTCAAAAATGTTGCTATTTTGAGAAATTGGCAAAGTGCCAAAAGCCCTTCCCTGTAGTAATTCAATGGGATTTTGAGATGACAAAAAATTGCTTAACTCAAAAACGCTTTGTTGGAAAAAATTAAAACTTGGCAAGTAAGGTTTTCTCATCAATACACACATCCTATATCATTTTCAAGGATTTCTGAGCATGACACCGTAGCCGATCCTCTGGCATGGTACCATCTGCGGATGGGTTTTTAAAACATTTTTGCTGTCCCTAATACCTTGTTGCCTCAGGCAACTACTAAGTTTGTCTGCAACAGCTGCTCCCAAACTGTGGGTCATGGCCTCTCCCAAAAGGAGTCATATAGTCGTGGTAGCTGGTCAGCAGAACTTGGAAAGGATGTCTGGTATGCTAATATAACAGCATGTGCTGTGGGTAGCGCCATATTTTTCTTCAGAAATTTGGGTCACTGTCCTAGAAGGTAGTGCTAGCCCTGAACCAAGCCAACAGCAAATTTGTCCCACCCTGGGTTGGGGCTTTTTGAAGTCCTCCTAGAAGAAGACTTACAAATTAGAATTGTAGAATTGTAAACTGATTCTAATCAGCTGTTTGTTTTGTCATGCATCTCAAATTTCAGAAAATACAGTATATTTCCATACAGCAGCATGTGAAATAAAAAGTAACACACAACATACATGTAAATGCAATCAAAGTTAATGTGTTATATTTGTTTTAAAGTTTGCAATACATATTGAATTATAAGGTTTAAAACATAAAAGACATTTTCTTTGATTGCATTTTAGGTTTCCTGCATACAAAGTGTTTGTAAACAGTTGGAAACTGCTAAACAATATTAATTTTAATACAGATTGTAAACACTTCACTTTCCTGAAAACTATTTCAAACTTAAATTGAGATAATCATAGTAAACAGAAGCCGGGGGACACATCCCCTAAATTTTGGCAAGGTGGGGGGGGACGTTAATGCTTCCACCGACACTGGAGATATTAAAAAAACTGAAACTAAAAGAACATTCCTAGATTTTGGCAAGGGGGGGGCATTAATGCTTCTGCTGACACTGGAGATATTATAAGATACAGTGTTGTTTAAAAACTAAAAGAACATGCCCGGGGAACATGTTGCTTTGGCTAAATTTTAATGTTTTGCTTGATCGTATGACACAACATCAGTGACAAGGGTAGCCAAGTATTAGTATAGGAATAAGGTGTGTCAGTGTGATCTATTCTTTCATGATTAATTTTAACATTGATGAATAGATTCATTAGGTTTGTTGATTGTAATAAATATTTCCATTTTACTTGACAAAACCAAGTGAATTGTTACTCATTGCAATAGTTCGCCCTTCACATCAGATGAGGTCCTCTGATGTGAAGGACAAACTATTATAGTGAGTAAAATTTCACTTGGTTTTGTCAAGCAAAATGGAAATATTCATACTTTTAAACATTTTAAACTTTTCATGTTCACAAAATAAATAAACACTAAACTGTATACAGGGCGTCACAGAATGATTAGTAACAGGACAAAATATTTGCCCTGCCTTTATGACCATGAGTGACCGAATGCTATTCTTTCTTTAGTGGGAGTTTTGAATATATGAAGGCAGAGATAGAAGAAGATGGCTTATCTTTTTTACTTTGCTGCAACAAACGTGTGTTTATGTTCAAAGAAATAGAAAACTAGAAAACACCCAACTGCAAGAAAGTGATGAGCTTTGCAACAAAATTCCCTAGAGCAAGTTATAGCCATTGTAAGGCAAAAAAAAAAGTTTGTTTCATGTAGAGCGCACAATTCGTTTTTGACGGCTTATTTTCACGGTAAAAAATTATATAAAACACTACTGGAGAAAATATTTACACATTACACAAACGTCACGAGCCCAGTGGCGTAGCTGGGATTTTTCCAGGGGGGGGGGGGCAAGCCTGTATGGCGGGGGCCCAAATCCACCAAACGAAAATGGCGATAGGTGTGGGTGGTGCGACGCACCCCCATCGAAAAGAAATTGTACTTTGAGAGTAAAAATATCAAAGAAAATAAAAAATAAAGGAAATAAGTTTAGATTTTGCAATATAGTGGCCCAAGAGGGAAAATGGTAAACTGGGTAATATTACTTTTTCAAAGAAATTGCGCGCTCCACGAGAAAAATTTGCTTGTTATTACTAATTTGGTCTTAATAAAAATTAATTTTGGCCGTAATTCTTACAAATTTTCTGTTCGCGCTAAAAATGTCCAATTTCAGACCATAATGAAGGTAAATTTTGCGTAAATTTTACGTAAAGGCCAAATAAAGGTAAAATTTTGCATTTCGGTCCAAAACATGGTGTTTTGGGTGAACATAGCCTACATTAGGCAATTTTAGGTCTGGTCTAATGGTAAATCCGGCCCTATAAGTTTGAAATAGCTCAATGGTAAATAACTATAAAATCAGCCAATTTTGTGTCGAGACTGACAATTTTCGGTTGGGACATGCAAAACAAGAAACTTGTCGTACACAGCCTTCTTGACCACCTTTTTCGACTTTTCTTTTCGGGTTGGCCCTTTTATTGTTTTATTTTTATTAGTCAATTTACTGCTCCTATTTATTGGTGCTTTTGTGCAATTAGCATTTCAACAGCTTTCTATTTCTTTGTCTTCAAGAAGTTAAAAACGATCCTGGGATCTACGAGTATATTGATAATAATCGTATGGAACTATATATCGTATGGATTCCCTCTCTCTCCTTCCCTCTCCCCCCTCTTTCCCCCTTTTTTCCTCTCTCTCTCTCCCTCCTTTCTCTTTTTTCCCTGCACTGGGGGGCCCAAATAGACAATTCAGTTTGCCAGGCTTATTGATATGGTATTGCATGTCCTCCTCTCCCTCTCTACCCCGGCCTCTCTCATCTCTTTTTTCCTCTCTCTCTCCCTACTTTTTCCTCTTTTTTTCCTTGCACTAGGGCAAGCCTGTATATATGGGGTGGGGGCCCAAATCGACTAAACAAAAACAAACAAAGGCTTATTGATAATAATTGTATGGTATTGCATGTTGTATGGATTCCCCTCTCTCTCCCCCTCCTCTCCCTCTCTTTTTCCACTCTCTCCCTCCTTTTTCCTCTAAGTTTCCCTTGCACTGGGGGCAGGGACCCAAATAGGCAATAGGCAGGCCCACGGCAGCTACGCCACTGCACGAGTGGCGAGGAAAAACTATTGGAGAAAACATCACACATTTTTTGTTAAATACCTTTTTTAATCTGCAGGTTAAAAGGGGATCATAATATTCTTGAATATGAAGAAATATGTTTTTTTGTGGGTGACGGAGAGACCCACTGTAAATTCCAATTCCAATTTGCAGTAAAAAAGTTGGGTTTTTTTCATTATAAGGCATGAAATTACAACAAAAAAAACCCAAAAAAAAACCACATTTCGCATTTGACATTTTAGATGAACATTTTAATATGAACATTGCGGGTAAATGGTCAAAATCACACAAAATTAATATTTATTTTACAACCAAACTATTGGATCTCATATTTAACAATTTCACTTGGTCCCATATAGAATTATTAATCATAATGAAAGTGCCGCATGGTTCTTTTCCTCAAAAATTGCATTTTTTGTTCAATATATGGCAGTGGCACCATCTGGACAAATATTATTAAGAATATGCCTTAATCATAGGAGTCTTTTGTAAAGCTACGCAAGTTTTCATTGTTTTTAATAAAAAAAATGTAATTGTCACGCTAAAACAAATGAAATTAACTGAATAAGTAGGTGACACAAATCAAAATTCAAAAGGCATTTGATTTTAAATCCTTTAAAATTTATTTTTTACAAATTGGAAGAAAACATGTTATTACAACACTTTCCCTATATATGTGATATTCTATTCTAGAAGGGGACATTTACCTTGCAATGCTGTTGTATCAGTATACATGAAATGAGCCACAATCACATCCAGGTTACTCTCTAGGAAGGACAGCTTCCACAAGGCTTCAACTGCCATCCATTTCTCCTCATCTGTATACTCAGGTCTCAGTATTGCAGTAAGTGTGGGTAGACCTCCATGCTGTACAATGGACTCCTTCTTGGCATCATTGTTTGCTAGATTGTTGACTGTCTCTAATACTACACCCAGATTTGTATCAAATCCCTTCTCTTTACCATCAATGTTAAATATAAATCTACATTTCCTATCATCAGACTGAGCTGCTTTGTGTATTGTATCCATCAGTGTCACTATGCATTCACCTGATGTTGCTATGCATTGACTTTCCTTCTCATTTACTATGTAAGCTAGTATTTCGAGACTGTCAATCCTTGTCATTACATTATCTGACTCTGCAAACTTCATCAGGGTGTTCACAGCATTTGCTGCTCGGTAGATGGGAATAGCATTTGGTGCAAACCTCAGTCTGTTTAAGTCATATAGGCTGGTTGTAATAAGAACTCTTTGCTTTGTATCTTTGGTGTTTGGATCATAGGAATCTAGTTCCTTTATGAGTGAACCTATAATACCATTCTTGATAAGCTCCACACTGACTTTTGTAGCTGCTGATGTGTTTCTCATACTCGTTACTAAGTGACTAAGTACTAAATTAGTATTGCAACGAAAGTCAAACCCAACCTTTCCAGTAGATTTCACAATCTTGACTATCAGTTGTGCCAATCCTTGTTGCAGCATGAAGTCAACCAACCTACTGCATATCTTCTGGTAGTTTTCATCACTCCATAGACGATAACAAGTACCTCTAATACTTTCTATTGCATCACATGCTCCCTGTGCACAGTAGTCATCCCTGGATTTCAGATCCTCAAGATAGGACCCAATTTCATGTTTTTTCTCCTCAAATAGGGCTTCCAACTCTCTTTCTGTCATTGGCTTTGATTTATCCGTCATTTTGATCAATTATGGTTAGCACGTCTTGGTCTGAAAATTAAAATATAAGGTTTGGGAAATAAATAAAAGCGAAGTAAAATGAAATTAAATGAAATAGAGTAAATAAACAGATGAATGGATTATGTAAACCAATAAATGAATGAGCGAATAAATAAATAAATGACATAAGTTTATCAAGATCAGCAATGGTCAAACTCATCAACTATTAACATAGGCCTTTCATTTTATGTATTTTTGATGTATTTTGTATGTGATATAGGTTGTAATATAACCTTTTTAAATCCTTTTAAATTAGTTTTCTATTTCAGATTCCCTTCCTGCATTGTATTGTAATTTGTATGTGTTATAAAAGTGCTACCTTTTAAAAGTGTAATGAACTATGCTTATTATGTAATTATGCTACCCATTGCAATCATACAAAAGAAGTAATTTTGTTACATGGTATCAAGTTTACGTATACCTCCAATACAGGCTACATGTGTCGATCCAGAAACATCAAAAGGATGCAGTTGTTAAGTGCAACATGTAACTTCTTTCATAAAGCAAGCCCACTTTTTTAAAAATATAAACTTTTGACAAATTGTATCATCTAGAATTGTACAGGCCACCCACCTATTCAACCTATCTCACATTTTATATCAGCTATATTTGATAAGATATGTGTCAGGTCATAGCCGACAACTGTTTCGTTTTTTGTGGTGCGACACATATATAGTAATTATACTGAAAACTTGATCCAAAATGGATTTAAGATTTCTGATTGAGATAATAACATATCATATTGGAGATAAACTTAAAGCCATAATATACAATTTCTGTCAAATTGAAATTGTTGTTATTCTTCGACAAAAACTGTGACATAATATTAATAATAACTGTCAGAATTGTTTTCAATCAATTTTAAGCTGAAATAATGAGATAAAATGACGGAACCAAAATCTTTACCATTTAACCAAGGCTCTATCCAGGGATTTTTTAATAAAAAATGATATAAAATTGGTGTTTTCCTACCAGCACAACAAATTTGGTTGATTCCAGTTAGGTGTGGGAACACTTGTAAACATTACAAATATGCCTAAATTTATTTTAGAAAATTGTACATTATGGCTTTAAATCTCAAAACTAATTTTAACAGCAAATGATTCATCTTGCCTGAGTGTGTCATGTTTAAAGTGAAAATGATCTTATTAATTCTTAAAGTAAAGGATTATAATCATACCATCTTACCTAAATATTTCAAAATGTCAATTCAAGACAGGTATAAAATGCATGTAGCTGATCGGCTTGTATCTCCACTTGTATCAAACTACGCATAAATACGCCCCGGAGTTGGGCAACAGTACATTTGTACTCAATGTTAAAAAAAACCCATTTCATATCATAATTATGTTTGTTAAATAGTTTTATTTGCATGGAAAGATTGTTAAGATTGGACATTCCTAGGTAAACTACAGTGTATTCAACTGCATAAATCTGTCAAGCCAATATACAAGTAAAATAATAAATAATAATAACATAGCGTAATCAGCGTTTATATAAGATTAATTAATTCCCAAACAAGCAAAAGAAACAAGTTGCTTTGAATATGATCATAAATCCTCTGCTTATATCTCACTGATAGTTTTTCGTAATTGAGTATCATATGAAATTTTGTTGATAATGCCAATGCAAATGTTCATAGTTCGTTTGATAACTTTGAGTAAGCAAACTTTTTTATAACATACTAAAAAGTTCACTTTGCACTTGCTTCATGTTATACCGTATATCGGGTATGCATGACCAAAACACAGTGACGCAAATATTTAACAAAATTTAGGTTTGGAAATTTTTGAAATATTAATAATCAACATTTATGGCAGAGGTGAGATTTGCCTATAATCACTCCCATGATAACATGCTAAGACAGCTTAAACAAGTCACACGATTCCAGTGTAGGCAGTGACCGCAACATAATAATAATTAGTTTTGAGTGAATTTCGGTAGGGATATAAAAAATTGTATGCATGGGCAGTGGCGACGCTATGGGGGTGCAAAGGGGGCATTTGCCCCAAATATTTTTCTTGCCCCCAAAATAACGTAAATTTCCATTTTTTGCGGCAATTTTGCGCTGTCGATTTTTGCCCTCCCTCCCTGAAATTCACTTTTCCCCCAATGCCCCCCTCCTGGTGCTGCCACTGTGCATGGGGGAGGAACAAAGCTAAAAAGCTTCCCTTTCCACCCCTGTCTTTCCACCCCTGTGCCCAGTATAGGCATCAAAATATACAGAACAGAATTCTGCCTCTATCAACAACTTTATTTTGTAATTAAGTTTCAGTGTCTTTAAGAAATTAAGTAGACAGCAATGTGTATAAAACTATCCTCAGTAGATAGCAAGGTGTGAGTACAAAACTGTTTTCAGTAGATAACAAGGTGTGAGTATAAAATTGTCTTCAGTAGATAGCAGGGTGTGAGTACAAAACTGTTTTCAGTAGATAACAAGGTGTGAGTATAAAGCTGTTTTCAGTAGATAACAAGGTGTGAGTACAAAACTGTTTTCAGTAGATAACAAGGTGTGAGTACAAAACTGTTTTCAGTAGATAGCAGAGTGTGAGTATAACATTGTCTTCAGTAGATAGCAGGGTGTGAGTATAAATCTATCTGCAGTAGATAGCAGGGTGTGAGTATAAAACTTCAGTAGACAGCAAGGTGTGAGTATATAAAACTATCTGCAGTAGATAGCAAAGTGTGAGTATAAAACTATCTGCAGTAGATAGCAAAGTTTGAGTATAAAACTTCAGTAGATAGCAAGATGTGAGTATAAAGCTGTCATCAGTAGATAGCAAAGTGTGAGTATCACACTATCTGCAGTAGATAGCAAGGTGTTAGTATAAAATTGTCTTCAGTAGATAGGAACGTGTTAGATAGCAGTGTATGAGTATAAACCTCTTCAGTAGATGTGTATACAAATATCTTCAGTGTGAGTACAAAACTGTTTTCAGTAGATAACAAGGTGTGAGTACAAAACTGTTTTCAGTAGATAGCAGGGTGTGAGTATAAAATTGTCTTCAGTAGATAGCAGGGTGTGAGTATAAATCTATCTGCAGTAGATAGCAGGGTGTGAGTATAAAACTTCAGTAGACAGCAAGGTGTGAGTATATAAAACTATCTGCAGTAGATAGCAAAGTGTGAGTATAAAACTATCTGCAGTAGATAGCAAAGTGTGAGTATAAAACTTCAGTAGATAGCAAGACGTGAGTATAAAGCTGTCAGCTGTCATCAGTAGATAGCAAAGTGTGAGTATCACACTATCTGCAGTAGATAGCAAGGTGTTAGTATAAAATTGTCTTCAGTAGATAGGAACGTGTTAGATAGCAGTGTAAGAGTATAAACCTCTTCAGTAGATGTGTATACAAATATCTTCAGTGTGAGTACAACACTATCTTCAGTAGATAGCATAGATAGCATGGTGTGAGTATATAAAAATATCTTCAGCAAATAGCAAGATGTGAGTATAAATCTGTCATCATTAGATAGCAGGGTGTGAGTATAAAACTATCTGCAGTAGATAGCAGGGTGTGAGTATATAAAACCATCTTCAGTAGATAGCAAGGTGTGAGTATAACACTATCTTCAGTAGATAGCAAGATGTGAGTATAAATCTGTCATCAGTAGATAGCAGGGTGTGAGTATAAAACTATCTTCAGTAGATAGCAAGATGTGAGTATAAATCTGTCATCAGTAGATAGCAGGGTGAGTATAAACTATCCGCAGTAGATAGCAAAGTGTGAGTATAAAACTATCTTCAGTAGATAGCAAGGTGTGAGTATAAATCTGTCATCAATAGATAGCAGGGTGTGAGTATAAAACTATCTGCAGTAGATAACAAAGTGTAAGTAAAAAAACTATCTTCAGTAGATAGCAAGTTGTGAGTATAAAACTATCTTTAGTATATAGCAAGGCGTGAGTATAAAACTATCTTCAGTAGATAGCAAGGCGTGAGTATAAAACTATCTTCAGTAGATAGCAAGACGTGAGTATAAAACTATCTTCAGTAGATAGTAAGGCATGAGTATAAAACTGTCTTCAGTAGATAGCAAGTTGTGAGTATAAAACTATCTTCAGTATATAGCAAGGCGTGAGTATAAAACTATCTTCAGTAGATAGCAAGGCGTGAGTATAAAGCTATCTTCAGTATATAGCAATATGTATAAAATTATCTTCAGTAGATAGTAATGTATAAGTATAAAAACTTTATTCAGCAGATAGCAATGTGTATAAAACTCTCCAGTTGATAGCAATAAGTGAGTACAAAGCTATCTTCAGTAGATAGCAAGGTATGTGTATAATAACTATATGTATAAGTAAAATATTTACATTTCAGTGGATAGCAAAGTGTGAGTATGAAACTGTCTTCAGTAGATAGCAAGGCGTGAGTATAAATCTATCTTCAGTAGATAGCAAGATGTGAGTATTAAACTATCTTCAGTAGATAGCAATGTGTATAAAATTATCTTCAGTAGATAGCAAGGTGTGAGTATAAATCTATCTTCAGTAGATAGCAAGGTGTTAGTATAAAACTATCTTCAGTAGATAGTAAGGTGTGAGTATAAAGGTATATTCAGTAAATACCAGAACTATCTTCAGTAGATAACAAGGTGCGAGTATAAAACTATCTTCAGTAGATAGCAAGGTGCGAGTATAAAACTATCTTTAGTAGATAGTAAGGCATGAGTAAAACTATGATAGCAAGGTGTGAGTATAAAACTATCTTCAGTAGATAGCAAGGCATGAGTATAAAACTATCTTCAGTAGATAGCAAGATGTGAGTATAGAACTATCTTCAGTAGATAGCAGGGTGTGAGTATAAAACTATCTTCAGTAGATAACAAGGTGCGGGTATAAAACTATCTTCAGTAGATAGCAAGATGTGAGTATAGAACTATCTTCAGTAGATAGCAAGGTGTTAGTATAAAACTATCTTCAGTAGATAACAAGGTGCGAGTATAAAACTATCTTCAGTAGATATCAAGGTGTGAGTATAAAACTATCTGGAAATGCTATGTATATAGTATTCCATTCAGATGATACCATTAGTAAAAAGGGTTTCAGTGCTGAATATCAAGTATCTAGACCAGCAGCAGTACAAGCAGATCCAGCAAATCAATGAAAGTAACTTAGATAGGTGGATGCAAGAAACACTGAAGGAAGGAATCCCCTGGTTTGTATTGATAACGCTATCAGTGACACATCTAGTGACAGACAGGGGGACAACTCTGCTCCTCAATGGCTCAAGAAAAACTGAGACAAAATGTGACAAAAACCTGTTGTGCAACTTTGAAATGTGATAATAATGACATAGTGTTACTCCTTACAACAGCAAGTATTACCAGATATATTGTGCTGCTGATAACGTTATCAAAACAGATCGTGTGTGAAGCCTCAACTTTGAGTCAATGGTCATAGTGTCAAAGGTCATAGGATATATTGTGTGTAATTTATTACATGTGCAGTGGATGTGTAAGTAGGATGAGACTGTTGAATTCCATCTACAAGCATGTATGCCTCTTAATGAGTGTTTTTAGATGAAAGGCAGACACCCTCCACCAAAACATGATTTGGAGTTTGAGCAACTATATTACTGATGTACAAACATGTATTATTGTAAGACCAATCTATTGCAATGTTTTTGTGGAGGGTGTCTACCTTTCATATCTTTCTTTAAAAAAACCCCACTCATTTAGAGGCATATGCTTGTAGATTGAATTCTTTGGTATAATGTATTTCCACAAAATTGTTTCTTAAAAATTAAAACATTTACAGTTTTGGCAAGATTTTGTGGAAAAATGGAGTATGAAAGAACTAGATGCTGAATGGGCAGAGAAAGGGCGGGAGACCTGCCTATAGATGCATGAACTGGGGATCTTGATGAACATATACAAACCCCATCATGATTAGAAAATAATAACACCCGGAATTATGATCATCCTCTACAAATGGTACATCTAAAATTTTAAATTTGTGGTAAAATCATTTTTACTTCAAGCTTGTTGGAATTCAGTACTAGTATGAGAACCAGAATGTGATCATTTGTAGTTGTCTTTCGTAGCTCCCACCGGAACAGAGGCTGTGAAGCCTGCCAAAATTTAACTGCCTTCTATGGGGTATTGCACAGTGTTTATGACAGTACAGTGATGTTGTTATAAATCAAGCTTGCAGTTTGTAATAAGGTATTCATTACTGTAATAATATTGTAAGCACCTAATTTCTTCTTTGTTCATATTTTCCAAAATAAAACATCTATTTTTGTACCTAACTTGTCATATTTGGAAATAGTAAACAGTAACTACTATCTTTAGGCAAATGTATATTGCATTAGATTTTTACATGGGTAGTACTGTTATTAGGAAGTTTACCATATTGAATTGTTGCTTATGGGATCAAATCACAGTGTACATCCAGATTAACTTGCAGTATGTGCACTCTTGGTATACTGTCCGGAAGCCAATTTGACTGAGATTCGTTCCCATAATACAATATATGCATTGCAGTAAACAAAGGAGATGGATTATCCCCCAAGCTGTATCTATTGTTATGCCATACACCTACCGGTATTACCTTGTGGGAACAAATTTTGGTACAAACTGAAATTAACCCAGGATCCACATATTGAACATATCTTAGAAAATGTAATGGTTACATAGGCCTGCATACCAGTAGCGTAGCCAGGATTTTGGAACCGAGGGGGCACAACTTGTAAATGTACCGACGGAAATATTTTTTTACCGACGGAAGTTGTGATTTGTTGACCCAAAATTTTTTTGCATGGTTTGAAAAAGTGAAGAGCAAAAAAAGGCGGTACTAACATAAAAACACATAATTTTTATGTGTAATTCACAATTTTTCATCATTTTCTTTACAATTCTCCCCTTTTTCCTGTCACCCTGGGTGTAAAATAGTCTATTGTTAACCCAATTTTTTTTTTCAACAACGCCTACCGTCTACCGACGGCCTTACATGAACCGACGGCCATTAAGAGCGGGGGCCCCCCTGCCCCCCCCCCCCACTGGCTACGCCACTGCTGCATACATATAAATGAGGTGTTCAGAGCACATGTCAGAAACATCTGGAATGGACTCTATTTCTTTCACATGAGCAACATTCAAACTTCTACTTCAATTGGATTGATAGATAAACGAAGTATGGAGAAACAGGCTCATACAATTGTAATTATTAAAACTTGAATCGACAGTACGTAGTTTTGTGATCATGTAGGCACTAGTATTTCAGAAATTGGTATAATTCTTGAAAGTTAGATGTTAGAGTAGTTGTAATCTATTATTTCCATACTCTTGTCGTACCCATGATTTGTAAACCAATCATGTTTATAGTGTATGAACAGGTCATAAGCACAAATGGTTAAGCTCATGGGCACTACTGGCCAAATTATCATATTTTGATTGGTTATAAAGAGGGGCATATCATATATTAAGCCAATCAGAGATAGGGTAAGAAAAGTCATTTGGGCTGAAGCTTAAAATTATTAAGAGATCTAAAAGCTCTATTTTGATTGGTTACCCAGATGATTATATCAAGTAGTGCCCATGGCGTTAATTTTCAAATGCAAGGTGGTATTATTAAGTGCTTTTTATTATGTACTTGTGCTCATACGAAAATGGGTGGGTCATACTTAAATTGTTGTGGGTCATAAAGCTTCCCATTTCAACAATTGAAAATGAGTAATTTATTCAATAATAGTGCTCTCCTGATGCCTTCAAGAAGTGTGAAACTCATGAGCTTACATGGACCTGCATCATTTGTACTTTGTTGATGTGCAAAAGGAGGGTCATAGAAACTTCAGATAGAGGAGTTCCAAATAATTGATTCCGGTCACTGATTTATTTTGGGATACTCTTCCAAAGAAAATGACAGTCCCTAATATGGCTTATTACCTGATCACATCACAAATAATCAAATGAGAATTCTTAGGTGCACTCTTTAATTGAATACAAATGTGGAATACATGTGGAATCTATAATAAATTACTGAGTTTGGCGAATTGGTAAGGCTAAAAACTTCTACGTTTTACATTATTTCGGAAAACAGATTTTTGCGTTGCGTAGAGTAAAGTTGTCCGCACCCCAATAAAACGTCCAATTTTGTTTTTGTTTACGTTAAGGGTGTCAAATAATGTTAATTAGTTTAAAATGCCGTAGCAATGCACTAGCAAGCAACCTGCGAGCTAAGCACTGAGTAAACACTGTGAGTAAACAGTCACAATACACTACAATACAGTCATGCTGTTTAACATGAACACCCGCAAATCGGGCCGCAAATCTTATGTCTGATCTGATCAATGCTGAGATTGGGTCACTCATACCATTACACAGGAGAATCTGACTTGAGTAATTAATTAACCCCGTAATTAACATGCATTGTTTATTCAACTAATTTGTCAACATTATCATGTCAGTGTTCAAACTAGAACCTATTGTCAACAGTTAAATGTTTGTTTATTGAATTAGGTCAAAGTCTCCAAATCACCCAAATTAAACAGGGTTGCCAAACTGTGATTTAGTAGCCCAAATGGGTGACTTTTGAAGATCCCCCAACTTTTGACAATTTCCTGTCCCATAGAGACAGATGGTTAAGAAAAATGGGTGACTTTTTAGCTATGTAGGTACAAGTCTGGTAAGCATGGTAAGGCTCACCGTAACTCACAGGTTAGCAGCATAATCAGTGTCTGTGCAAAATACTTTGCCAATGTTGAAAGTAAGTGTTCTACAAAATTGTACATTTATTTTGATTATTCCGACACTGCACCTCACAACTTTCAAAATGGGGTGTAAAAAAATAACTCAAACACTGCAATTGAACCTGCCCATTACACCTGACCAGTACATTAAAAAGAATATAAAATATCAGTACTGCAAAAGGCAGTAACCGATAAACACTGACCGCGAAATACGGCTGACCGCTAGTATATTCCAATTAGTTACAGGAGAATCTTAACATACCCTTTAGGCATAGTTTTCAGTTTTAGCTTCAGTAATATGTGTACAAATTCCAAAAATTATCAGACAATACAATCAATTGTTTTATGATTCAATAATTATTTAATGAGCCCAGCTGCAGAAATGTTGTTTTACACTGTATAAATACAGGTGAAATAATTTAAACTATTTTACTTGACTGTTTTAAAAAGATTATCAGCAAGGTATATGTACATAACACTATTTCTTTGCAAATATGTATTATATAGTCAATGGTCCAGTGTGAAATATGAAGTCAATGTACTCCCGTACAAATTACAATACATAGTAAACCCAAGGATTGTGGTACATGTAAAAGATATTATACACAAAGAATGCCAACTCAAAATTACCCCTTGTGTAATGCAATAATCCGCCATATTGGTATGTCGTTTATGGAGGGCAAATAAAATTGAAGATCAAATTAAAAAGACTAGTTTGCATCTGACGTCCTGTCAACCAGACCAAAAATGCCACCACAGGTCAGCAACCAATAACGCTGTGCCTTTGCCCTGATGTCAGACACAAACTGGTCTTTTTAATTCTGTCTTCAATTATAGTGTACCTCTGGTAGCAAAGGCCCAAAATCTAATGGTAATTTGTATCTTTAAGCTTGAGGGTTCCAAACCTGCACACTCAGCGCTTATAATTATTATTATATATCTCATAGAATCCTGTCACCTGATTGGTTAAAAGTAGGGCATTGTTTTAACTATGCCCTGTATTAATTAGAGAATTTCATCAAAATGAACGTTTGCTGGGCGCATAGCAAAATTGATCAGAGGTATACTATTATGCATTAGGATTGCACGCCAAGTCGACTATAATTATATAATGATATTTGCAGTAGTTGCAACTTTTAACTACAACTATGACTTTAACTGGTGATATTTCAAGCACCTATTGTGTTTTCAAAAATAGTTTCCACAAAATTCGCCAAAATTTACACTGCAACTTCTTTTACATATTTTTGGGTTTTTGGGTATTAGTGCTTGCACCATGTATCCCTTCTTTTGAAAATATCTCAATGTATTTATTTGTGCAATTTGGGGGCTAGGTTACCTTGAGGTTTTAGTCAGATATGACATGCTAATAGTCAGGCAAATAGTCATCATAGTTGCTGTAGTTGCATTTATTTGATGTCGATTACCAAAAAAGTTAACCTGTGCAACCCTAATTAGCATAGTTGTAAGGGCTCATATTGAAATACCCTACCACATTTTCACACAGAAAGAAGGCAAGATTCCCCTCGTTAAGCGAGCGCCTCAGGAAAGCTCGGTCATAAAACGGATGGATTATATGCATCAGTGATACACCCTGCCCAGGATTTTAACAAAATAAGGCTTGAACAGGAAAGCTGCAGGATGGCGCACACCTTCCTGTGTAAGGGAATTTCAATATGAGCCCTAAAAACAAGGGAGTTATGTACTTCATACTTCAAGTTGGACAGAGTATACCATCTTATTTGTATATATTTCTTTTAATATAATAATGTCCCCATTTGATTCCATTGTATATCCCTCAAGGCTGTAAGCTTTTTCTTTTAAAGGTGTATTAATTATGAATGATAAGAAACTATTAAGGTGTGTATTGAATGCATAGCCTTTGTAGATAGGATAGAAAAATAGTCATTCTGGTTTTATACTGATTTTTTACTTTTTTTTCAAACCGTATAAAATTTCAACAAATAAAAATGTGTCTTTATAGATAAACTGACAAGGAAGTGTTAAGGCCAAAAACATTTTTGCTTGTCCTCGCACTCACTGTGGAAGACAAGCTCAGTTGGTTCAAATTATTACTTTTTTTTAAAGATCGTAGCCACAACATGTACAGCCGAATTAGCTTAATAAAAAAGAAGTCTAAATATGTGTGAATTATATGACAGCCAGAACATTGAAATTGGGTGATGCCTGTTTCAAACGACTGAATTTGAAAGAACGGTCATGCACACAAACATTATCTAGCCTTAGGTTTCTGATTTGCATAAAAATCTCAACCTTTTAGAAACAAATTGGAAGGCTTGGGTCATTAAGGTTGGAAAATTGAAATTGGAAGATATGTGTTAATCAAATGACCAAATCTGGAAGAAAGCTTGTGCACATGTAGTCCTAGGGTTCTGATGGTATAAAAATATCTTTATTGGTGACTAATCCTAATTTTGAACATGTGAAAAAAAAGTGTTTACTTTACAAAAGATCACTGACCTAATTTTGGAAATTCCAGAAAAAAGTGTTTTTTGCCAGAATTACGACATTGTGAAAAGTTTTTAAAAACAGTTTCATCACACTTCTAAACTGTTTTAAAAATATGAATGAAGTGATACAGTTGTAAAATATCCTAGTGCCCTTTTATAATACATGTAAATATGCTCAAGTTACTAAGTCAATGTCCAAATCAACTAAAGTTTTGGACATTTGGAAGTTTTCATGGATATCTATTAGTACAGTTCCATATGTATTCTCGCTGGATTTGCGTGCCAAAATGGATTTTATTGGCTAACTTGGTCAATTTTGGGGTGCTGATTTCAAAAAAATAAGGTACCATTTTTTTCAATGGCGTCTTCGGTCGCCATTTTGATTTTCAAAATGGCCGCCATTTTCATTATATTTTGTCCTATATCTCAGCTTCTGAGCAACATAGAAGAATAAAAATGGTGGCAATACCCTTGTTTGTGATACCAGGGATTCCATTAAAACCATTGTCTTACTTGTAGCTAATTTGGTTTGGCTGCCATCTTGAATTTCAAAATGGCCGCCATTTTTCATTATCATTTGTCCCATATCTCAGCTTCTGAGCAACATAGGAGAATAAAAATGATGGCAATATTCATGTTTGTGATACCAGGGATTCCATTAAAACCATTGTCTTAATTGTAGCTAATTTGGTTTGGCTGCCATCTTGAATTTCAAAATGGCCTCCATATTTAATACACTTTTGCATATATCTCAGCATGTGGGAAACATAAAAGCCTAAAATGATGGCAATGCCCATGTTTATGATGACGAGGATCCAAATTCCTGTGTGTTTATCATTTCAGCCACCATGGAGGCTTTCAAAATGACCAATATTCCATTTTATATGCAGAATGTTTTTTTGATACGTTTGAGTAATTGCTTTAAATCTGATGTTTTATCGCATCCAATGTTAGTTCGTAATGGTACTTGCGGCTTCGGCTCTTTGTAACCTTTGCCGATTAGCGATATATGAGATTGGCTCTCTGGTTTAGTGCTCTAAGAGTTTGTGGCAACTTTTCAGCTTCAACAAAATTGGAAGAATTTCCCATCTCAACTCTTGATTGTGCTGCATTCGCTGTTCTTGGCATTGTCCGGGTCCAACCATCCTCGCCGAAGTTCTGGTATAGATAATGCTTAATCCACCAACTCTTAAATATATACTGGCACATTTTGCTCCCCAAACAGCACCACTAAACGCATGGAAACCTAATTTACTTCTTTGGCTTCCAACAGCTGCAACCCTTACACGTATGTCAATGGTATGCTTTGTTGTGATTAAACGAAGCTCACCTGTAATGTCAATGGCTGAAAACAGGTCCATTAAGTAAATGAGTACATCTGGGGAAAACACTTCTTTATCTTGGATGTCTATAAAGTCAGTCTTGGATGCATCAAGTACATGCATAGGGATCAAGGTATCTGCCTCCTCGTGTGAGTGCTCACTGATGTTGGAATTTCAATATGAGCCCTAAAACCAAGGGAGTTGTGTACTTCATACTTCAAGCTGGCAACCCTAATTAGCATCATTGTAAAACCAAGGGAGTTGTGTACTTCATACTTCAAGCTGGACAGAGTATACCATCTTATTTGTATATATTTCTTTTAATATAATAATGTCCCCATTTGATTCCATTGTATATCCCTCAAGGCTGTAAGCTTTTTCTTTTAAAGGTGTATTAATTATGAATGATAAGAAACTATTATGGTGTGTATTGAATGCATAGCCTTTGTAGATAGGATAGAAAAATAGTCATTCTGGTTTTAAACTGATTTTTACTTTTTTTTCAAACCGTATAAAATTTCAACAAATAAAAATGTGTCTTTATAGATAAACTGACAAGGAAGTGCTAAGGCCAAAAACGTTTTTGCTTGTCCTTGCACTCGCTGTAGAAGACAAGGTCAGTTGGTTCAAATTATTATTTTTTTTAAAGATCGTAGCCACAACATGTACAGCCGAATTAGCTTAATAAAAAAGAAGCCTAAATATGTGTGAATTATATGACAGCCAGAACATTGAAATTGGGTGATGCCTGTTTCAAACGACTGAATTTGAAAGAACGGTCATGCACACAAACATTATCTAGCCTTAGGTTTTTGATGGCATAAAAATCTCAACCTTTTAGAAACAAATTGGCAGGCTTGGGTCATTAGATATCCATGAAAAAAGTTGGAAAATTGAAAGTGGAAGATTTGTCTTTATCAAACGACCAAATCTGTAAGAAAGCTTATGCACATGTAGTCCTAGGGTTCTGATGGTATAAAAATCTCTTAATCTCCTAATGTTGAACATGTGGAAAAAAAGTGTTTACTTTACAAAAGATCACTGACCTAATTTTGGAAATTCCAGAAAAAAGTTTTTTTGTCAGAATTATGACATTGTGAAAAGTTTTTAAAAACAGTTTCATCACACTTCTAAACTGTTTTAAAAATATGAATGAAGTGATACAGTTGCAAAATATCCTAGTGCCCTTTTATAATACATGTAATTATGCGCAAGTCACCAAGTCAGTGTCCGAATCAACTGAAATTTTGGACATTTGGAAGTTTTCATGGATATCTATAGACCATACCCTAAAATGCAGAGTGCTAGAACCTCGCATTGCCCCTTTAAAGTGTCATTTAGATTATTATTATTTATATACAGATCAAAGGTCGAAGAAGAGTACAGTAATAATATGTGATGCAATCAAGCAAAATCAGTCGGAACTCAGCAATATTAAAGTTTCAGTTTCTTATAGAATAGTAAAAGGCATTTACAAAGCTGCATTTTGCAGTAAACCCTATTGAAATTGATCAACCAGTTCCAAAGATATGAGCAATTAAAGAGTTTCCAAAACAAAAGGAAACAAAAGAAAATATTTCCTTTGTTTGGCTATATCTCAAAATCAACATTTCCGAGTTCCGACTGATTTTGCTTGATCGCATCACATAATATCTTCTAAACTGCTCCAAAAAAGAAACTTACCAGGTAAGAAATTTGTCTGTCAAATTCAAACGACAAATTGTGTTACACTAAATGGGATATGAGTGGAAGCAGTGTTAATTGACGCGAATTTTTACACCTCATTTGTTGCAAACGGATGAGTATTTTTGAAGTTATGCTTATTTAACCGAACCTATCCACTGGAATGAAAGTTGCACTCATACCACTTGAGATGGTTGGCAGTATACAGGTGTAATCAGTGCTCTCCTCTTCTTCTTTGCATGACTAACTTTCCTATTGCTTCTTGTGAGGATGAAGAATGATCAAAGTTCAATGACAATTGTCCTTATTCAATCATCTGAAGAAATTAAGTCGAATGAAAGAATCAATATGATGACCAGGGATTTAGGGGACCTTGGGTGTGTCCAGAGTATTGCGTTCATGTGGTCGTTGGTTCAAGACCTGACAAGACCAAGCAATATGCCTAAGACAAAGAATAAAAGTTCTGAACATCCTTTCATGTGTCTGTTTATTGTGTGAATTCATTGGGGCGGACCTGCAACTTTCAAATTTGATAGTAGGCTTGTTCAAATGAGCATAACTTCAAAAGTTTTGATCTGTTTGCGACAAATGAGGTGTCAAACTCCGCGTAAATGTACACCGCTTCCACTCATATGCTATTCAGTATAATACGATTTGTCGTTTGAACTTGACAGACGAATTTCTTACCTGGTAAGTTACTTTTTGGGACCAGTTTATAATATCTGTTATCACGACATGTACAATAAATTGATGCCCAGCAAAGTTAAGTAATAACACTTTAGAGGAGTCGGAAAGCAACCACATTTGTCAAATTTTTCTCCTTATACACAAGTAATGAATAGTATTTACCACTATTTCCATAAAAGAATTTAGTTTTATCAAGATAGATTAGGAAATCAGATATTCAATTAATTTATGAAACATAAATGCCATCACATTATTGTAATGTAAACAATGATGACTGTATACTGTGTAATAATACATGTACAAAACAATGTAAATACTACTACTTTTTATGGACTGTCAATAACAAGCTTGTATTCTTTATATTTTGTCATTCAATGGTCTCAGTGAATTTTGTGTGCATGTTTCCACATAGTAATCAGTATGAAATTAAAACAATGAAAATCTTGTTTTCTAAAAATCACTGAAAACTTTCCCCGGAGATAAATTCGAAATCACATTACATTAACTGTTTTTTTATTGATTTGCCTATGTAAGCTTATTAAAGCCTTGGTGTGGTGTAAGAAATCACAATATCTCAAATGATTGTTTTTAACTTATAACACTGACAAATACACTAATGTTTCTTTCCTTCTGATGAATCTCATTGTCCTAGTTTCATAATTAATATAGTAGATATGGTTACAATCCACTATGTTGAAGGTGTAAGAATGTCGAAAATAAGGTTCCCTACGTCGAATATGAAATATGGTTCACTATATGTCAAATCTAACCCTAAACCTAGCCCTAACCCTAAGGAACCTTATTTCATATTCAACACAGCAAACCTTATTTCATATAGGTTTGCTAATCTCATTGACATAGCAAACCTTTGACATCTTCAACATAGTGACCCTTCAACATAGTGAACCTTTGACAAAGCAAATCTTTGACATAGTGAGCGAACACCGTAAATACATTTGATAAAAATTGGATTTTTAAACGCATGGATAGTGAACGTGGTCTGAATTCTATTGAATTAGTAGATAATTTACTCCATGCTTGTCTCACCATTACCTGATGGATTGGTGTTTGTACATTTACATACAACAACTGTCTTATGGTTAGGCCTGCCAACAAGAACAGGGAAATGACCTGTTACAAAGGGTTAGCTGCTCTCTTGGCCACCCTGCCCATCTTTGTATTTGAGAATCTGTAGGTGTACTGTACACTCACATAATAATTTGTTTTAAATTGGTTTGAGAAATCAACACATTAATTTTATGTTAGTTTGGTTTTTGTCATATGTACAAGTCTTTATATCATACTATGAAACAAACAAAAACCCACTGAGATATTCCTTTCTCTGTGAGTTATATACAATGTGTAAATCAAACTTTTGAACCGGACTACTAAGTTTGAGAAAAATAATGGTATGATTCTCACAAGGGGTAAGTAAATCTTCGGACAATATCTCACGCCAAGCAATTCTGAATAGTTGACAACCCGCAGTCTTGTCAATGGACAATTGAGACGTGTATGGATCTGTCTATACTCTTAGTGCTTCATCTTGCAAGGTTGAAGATCACAACTTCTGGGTCACCAAGTACCCCTTTAACAGTAAAACATACAAAAATTCAGATACATGTATCATAAAAAACACACAAACAGCAAACTTTGTAACTCCTATTTAAATCAGGCAAATTTACATGTAGTGAACCAATTGTTAAATCACAAGTTCAGGCCCGTAACTAGTGGGGAAGGGCAAGGATTCCCTAAGGTCACAAAAGTCCCCTTTTTTGATCCAAAATGTGGCGAGCAAAAAAATAGAGGATTTTTGTGGTCAAAAAAGGTCAAAATTTTGAAAAAAGGTCCGCGTTTTCAAAATCAAATCTAACCCTAAACTAGACCTAACCCTAGGGAACCTTATTTCATATTCAACATAGCAAACCTTATTTCATATATATAGGTTTGCAAACCTCATTTTGACAAAGCAAACATTTGACATAGCAAACCTTCAACATAGTGACTCTTCAACATAGCAAACCTTTGACATAGCAAATCTTTGACATGGTAAGCGGACACTGTTGGTGTTTGTAATTTTGCATGCAAAAACTGGCTTATGGTTAGGCCTGCCAACAAGAATGGGGAAATGGCATGTTAGAAAGGGTTAGCTTCTCTCTTGGCCACCCTGCCCTTAACGTAACGTAACGTAACGTAACGTAACGAACGTAACGTAACGTAACGTAACATAACATAACATAACATAACATAACATAACGGTGCTCTTTGTATTTGAGAATCTATAGGCCTACTGTACACTCACATAATAATTTGTTTTAAAATGGTTTGAGAAATCAACACATTAATTTTATGTTAGTTTGGTTTTTGTCATATGTACAAGTCTTTATATCATACTATGAAACAAACAAAAACCCACTGAGATATTCCTTTCTCTGTGAGATATGTACAATAAAAGATAATGGTATGATTCTCACAAGGGGTAAGTGCACAGCGCAATGCTGAAGTGCCAAATAAAATCAACTTTGTAATCTTTAGACAATATCTCACACCATGCAATTCTGAAAAGTTGACAGCCCTGCAGTTTTGTCAATGGACAATTAAGTTGTGTATGGATCTCTCTATACTCTTAGTGCATCATCAGAATCAAATTGATCTGTTTATGGAAGCTTATTTTTGGACATCCTCAGAACTTGCAAGGTTGAAGATCACAACTTCACAAAAATTCAGATAAATGTATCATAAAAACACACAAACAACATATAACTTTGCAACTCTTATTAAAATCAGGCAAATTTACACAAGGCAAATTAATTGTATGTATATCAATTGTAAAATCAAAAGTTAATAGTGGACTTTGTACAAAGCAGACATAGAATTCACAACAGACCAGTAATAACAACTTCACTGAGTGCTCCTTAAACAGTATCACATAAACAAAGTCAGATACATGTATCATGAACAAGACACACACAACATATAACTTCGCAACACTTATTTAAATCAGGCAAACTTACACATAGGGAATTAATTGTATGTACACCAATTTTGACACGATCTGGTCCATGGAGGCCAAAGGAGGCATTTTTCAAAATTGAGTTACTATAATTATTACCTTATACAGATACAGATATCATAATAATAATGAAAACAAAAAGGTATAGCATACTTTGTTATGAAGTTATGAAGTTTTATGATATCTATTTTCTTATGTATTTTATTGTGTTTACTCCATATTTTTGCCTTTATCTCAATTTCAAATTTGCCGCTTTTGGTCCCCATGGACCAGTTTGTGTCATAATTATTGTAATATCACAAGTTCATAGTGGACTTTGTACAAAGCAGGCATGGAGCTCACAAACAAACCAGTAATAACAACTTATGTATCACTAAGTACCCCTTTAACAGTAAAACATACTAAAAATATTCAGATACATGTATCATAAAAAACACACAAACAACATATAACTTTGCAACTCTTAATTAAAGAGGAGGCTCCGCCAGAGCAGTTCTTCTGGGGTGAACCAAACCTGCCTGGTTATCAAATTCATCAGTAACATAATAATCTCTTAATTTGACAGGTGCTAATTGATACAATAACATTAAAACATCAATTAGTACCTGTCAAATTTAAGACTAGAGATTAACATAACCCTATCACTGATTAATTTGATAACCGGGCATGTTTGGTTCACCCCAGAAGAACTGCTCTAGCGGGCTTCTTCTTTTGAATCAGCCAAATTTACATATAGTAAATAAATTGTATGTATTGTAAAATCACAAGTTGATAGTGGACTTTGTAAAGCAGATATAGAGTTCACAAACAGACCAGTAATAACAACTTCTGGATCGCTGAGTACTATTTTAACAGTAAAACAGAGAAAAATTCAGATGCATGTGTCATAAAAAAACACACAAACAAGATATAACTTTGCAACTCTTATTTAAATCAGGCAAATTTACACATAGTGAATTAATTGTATGTATAGCAATTGTAAAATCACAAGTTGATAGTAGACTTTGTATAAAGCAGGCATAGAGTTCACAAATAGACCAATAATAACAACTTTTTTTAACAGTAACATAAAAAAAATCAGATACATGTATCATAAAAACACACAAACAACATATTTTCTTATGTATTTTATTGTTTTTTCCTCCATATTTTTGCCTTTATCTCAATTTCAAATTTGCCGCCTTTGGCCTCCAAGGACCAGATTGTGTCACAATTGTAAAATCACAAGTTGATAGTGGACTTTGTACAAAGCAGGCATGGAGTTCACAAACAGACCAAAAATAACAACTTATGGATCACTGATTACCCTTTTAACAAAAAAAAAAATCATAGACATGTATCATAAAAAACACTCAAAGAACATAACTTTGCAACTCTTATTTTTAAATCAGGCAAATATACACATAGTGAATTAATAATATGTATGCCTATACATGTACCAAGTGTAAAATCACAAGTTGATAGTGGACTTTGTAAAGCAGACATAGAGTTCACATACAGACCAATAATAATAATGATAATAATATTCATAACAACTATATTTATACAAGATTACTATCAACAAAAGGTTAATAGGTGTACATGATAGACAGCAATTTCATATATACAAGCAAATCAAAAAATGGGGTTAGAAAAGTACAAGCTGTGTATTGATTGTGTATGGGGTGCTTTTGAAAGTGTTCATATCCGTGGGTGTCAATCATGAGGGGACATGTCCCCCATGTGTTTAGACACAGTATCAAATGCCCCCCCCCCACACACACATTTTGGCAACTCCAATCATAAAGTTATAAGCATGGGTTGTTTGATTATAGCAAGCACATAAGTACAGTATATTACATCAATTAACAAATAGTGGGGCAAACTGTGCACCAAATGGCTTCAATTGGGTCATTTTGAAAAACTCCCCTCAGACACCTACTTTAACTCTCTTCACGCGGGTGTCGACTGCAGACGACATGTTTCAAAAAAATTTTAAAAATTCAAAAATTTCATAAATGTAAATTTTCATGACCATATTTGGAATCGGCATGAAAAATGCATTAAAATGAGTACAAACAAGCCTAGTATTGATTCAGTAGTTCTTAAGATAGCTCTTGATATTTTGAGAAAATAATTCACAACTTTGAACTTTTTCATTGAAGCGCGTGGCTAGCATGCAGAGCATTAACCAAGATAAGAGTTAGATTAGGATTAACAGATGTGATGTTGAAATTAGGGCTAGTAATAGGCTAGCATCTGTTAACCTAGTGTGGCACCATTTGAGCTGAGCAAGTTTTGTTTAGTAGAAAATTATTTAATAAGAACAGAGATGTGATTGACCATATAAATAAAGCCTTGGAAGTGCTATCAAATAACTGACATTTGGAAAGGTCCTATTTTTTGTACAGACCAAATGTGCAAAAATGCTGAAAATCTGAATAAAAAAACTGGAATATCCCACACCCCTGCAACAGAGAAATATACCTTGGAGAATATCTTTTATATTTCTTATACAATCATTACAAAGCAAATGTATTGTTGAACTGTGTTAAGATAATCAAATGTATAAGCATTTGAGATACTACAGAAGAGTACAATAATCAAACTGATTCAAATAATGACAGTGTTGAAAGCAACTACCTCTTGTTTTCAAACACGATCAGAAACTTATCTAGTCAACTTCCATTGGCTAATTTGAAAACAGGGCCAAAACTTAAACCTTTTTATCTGCACGACTCTTCCTCAATTCCCGCAGCAAATCCGGCATGTCCTTTTGTAGGACTTCATCAGAATATGCTCTGATGTATTTCTTCATGGCAATCATCATTCCAAGCCAGCCGTCTGGTTTGTAATCTTCTTCTACCATCAGAGGGATGATTGGCTTTTGTTGCTGGTATGCATAATGAGCCTCTGAGAAAAAGAGAGAAAAAATAAAAATGACATGGTGCATTAGTCAGAAACTCTGAATAGGTTAAGTAGATAATGGTGCTGCACATCCTGCACAAGAACATATAAACACAATGGGGAAGGATTGCTCGCTACAAGAGGAAACTGAATATAATTAATAAGAAAGAAAGAACAGTTTACCAACTCAGAGTGTTACAATTAAACAAGACAACGAATGAACACAAATCCCGCTCGGAACATAACCCCACTAGACGGACGTCTTATTCATAGGCCACCAGCTTCCACTGATAAACAGTGGTTAAAACTGGGTACTAATGGTGGTGGGTGACTTTTGTCACAGGGGTAGGTGATGCATCTAGTGCACATAGTTGTAGTTGTAGTTGTAGATGTAGTAAGCTGCTGTTTCCCTATCCTTCATTTTTAGCTTTCTACCCTTCTAACATTCTCCTAGCTTCTCTTCTATCAATCTCCTCGCTTCTCTTTTTTTTTTTTTTGCTTGCTTGAAATGCTTCTATACTGCGGACAAACCCAACTTGCCGGCGCGTGGAAACGCCCTGGTTACACACCAACCTTTGCCCCAACTATGGTTCTAATAGTTGAGGTAGTTCATTACCTCAGGCGGACCGTCTCGAGTACCCGGTATTGTTCCTGCAGAAGGGCATCATGGATTACATTCATATCATGGCCAGTGAACGCAAACAGGGAGTCCTGGGACCTGTACTACTTGCCATATCTGGTTGGAGACAGGATGGTAAGAGTGAAGGGCGATGTGGATCAGAGAGTTTCTCTTTTGCTACGGCCACTGGACAACTATGAGAAGGTAAACTCCAATGTCAAACCATTCTGTAGGGTTGCGACCACAGATATTATAGAGCAACAGAAAAACTATGACAGCAAACCTATATAACACTAGGGTTAAAGTCCCTAACAAAACATCAATTCCTGAAACTGACACTGATTCGAAGAAATCAAATGACGATTTTTCCTCAAAGCCTTATGGAAGGGACAAGTCTGATAAGAGCGTTTGTAACAGGAAAAACCTCATGAACTGCAAGAAAATCATCAATCTCCACAATGAATGTAAGAACCATCTGAGAGAACAGATGTAGAGAAGAGCTAGTGTCAAACTTGATAGAATACAAGATCGACATCCTGGGGATCCAGGAGCACCGCATAGTACATAAAGAACCCCTCAAATTTGAAGACATCCTGGGACATACTCTTATTACAACATCAGCTACCAGGAATAGAGCAGGTGCAGCTACAGGGGCAGTAGGAATAGTACTAAGTGCAAATGCAAAGGCTTCACTGGCTTGTGTGGTACCACATACAGAAAGAATATTGGTTGCCAACTTTCAAGGAAACCCTGCAACTACTGTTATTGTTACCTACTGTCCCACCAATGTGGAAGATGAAGACAAAGTAGAAGATCACTATGACAACTTGAGGAGAGCTATAGATTCAATCCCTGCGCAGAATGTCTTGATGGTTATATGAGATTTCAATGGCAGAATTGGACCAGAGGATGCAAAGTTCACCTACCATGACATAACTAATAGGAATGGGGAGTTCTTGGTTGATCTGGCAATTGAAAAGAACCTGATTTGTGCTAACACTTATTTTAGGAAGAGGAAAGGAAAGCTGTGGACTTTCTGCAGCCCAGCAGCAAACAAGTACTAACTGGATTATATCCTTCTTCGCAAAAAGTAGAGAAACAGCCTACTAAATGCAGAAGCATACAATACCTTCTCAAGTGTAGGATCAGATCATAGAATTGTGACATCAAGGATCAGACTCAGCCTGAGGAAGAACAAGACCCTGCCTAGAGGGAAGAACCATGACTGGAAAACACTCTGCTCAGACACCAAGCTTCAGGAGCTATATACTGTTGAAGTACACGACAGATTTCAACCCTGGGAGGAAGTGGAGGAAATGGAGAGGTATGAACGATTCATAAAAGCCAACAGGGAAGCAGCAGAAAAGGTTATTCCAGTTGAAAAGAAGAATAGGAATGTGCTGCTTTCAAGTGATATCAGAGTGGTGAGAGTAAGAGATGACATCAGAGAAACCTATGATGCGTACCAGTTGGATGCAACTGAGAAAAACAGACACATATATAAGGAAGCCAAGGCAAACTTAGAGAAAGCATATAATACGGCTACGGAAGAAGATCTAAGTAAAAGGCTAAGAGCGGTTGAGGAAGCGCATGACAAATGCAAGCATGGACAAAGCTGGAAGCTAATTAATGAAATAACTGGAAGGAAAGCATCAGTGAAAGGTCAGCTGAAGGGAGACACACAGAATGAAAGGATTAACAACTGGTTCACCCGCTTTAAATATCTCCTAAGTAGCCCTCCAGAAATAGATGGAGAAGATGAGGATATTGTACCGGTGGCCAAGGATCTAAACATCAACGTGGCACCATTTAGTCAGGAGGAATGTGCAAGGGCAAAGACTGCACTGGTAGAAGGGAAGAGTTGCGGAGAGGATGGTATACCACCAGAGGTACTGAAAAGATGTGATATGGATGGCATAGTGTTGGAGTTTTGCAACAATGCACTGATTAAAGGAAGTAAGCCTGACCAGTGGTCTATCCTCAACATAGTACCAATTCCTAAGTCAGGAGATCTTAGTCAAACAGGGAACTATCGAGGGATAAGCTTAAGCTCAGTTGTAGCCAAGATATTCAACAAAATGATTCTCAACAGGATCAGGCCTGAAGTAGTTCTGAGGATCAACCAGAAAGGTTTCAGGGTTGGCCGAACAACAGTAAGCCACATACTGCCCCTCAGGAGGATCATTGAAGGAGTGAAGGCTAAAAACCTGCCTGCAATAATAACTTTCATAGACTTCAGGAAAGCCTTTGATACCATTCATAGAGGAAAGATGCTGCAAATTATCAAAGCCTATGGAATCCCTAATCAACTTGTGGAAGGTATAGCAAGAATGTATGAAGATTCCAAGGCAAAAGTAGTTTCACCAGATGGAGAAACTGAACTGTTTGATATACTTGCTGGTGTACTGCAAGGAGACACCCTTGCCCCTTACCTCTTTGTGGTGGTATTGGACTATGCATTGAGGGAGGCAGTTGAAGGCAAAGAAGAGCAGCTTGGATTCCAGCTGGAGAAGAGACAAAGCAGACGAATCGGACCTGAAGTGCTAACGGATTTAGACTTTGCAGACGACATAGCCCTACTGTCAGAGGAAATCCACCAGGCACAAGACCTACTGCAAAGGGTTGAATCATCTGTTGGAAAGGTTGGCCTCAAAATGAACGCTTCAAAAACAAAGTTCATGTCTTTCAACCATAGTCAACAGTTATCTATCCAGACAAACAATGGCACCAAACTAGATGAGGTGAGCGACTTCAAGTATCTGGGTGCATGGATGGCTAGTACAGAAAAAGATGTAAAAACACGCAAAGCAGGTGCATGGAGAGCATGTAACAGCCTCAACAAAATCTGGAGGTCAACTCCCCCAAGGAATTTCAAGACCCATTTATTTGCTGCTACCGTCAAATCCGTCCTAACCTATGGATGTGAAGCATGGACCATGTCTCCCAGACTATGTAAAAAACTTGATGGTTGCTACACAAGAATGCTTAGGGCAGTATACAATATCAATTGGAAGCAGCACATCACAAACAAAGAACTGTATGGCGACCTACCAAAACTTTCACAGAAGATCAGAGAGAGGAGGACGCGTTTCGCTGGGCACGTATACGGAAGCAAAAATGAGCCTGTAGCCAAGCTGATCCATTGGACACCAAAACATGGAAACAAAAACCCTGGTAGACCCCATCTAACATACGTGGATGTATTGAAACAGGACACTGGACTGGATGTTATGGATTTGGGAACGGCCCGTGCAGGACAGAAGGATTTGGCGTGCTGTTGTAGTTCGAAGACACCACTCATCTTAAGCAAGCAAGTAAGCAATAAAGGCAGTCGAGGTATACAATACATACAAAGAGATATATAGTATTACGCAAATACACAAATACAGGAGATCATTACTGATGCTTAATCGTTTCCCCAGCATAATACAAGTAGTTAAATAGGTAATGGGGCTACGCATCCTGCACAAGACTGGAGCACAATAACATAAACACATAGTACAATGGAGAACAATTGCTTGCTACAAGAGGAAACTGAATATAATGGATAAAAAAGAAAGAACAGTTCCCAAACCAGCATATGATGCTTGACCGGTTGGGATTTGGCCATGGCTCTAACTAAATCAACCTGTGCCCCTGGTCTTGGTTATTGAAGTCTGAGCACTGAAGAGCCAAGGTACCAGCATGGGGTACTTGCTGGGGGATAGGAGTACTCCACTATATGTAGGCTAAAATAGCTGCCTTATGAACATGATGCTCACTTTGCATGTAATATTGCCTCACGTTTCTGCAATTATTACATGTATATGCTGCACGCATTCAGTGGGTAACTTTTGGACCTTTCGCATATTCATGCAGGCGATGAGCGCAAATTTTGCATACAAAGAAGAAGTGTGCAAAGCGTGACTGCAATGAATATGTGTATGTATTAACTGCACACATATCCCATTATGTGACCCGTTCTGACAAAACCAAGAACAAGTTGCATTTTTGACATTTCATGATTTGAATAAAAATGTAAGCACCAGACAAAAGGCTTTAAGGGTGGTCTTAACCCTGGAATTATGGAAACTTTCGGGCTTCATAACTGCTAAATTATTAGTCTAAAGAATATAAAAGTATACATTTTTAGACTGGAAATGACTTGCTGAATTCATCTGTGAGGTCCAATTTGGGCTAAAATACTCATTTTTGGAGAAAATCCCAAAAAACGGGTTTTTTGGCCCAAATTTTTCGTGCAACGTAACAAAAAAATTGTTTGGCCAAAAATTTTTTTTATTAATTTTTAAAAACTAGATAAAAATATCTAGGGAGCGTTTTTTTATTTTTTTGAATTTTGACCAACTTTGAGAAATTTGCACCAATAATGGTAAAAAATGCAAAATTTTCAAAAAATCATAAAAAGCCTGATTTTCACCCAAATTTCAAATATTTTTGGTGAAGTTGGTCAAAATTCAAAAAATGAGAAAACGCTCCCTAGATATTTTTATCTAGTTTTTAAAAATTAATAAAAAATATTTTTGGCCAAACAATTTTTTGTTACGTTGCACGAAAAATTTGGGCCAAAAACCTGTTTTTGGGATTTTCTCAAAATGAGCATTTTGGCCCAAATTGACCTCACAGATGAATTCATCAAGTCATTTCCATTCTAAAAATGTATACTTTTATATTCTTTAGACTAATAATTTAGCAGTTATGAGGCCCGAAAGTTTTCATAATTCCAGGGTTCAGACCAACCTTAAAATGATACCAAAATTATATTAATTGCATCGATACTTTTCAAGATTTAGTTAATTTGGTAAATGATACCTTGATATTTTTGCCAAATTGCTATTCTGAGTTGTGGACCAATTAGTTTCTCGCCTTACACAGAATTGAATAGGGTTTATCATAGTTCAGCTGTTATTAATTGATTAAATAACCCTCTTTCTAATAAGTTCTTTCAAGGACTGTAGTCCCCCAGTCAAATACCATAAAATTAAGAATTCCAAAATTTGATTTTTTTTTTTTGGAATGTCATCTCTAAAGGCCTAAAACTCAAAAACATGTCTGGCGACTTGTTCCGGGTTTGGTTGGAGCTGGTCACATATACATATATATTGTTTTGGAGCTTACACTTAAACACTCTCTAAAGGTCTCACGAACTGAAAACATGAAAATACGAGGGTCATTCAATAAGTATTACCTCCTCTCTTATAATTTTGGTTCTGTAAATGGTATCTTCTACAAACTTCTCACGATTATACATGCTGAAATATGAGGGGGGAGGTAGAACGTTTTGAATGACCCTCGTATTTTACCCATATTGGATTGTATTTGATTGGAAATTACTTCAACTGCCGTTAAATAATGTGCATACCTGCCTGACAATTGACACTTGCTTTGTAGGATCTGGAAACACACACTAGAATTGCATCTGCCTTCTCCACAGCATTAGCCATTGCTACCAGAATGTTGCCTTCTGGAAATTGGCAAAACACAATGATTATATGTAAGTGGAGAATATGGAGACAAAAATGTTATGAAATAAAAGATAAACATGATGAATATTCATATTTTCTGTTTTATGCTTTAATAATGTTATAAAAGTACCATCACTTAGCATGGATCCATCCATTCATCAAATTTAATTAATTAGTTCAATCTTGATAGCTGTTCCAAATTGTGGTCCAAAATAACATTATCGTGCACGTGGATCCTGGGCCCTGGGCCATGAGACAAAAATCTGTGATCTGTTGAAAAATCTGTGAAATAGCTGTGATCCAACACAGATTTTTCAACCAGTCACAGATGTTTCACAAAAAAAATGTTTCCTAGTGTAACTCCAGACCCTGTGATATCCATAGCTTTTAACCTATAATCTGTCCAGTAGGCTACAGATGAGTTAACATGTGATTATACTCCTTCTGTTGGTCTGAGATCAAAACTGCAGGGCATAAGACCATTACAGTCTATATGAAGGAAATTGATAGTGTGTTAGTGTGTGTGTTAACTTAAGTTTCACAGCAAATAATACCAAAAAATGTACTACCAAATTAAAGCAATGAAGGTTTTGCAAGTTATTGCATTTTGAAAAGATCATTTGTGGTCTGCCATAGCAGTGCCGTATTATTTTGCCTTTTGTTAACAAGAGAGGACATTCTGAATATAAACATGTAAATGTCATCAACAAGATACAAATAGGGTAAAGATCATGGTGCCAACATATGGTAGAATATACTTAAGTTGTCAGATAACAAAGATTAATGGATGGGTCATGTTAAAACTTTTAAGACCATCTGAATTTAATAGTTTGTCTCAAAGCCCCTGCGCGCATTAGTATAATCGCTCCCTTTTTTAGGTTATTCCACCATAAAAATGTCACATATAAACCATAGCATAATCATTACTTTCTAAACGTACCTACTTGGTCTACATCTATCCACACCTTAAAACCTGTTTTCTCGAGCTCTTCTTTGACTCTGATGGCTCTCTTTTGCTCACTCCACTTATAACTAATCATAATGTGGGGTGCATCCATGGTTTCTTGGTAGGATGGAGGAGGTTGGCGAGGATGGGCCTGTGCAGATGATGAAGGTGATCGAGATGCTGGCTGACTTTGTTGCTCTACTGGTGGTTCCTCATGAATGCCAACCAATCCTAGGTTGTGCAGGAGACCTTGACTTGCATTACTAGTTTCTATATATTCTGATGACCGCATTTCCTTCAGTGCTGCAATGGGTAGATATAAAATGCTAGTGTTACTTTTAATCAAGTGACCTGTATCTTCATCACAAGTTATCCCAGTGACCATTGGGCTGGGCTATTTTGTTTTAATGCAGTCACTCACTTTGTGTGAGCCACTGAATTTATTATGTGCAACCAAGCCAATACTGCTGCAAATTATTTCGTCACCCTTGGTATGGTACCATCTGTGCATCCCTCATAATAGGCCGATTGGGTTTTTAAAACATTTTTGCTGTCCCTAACATAACCAACCCCAAACATCTCCACGCATTAAGGGGAGGTGATCTTTTGTGCGTAATTATAGAGGGCCAGGGGATTCACTCTATCATTATAAAAAAATATCTGAAGAAATCAAAGAGCCCTAGGAATAAAAATTGTAGTGTAATTCACGCCAAACACAATTTCTTTAAATGACAAAAATGAATTTTTGTAATCGATCAAAAACCAAACGTTTTATACCAATTTTGAATTTAGCCTGAATCCGTAAATATGGCACCTCTCGCCCTTTTTCAGGTCAAGGCTGTTTTTACCATTATGCAGCGAACCATTGTTGAAGCTATTTCACATACATGTTCAAAACACTCTAGAGAAAGAATGTGGCCATATACTGCTGAAATATCTTTTGTTGATTTCGAATGATGTCTTAACATCGTAAATTTTAAGGTCAAATTCCTAAAATCAATTTCATCATCGTATCAGTGTCTTTATTATTTGTTTGAGGCCTCTTCCAAACGTTCGTGCTATTTATGCATAAAACGCCCAATCTATCCTTACAAAATTAATGCATCATTTTTATTTAAACAAAAGGCTAAAGATAGCATTATGAGATTTATCTTTTATTATTACACTCCTCTGATCTTCTGCCTCCGTGGCCGAGCGGTAAAGACCGGGACTTTAATCAATGATGCTTGGAATCGTTGGTTCGAGTCCCATCGAAGCCTGTGGAAACTTTTTTTTTCTTTAAAATTCATGATCGCATTCCGAAATGAGTAACTTGTCGGTAAATCGTGTATCGTATCCTTAAAGAGCAGGGTAACAACATCATTAGTCGTGGGAGCTGGTCAGCAGGACTTGGAAAGTGTGCCGGGCTGTATGCCAATATAATATGCTATGTGGGTCACTGGCCTAGAAGGTAGTGCTAGCCCTGAACCAAGCCCACAGTAAATTTGTCCCACCCTGGGTTGGGGCTTTTTGTATGTCCTCAATAAAAGAAGACTTACAAATTAGAATTGTAGAAAATTGTAGAAATGTAAACTGGTCCGAAGGGACCGTTCATAAATACTTTGGTGGGGGGACTGGGCAAAGTGTGGGGGGACACAAAAGTTTTGAGTTGCAGAATGGGGGGACCAAAAGTTTTGGTTACTAAAGGAGGGGGGGGTCAAAAAAGTTTTTAACAAGAAAATACCAAAAGAACAAGAGCATACAAAATTTTTGCTCGCTATGCGCGCATATCGACCAATAAAGCCCTTTTAACCCCAATTATGGCTCAAAATAGTGCAAAATAGACCTACATTTTTTGGCGCGCTACACGCGCTCATTTCCAGTATCCCATTAAAGCCTTTTTGGAATCTCAAAGACTTTACATGTATGTATTCTACAGTCACTATAAGAAAAGGGTATATGTATGTATCCCACTGATAAAATGATGCAACCAGCATTTTTTTTGTCTTTGACCCAAAATTTATATTTTGCCGCCCTGACCAAGAAAGCTGGCTATGCCCCTGATAAAACAGTCTTAAGTATTAAATTGAGTATGTGCCCAGATGTTGCTCTGAATTTCCAGTGGCATAGCGACGGGGGGAAGGTGGGGGCTTGTGCCCTGGGCGCCACTCTTAGGAGGCGACAAATTGACCAATTCAGCATTGATTCTGCGCCCCTCTAAGCGATGAAAGTCAAATTTTTTGCACGCTTTGCGCGCATGAAAGGTCAAAGTCATTTGAAAGATCAATTTAAGACCAATATTCAACTTCATTATAACCAAAATTAATTAATGGTAGGCCCTTTGTGCTCCGGGCGCAATAATTATTTCAAGAATCGGGAGCAACACCTATCCTTAGCCCTGGGTGCCACAAGCCCTAGCTACGCCACTGTCAATTTCCCTTTTTTGTGTTACTTTTATTTATTTAATTATTGGTTATAAGAATGAAACATGTATTTTCAAAAAATTAGAATGCATAAATTGAAATTAAACTTCATACAAGTCACAGCATGTGAAAAACACCTTCAACTTTCATGTTTTTTGGAAACAGGCCTATTATAAATAAATGTATGACTATGAACAAACATGCAGGCCTATAATTGTGACTGAGTTTGCACAAATGGAGTAGCCCCCCTTCCCAGACTGTTTTTTAACCTCATGGAAGGGGGGTCAAAAAAGTTTTGTATGTCTAAAGAGTGGGGTCAAAAAAGTTTTATGGTTCTCTGGAGGGGGTCAAAAAGTTTTGACTCAAAAATTTCAAGTGCCCAGCCCCCACCAAAGTATTTATGAACGGTCCCTAATCAGCTTGTTGTTTTGTCATGCATCTCAAAATTCCGAAAAAACAATATTGCCATACAGCAGCATGTGACATAAAAAGTAACTCACAACATACATGTAAATGCAATCAAAGTTAAGGTAAGGGGTATGATCGTTTGGGCAGTATTTTTGTGGGACATTAGAGCACATCAGACATATCAAATTGCATTCTGAATACAAAGAATGTCCTTCTGATATCAAATAATTTTGATTTTTGAAATTCGCAATGTAATACACATTTTATGGCAAATCATTAAAAATTGATATTTTTGATATTTAACAGTAGGCCCCCTACTCGAAGTAAACTTTATAAATCTGATGATTTATACTTAAAGTGTATGTAGGTGGGATGAAAAGCCGGCGATCAATTGAAAATTTCGACTTTTCGTATTTCGTATGCCGACGATCAATTGAAAATTTTGACCTTTCATATTGATGATATGGATTTTTTCCCCCAAAAAGACCTATTTTTTTTGTGTGTTTTGGGAAAAATATTCCATATCTTCAATACAAAAGGTCAAAATTTTCAATTGCTCAACGGCATTTGTTCAATATATGGCAGTGGCAACATCTGGACAAATGTGATTAAGCATATGCCTTAAATGAGTCTTTTGTAAAGCCAAGCAAGTTTTCATTGTTTTTAATAAAAAAAATGTAATTGTCACGCTAAAACAAATGAAATTAATTGAATAAGTAGGTGACACAAATCAAAATTCAACAGGCATTTTATTTTATATCCTTTTAATTTTTTTTTTACAAATTGGGAAAAAACATGTTATTACAACACTTTCCCTATAGATGTGATATTCTGTTCTGGAAGGGGTCATTTACCTTGTAATGCTGTTGTATCTGTATACATGAAATGAGCCACAATCACATCCAGGTTACTCTCTAGGAAGGACAGCTTCCACAAGCCTTCAACTGCTTGCCATTTCTCAGTGTCTGTATACTCAGGTCTCAGTATTGCAGTAAGTGTGGGTAAACCTCCATGCTGTATAATGGACTCCTTGTTGGCATCATTGTTTGCTAGATTGTTGACTGTCGCTAATACTACACCAAGAGTTGTTCTAAATCCCTTCTGTTTACCATCAATGTTAAATACAAATTTACATTTCCTATCATCAGACTGAGCTGCTTTGTGTATTGTATCCATCAGTGTCACTATACATTCACCTGATGCTGCAATGCGTTGACTTTCCTTCTCATTTACTATTTTAGCTAGTACACGGAGACTGTCTATCCTTGTCATTACATTATCTGACTCTGCAAACTTCATCAGGGTGTTCACAGCATTAGCTGCCCGGTAGATAGGAATAGCATTTGGTGCTGAGAGCAGGTTGTGCAAGTCATATAGGCTGGTTGTAATGAGAATTCTTTGTTTTGTATCTTGGGTGTTTGGATCATAGGAATCTAGTTCCTTTATGAGTGAACCTATCATCCCATTCTTGATAAGCTCCACACTCACTTTTGTAGCTACTGATCTGTTTGTATTTCTCATTTTTGTTACTAAGTGAGTAACGAGTAAACTAATATTGCAACGAAAGTCAAACGCAACCTTTCCAGTAGATTTCACACTCTTGACTATCAGTTGTGCCAATCCTTGTTGCAGCATAAAGTCAACCAACCTACTGCATATCTTCTGGTAGTTTTCATCTGCCAATAGATAATAAAAAGTATACATAATACTTTCCATTGCATCACATGCTCCCTGTGTACAGTAGTCATCCCTGGATTTCAGATCCTCAAGATAGGACCCAATTTCATGTTTTTTCTCCTCAAACAGGGCTTCCAACTCTCTTTCTGTCATTGGCTTTGATTTATCCGTCATTTTGATCAATTATGGTTGGCACCTCTTGGTCTGAAAAATAAAATAAAGGGTTTGGCAAATTAACATACAAGTGAAATAAATGAAATAAAATAAAATAGAGTAAATAAATAGATGAATGGATTATGTAAACCAATAAATGAATGAACGAATGAATAAATAAATGACATAAGTAATGATACGTACCCTATCAAGATCAGCAATGATCAAATTCATCAACTATTAACGTAGGCCTTTCATTTTGTGTATTTTTGATGTATTTTGTATGTGATATTTTTATGTGGTTGTAATGTAAAGGATCTCTTTAAATTATTTTCTCTTTCTATAATGTAATTTGTATGTGTTATAAAAGCGCTACCTTTTAAAGTGCAATGAACTATGATTATTATGTAATTATGATACCCATTGCAATCATACAAAAGGAGTAATTTTGTTACATGGTATCAATAATATTTGTGAGTGGACGCGGCGAATCAGCCGTAAACTCGGCAAATTGTATTCTGAGTTAAAGTGTAAAATGTATGTGAATTAAGGTCGTATTCATAGGTGTATCAATTCGTTGCGACAAGTATCTTATCAAACGCTGTTTACATCATTCAATAATACTACTGCTGAGAAGAGGATAATAAGCTTCTACCTATTTCTATAGAATAGTTCTTGTCTTTGTTTGCTTTGGCCAAATCCTGTTCAAGTGGTAGATAACAAAGCATTGTATTTTGTCTAGGTATGTATAATCAACAATGAACAATGAGAGGATATTTCTGAACCTCGTTGACTTGGGGATGATTTGAAATGACCGCCAATTATGACTGTTGGATATTTATTACCAGAAATGTATGTAACACAGGATTTGGACACGGGATGCAAGAGTTTATTCTTCTCAAACATGTCAGTTTATTGTCGGCTATTTGTTGTATAAAAGTGGAATTCACCATATAAAAAAACCCTGCATAATAAAACAGACAAATTGAACACCAGATTTAGTATGCAAATTAAACAAAGTTGCGCAAACAAAACAAATGTTTAACAGACTTAATCACTTCAAATATCAAATTCATTAAACAGAAAAGAAATACTTTTGGTTTATCAGAAATTGTGCTGAATGAATTACTAAAGTAATTGCATGGTTTGAAACTTCAAATTACTAGAAAACATAATTGAATTTTGGAGTTTGAGATATATAAGATCAAAACATGATTATAATTGAATATAGAATATAGTATAAAATAAAAGATTAAATACAAATATAGATTCAAACTGGAATGTAAACAGAAACACCACTAGAAAGCACGGCAAAACAAAATAACTTTCTCAACCTGAACGTATAACAATATCAGTAACACAATTAACAAATTGTTTACATGATATAACCTACGTCTCCTGGCATTAATCCATTACAAACCATGACTATGAGTCTAAAATTGAGTAAAGAATAATTGAAAGAGTAATATAATAAAGATTGTCAGAAGTATGCACGAACTACGTAACAAGTTCATGAAATTGTTTCCAAAAACATACTGACTACTTCTGATTCTCAATTTTACAATAATCAATGATAAACGAAAATAATTAACCATTAAAAAGTCTACATTCAATTGGTAAACAATAGAATGCATTAATCTTGGACTATAGATAATAATATATTACCAAGACAAGGTACAAATATACATGGCTATTTATGAAAACTATTCTAAACACAAGTTAAACTTTTGTCTCTAAGCATACATACATTATTATAGACAAATCATTCAACCTATTTAGCAGTCTTATCAATTCAAAACTTTCCAAAACATTGAAGTTAAGATTTCAACTTGTCATAACTGGACAAATATAATATCTGTACTACACTAAAGCGTATTAAGCATAACTTGAAACTCAACTCACAGGTTATTGACCAAACTAAACACTCTTTCAGAAGATTACTTTACCAACTAAAGTGAGGTTCAAGTGACTGCTTACAATGAATGGAGTATAATACACTTGAAAATATCAACACAAGAAAATAGGTTGCCATGGTAAAAAGTTTTTAGCATGTGAATCCTGTAAACACTATTGGTCATGCTGATGTATACTCAATAAAACATATTTATCACAGACATAAGATTCTCAGCAAATGTTGACTGAGAGGAGGATGGTGAGGAGAGATTAACGATCAAAACTTCTGCCAGGGACAGAACTTGCGAACTTGGCCTCACCTACAGGTCAAGCTCAAGGGCCAAATATGCCTATATACAGCCTGTCTCAAAAAAAATTGTGCAAGTGAAAAGCGCCCTCTGTGGCAATTAGAAAATACCGTTGTGACATAATGCTTACATCAACGTCAAGGACGCAGTCTTAGCTCTCAAATGCCGTTTGTTCTGTTCAATTTGCTTGTTTCAATCTCGAGATATGTTCATTTAACAACGGAAGGGTAAAATCATAATTGTGCCACTTTTACTAGGGAAGAGAGCTGTACATGTAGATTATTAATAGCTGATGTTGATGCGTCTAATGCGCTCCTCCCTTCGGGGCTCGTGTATTAGACGCATCAACATCAGCGCGTGTGCATTATTTCGTCTAATTTCACTCCCAACAAGTAATACGCGTTCATTTACCTATAAATGTACAATATTTGTTTGTCTTGTAACTTGTCTTGAGTGACAAAGAGAACAGTATTTACTATTTACCATGATAAAATCAGACAAGTTGACATGTGCATGTGTTACAGCAGAATGTGAAATATTTATTTTTCTGTTAATCGGTTTTAAGTGGAAAAAGAGAATCATTATTCCTGTATCATGATAAAAGAGTAAAAACAGTAAAGAATTGTTTGTATTGTTATGCAATTGATGCATTCTTTTGATTTCACGAAGGAACTCTTGATAAACTTGATGCTATCACTGATTTACATGTAAACCCCTCTTCCCTAGTAAAAGTGGCAAAATTGTGATTTTACCCTTTCGTCTTTAGCTAAACATATCTCGAGAATAAAACAAGCAAATTGAACAGAACAAACGGCATTTGAGAGCTAAGACTGCGTCCTTGACGTTGATGTAAGCCCGGGGGGTCACTCCCATTGTGGCCTGTACACCATCCGCGATAATCAACTTTTGAAAAGCACCCTAAACAAGGATTTAACCCTTGGCTAAAACGACACCCTAAACAGGGATTTCATTCCTAACATCAAATTTCATACCCTAAATTTCATTTCCGCGTATTTAGAAATTGCAATTTTGCTACCCTTTTTTCCTTTTCTTCATGTTTTTGACACCCTAAACGCGATACGCGCGGATCGTGCCTACCCACGAAAAACGACCCTTTTTACGCGTTTTCATTATCGCGGATGGTGTACAGGCCACAATTGGAGTGACCCCCCCGGGATGTAAGCATCATGTCACAACGGTATTTTCTAATTGCCACAGAGGGCGCTTTTCACTTGCACAATTTTTTTTGAGACAGGCTGTACTGCTGTATTAAGATAAATTGGTGCATCTTAATATCAGGGTACAATTTGGAGAATATTATTATGGTCCAAAAAATAATATAATTATGAAGGAATGAATTAACTCTCTCAACATTTACCTAATTTATAACTACTGGTCAAAGGCCTATCTGGCTATATAATAAGTAGGCCTGATATCAAATAATACCAATTCTTACTCTACAATGTTCAACAATCAAGCAGGAATATAACCACAATCTCATGGTATATGTTTCAACATACCTTATCATTCATAGCTTAACTCATCAGCCTAATCAAGTGCTCGAATTAATTTTAAACAATAACAAACAAACACCATTTTACTGATACTTCCTGTGCGCACTCATAACTAGTATGAACGATATTTCATTATGACCCAAAGTTAAATAAATTGCATCAGCAACATAATAATTCAACTTTTACACAAAACCTACATAAACCATTACTATGTTTACTATCCCGCTTGATAGTGATCATATTAACACATAATTACAAAAGAAATCAACTCACCCCAACTTAGGCTGAATATATCCTGATTATATCAAAGGTAGAACACATCGTCATCATCAAAACACATAATTATTTCCATAATATTGTTGATGGTCAAGTTTAAGTACAATCCATCTTAGCACAGTGAAAGTGGGGTGTGCACTGTCCTGGGCTGACCATCCACGTAGTAGAAGAGGGTAATGTGACACTTTGGAACTAGTTCTCAAATTACAAAACAAGAGGTGGTGCTATACCAAACAAAATTTCTTTAAAAAACTTTGATGTGAAAAACTACTTGTCACACACTCCCCTGCTACATGTTGGCGTCCTCGACAACTACATTACTTTAAACACATTAAGTTACAAGTTACTCAGATTGTTTAGAGAACATTCTCATTAATAACAAGTGGGACTCGCTGAGATGTGCCATGACCTCCTCCGAAACGGGTGGTAAACCGCGTATTCTCCTAGACTGTCGAATTGGCTGCTCCCCTGCTTTGTCTAAAGCAGTACCTTCCACATCACTAACATGGTCTGTCAAGTTGGAAGAAGAAGTCCCTGAAGCAGTTTCCAATGGAGGTGTCGCTGGAGGTGATGATTGAGGAGCTGGATCAGCCACATCATTACCAGCTGGCTGATTCTCAGGACCAGTTTGATCTGCTGGGTCGCACTCTTCTATTCCTGGACGTAAGGAAATGACTAAAAGATCATCAACATTATCATCGTCTTTGGGATTATCCAGCCCTGCATCTCCCATTTGTTGTGGAACTTCCAGCTGATCTTCCTTCTCTGGTGTCTCATGGATATCTTCCACAAGCTCTCTAGAGTCCAATAGTTGAGTAATATTGACCGCCTTAGCTGGTCCATCTCCTACAAGTGGCTTCACAGTGTAAACATTACCATCTGGATCAGGCCTGCCAACAACTACATGAGGGGTAGGAAGCCAGTGATCCTGGATCATATTTCTTCCACGAGGATGGTTACGCAGAAATACACGTGCTCCAATCTTGAGATCAGTATGTTGTGCATTTTTGTTCAACAGTCTTCTCTTGCGTAATGCTTCTCTCTCTGTCTGTGCAGCTGCTGCCTGAAAAGCAGTATTAAGTCTCCGATGATGGTCCGACACCCATTCATCAACACATCCATCTTTCGGGGCATCCATATTCAATCCCAATACATTATCAATTGGGAGCCTCGGTTCACGACCAAAGAAGAGATAATATGGAGCATAACCGGTTGTTGAGTGAGGGGTGCAATTGTATGCATAAACCAGTTCCGGTAGATAGTCTGGCCAGTTTCTCTTTACTGTGGGTGGTAAGGTACGAAGCCGATCATGCATTGTTCTGTTGAACCTTTCACACTGGGCATTGCCTTCTGGGTGATAGGGTGTTGTTCTTGACTTGGTGATCCCATATACATTACATAACTCCTTGATGAGTTGGCTTTCGAAGTTACGTCCTTGGTCACTGTGGATGCGACATGGTACTCCATAACGTACAAACCAGTCACGAACAAGTACTCGAGCGACAGTAGTGGCTTTTTGATCTTTCGTGGGAATGGCTTGTGTATATTTTGTAAACACGTCAGTGAGAACAAGTACATTCTCAATGTTGTTCTTGCCAGGCTCAGGGACAGTGAAGTCGACTGCCAGAACTTCCAATGGTCTTGTTGCTGTAAATGAACCCAGTATAGGATGTACTTTCTTGCCAGCTTTGGAAATGGTGCAGCGTGAACACTTGTTGCAATACTCTTGGATGTCAGCAGCCATTCCAGACCAAAAGCACCTGCGTTGGATAAGTTCCAGGGTTTTCTGACCAGATTGGTGACCGACATCATCGTGCATTGCCTTGAGAACTTCGGCCCGTAGAGCTTCTGGTAATAGCAACTGGTTCACTTCCTCGCCATTGAGCTGAACCTTCCTGTACATTATCCCTTTCTCACCAGCAAGTCTATCCCACTGTTTAAGGAGTTTCCTGACAGTCTTAGATTCTTTCATTTGTTGTCGCCGAGAACTTGGCTTTCCAGATCTCCAGAAATGAAGCAATCTCCCTATGGAGGTATCTGTTTGTTGTAGCTTCTCCAGCTCCATTGTGGGGATTGTCTGGGTGGCCTCTTGGAGATTAGGATCTGGCTCTTCCGTCTTGATGCTTTCCAGAGATATCAGATACACTGCACGATTTAGGGAATGGAAAAAGTGCTGTGTTTCCAAACACAGCACGAAAACACAGCAGAATAATATAAAACACATAATATAAAACATAAAAATGAAAAAATTACGACATGTGTTTGCAAACACAGCACTCAAACACAACACTATAATATAATACATAAGAATAAAAAAATGCCATACTTTGTTTGCAAACACAGCACTCAAACACAGCATTATAGTATAATACATAAGAATGAAACACAGCACTATGATATAATACATAAGAATGAAAAAATTCCCTGCTGTGTTTGCGAACACAGCACTCAAACACAGCACTATAATATAATATATAATAATGAAAAAATTCCTTGCTGTGTTTGCAAACACAGCACTCAAACACAGCACTATAATATAATACATAAGAATGAAACACAGCACTATGATATAATACATAAGAATGAAAAAATTCCCTGCTGTGTTTGCGAACACAGCACTCAAACACAGCACTATAATATAATATATAATAATGAAAAAATTCCATGCTGTGTTTGCAAACACAGCACTATAATATATAACATAAGAATGAAAATATCCCGTGCTGTGTTTGCAAACACAGCACTCAAACACAGCACTATAATATAATACATAAGCATGAAAAAATTACATGCTTTGTTTGCAAACACAGCACTCAAACACAGCACTATAATATAAAACATAAGAATGAAAAATTCCCTGCTGTGTTTGCAAACACAGCACTCAAACACAGTTCTATAATATAATACATAAGAATGAAAAAATTCCGTGTTGTGTTTGCAAACACAGCACTCAAACACAGCACTATAGTATAATACATAAGAATGAAAATATTCCATGCTGTGTTTGCAAACACAGCACTCAAACACAGCACTATAGTATAATACATAAGAATGAAAATATTCCATGCTGTGTTTGCAAACACAGCACTCAAACACAGCACTATAATATAATACATAATAATGAAAAAATTCCATGCTGTGTTTGCAAACACAGCACTATAATATAAAACATAAGATTTATACACTTCCATGCTGTGTTTGCAAACACAGCACTCAAACACAGCACTATAATATAATACATAAGCATGAAAAATTACATGCTTTGTTTGCAAACACAGCACTCAAACACAGCACTATAATATAAAACATAAGAATGAAAAATTCCTGCTGTGTTTGCAAACACAGCACTCAAACACAGCACTATAGTATAATACATAAGAATGAAAATATTCCATGCTGTGTTTGCAAACACAGCACTCAAACACAGCACTATAATATAATACATAAGAATGAAAAATTCCATGCTGTGTTTGCAAACACAGCACTCAAACACAGCACTGTAATATAATACATAAGAATGAAAATATTCCATGCTGTGTTTGCAAACACAGCACTCAAACACAGCACTATAATATAATACATAAGAATGAAAAAATTTCATGCTGTGTTTGCAAACACAGCACTCAAACACAGCACTATAATATAATACATAAGAATGGAAATATTCAATGCTGTGTTTGCGAACACAGCACTCAAACACAGCACTATAATATAATATATAAGAATGGAAAAATTCCCTGCTGTGTTTGCGAACACAGCACTCAAACACAGCACTATAATATAATACATAAGAATGGAAAAATTCCCTGCTGTGTTTGCGAACACAGCACTCAAACACAGCACTATAATATAATATATAATAATGAAAAAATTCCTTGCTGTGTTTGCAAACACAGCACTCAAACACAGCACTATAATATAATACATAAGAATGAAACACAGCACTATGATATAATACATAAGAATGAAAAAATTCCCTGCTGTGTTTGCGAACACAGCACTCAAACACAGCACTATAATATAATATATAATAATGAAAAAAAAATTCCATGCTGTGTTTGCAAACACAGCACTATAATATATAACATAAGAATGAAAATATCCTGTGCTGTGTTTGCAAACACAGCACTCAAACACAGCACTATAATATAATACATAAGCATGAAAAATTACATGCTTTGTTTGCAAACACAGCACTCAAACACAGCACTATAATATAAAACATAAGAATAAAAATTTCCGTGCTTTGTTGCAAACACAGCACTCAAACACAGTTCTATAATATAATACATAAGAATGAAAAAATTCCGTGTTGTGTTTGCAAACACAGCACTCAAACACAGCACTATAGTATAATACATAAGAATGAAAATATTCCATGCTGTGTTTGCAAACACAGCACTCAAACACAGCACTATAGTATAATACATAAGAATGAAAATATTCCATGCTGTGTTTGCAAACACAGCACTCAAACACAGCACTATAATATAATACATAATAATGAAAAAATTCCATGCTGTGTTTGCAAACACAGCACTATAATATAAAACATAAGAATGAAAATATCCCGTGCTGTGTTTGCAAACACAGCACTCAAACACAGCACTATAATATAATACATAAGCATGAAAAAATTACATGCTTTGTTTGCAAACACAGCACTCAAACACAGCACTATAATATAAAACATAAGAATGAAAAATTCCCTGCTGTGTTTGCAAACACAGCACTCAAACACAGCACTATAGTATAATACATAAGAATGAAAATATTCCATGCTGTGTTTGCAAACACAGCACTCAAACACAGCACTATAATATAATACATAAGAATGAAAAAAAATTACATGCTGTGTTTGCAAACACAGCACTCAAACACAGCACTGTAATATAATACATAAGAATGAAAATATTCCATGCTGTGTTTGCAAACACAGCACTCAAACACAGCACTATAATATAATACATAAGAATGAAAAAAATTTCATGCTGTGTTTGCAAACACAGCACTCAAACACAGCACTATAATATAATACATAAGAATGGAAATATTCAATGCTGTGTTTGCAAACACAGCACTATAATATAAAACATAAGAATGAAAATATCCCGTGCTGTGTTTGCAAACACAGCACTCAAACACAGCACTATAATATAATACATAAGAATGAAAAAAATTTCATGCTGTGTTTGCAAACACAGCACTCAAACACAGCACTATAATATAATACATAAGAATGAAAAAAATTCATTCTGTGTTTGCAAACACAGCACTCAAACACAGCACTATAATATAAAACATAAGAATGAAAATATTCCATGCTGTGTTTGCAAACACAGCACTCAAACACAGCACTGTAATATAATACATAAGAATGAAAATATTCCATGCTGTGTTTGCAAACACAGCACTCAAACACAGCACTATAATATAATACATAAGAATGAAAAAATTCCGTGCTGTGATTGCAAACACAGCACTATAATATAATACATAAGAATGAAAAAAAATACATGCTGTGTTTGCAAACACAGCACTCAAACACAGCACTATAATATAATACATAAGAATGAAAAAAATTACATGCTGCGTTTGCAAACACAGCACTCAAACACAGCACCGTTACTGTGTTTGTAAACATTTAGATGATGTATTAATTATTATTATTAGATTATTATTATTAGATGATGTATAAAGATGATGTCGATTAATTAATTAATTAACTATTAAATTAATTAATTAATTCTCCCTTATATTTGTTTTCATGTTCCTCGTCTTGCTTTAAAAAAATTATTTCGCCCCTTATGTTCTTCTTTATTTTATTTTTAGTTCAATAATTAATTTTGTAGTGGGGGCATGCTCCCTTATATTTTTTTTCACGTTCCTCTTATCATGCTTGACAAGAGAAGGTCTTGCTTACTTTTTATTTATTTCGGCCCTTACGTTTTTCTTTATGTTATTTTTAATTAAACAATTAAATAGTTAATTTTGTAGCGGGGGCATGCTCCCATATTTTTATGTTCTTCGTATCATGCTTGACAAGATAATGTCTTTTTATTTTATTCTTAATTAAATAATTAATTTTGTAGTGGGAGAAATGCTCCCCTATTTTTTCATCTTTTTCGTATCATGCTTGACAAGATAAGGTCTTGCTTTGTATTTATTTCGCCCCTTGTGTTTTTCTTTATTTTATTTTTAATTAAACAATTAGATAATTAATTTTGTAGTGGGGGCATGCTCCCTTATATTTTTTATATTCTTCATATCATGCTTTATTTTATTTTTAATTAAATGATTAATTAATTAATTTTATAGAGGGGTTCTGCTCCATAATATTTTTTTCATGTTCTTCGTATCATTCTTGACAGGATAAGGTCTTGCTTTTAATTTATTTCGCCCCTTGTGTTTTTCTTTATTTTATTTTCAATCAATTAATTAACTCATTTTGTAGTGGGGGAAATGTTCCCTTGTATATATTTTTTTCATGTTCCTCGTATCATGCTTGACAAAAAAAGTCTTGCTTTTTATTTATTTCGCCCCTTGTGTTTTTCTTTATTTTATTTTTAATTAAACAATTAAATAATTACGGTACGCGCCCTTTATATTTTTTTTTTATATTCTTCATATCATGCTTGACAAGATAATGTTTTGCGTTTTATATATTTCGCCCCTTATGTTTTTCTTTATTTTATTCTTAATTAAATAATTAATGTTGTAGTAGGAGAAATGTCCCTTATTTTTTTTCATGTTCCTCGCATCATGCTTGACGAGACAAGGTCTTGCTTTTTATTTATTTCGGCCCTTGTGTTTTTCTTTATTTTATTTTTAATTAAATGATTAATTAATTAATTTTGTAGTGGGGTTCTGCTCCATTATATTTTTTTTTCATGTTCCTCGTTAATAAGGTCTTGCTTCTAATCTATTTCGCCCCTTATGTTTTTCTTCATTTTATTCTTAATCAATTAATTAATTAATTAATTTTGTAGTGGTGGAAATGTTCCCTTATATATTTTTTGTTCATGTTCCTCGTATCATGCTTGACAAGATAAGGTCTTGCTTTGTATTTATTTCGCCCCTTGTGTTTTCCTCTAGTTTATTTTTAATTAAATGATTAATTAATACATTTTTAGAGGGGTTCTGCTCCATTATATTTTTTTCATCTTCCTCGTATCATGCTTGATAAGATAAGGTCTTGCTTTTAATTTATTTCGCCCCTTATGTTTTTCTTTATTTTATTTTTAATCAATTAATTCATTCATTTTGTAGTGGGGGAAATGTTCTCTTACATATTTTTTTCATGTTCTTCATATCATGCTTGACAAGATAATGTCTTGCGTTTTATTTATTTCGCCCCTTATGTTTTTCTTTATTTTATTCTTAATTAAATAATTAATTTTGTAGTAGGAGAAATCTCCCTTATTTTTTTTCATGTTCCTCGCATCATGCTTGACGAGACAAGGTCTTGCTTTTTATTTATTTCGGCCCTTGTGTTTTTCTTTATTTTATTTTTAATTAAATGATTAATTAATTAATTTTGTAGTGGGGTTCTGCTCCATAATATTTTTTTCATGTTCTTCGTATCATGCTTGACAAGATAAGGTCTTGTTTCTAATTTATTTCGCCCCTTATGTTTTTCTTAATTTTATTTTTGATTAAATTATTAATTAATTTTGTATTCCGGGAAATGCTCCCTTATATTTGTTTTCATGTTCCTCGTATCATGCTTGACAAGATAAGGTCTTGCTTTTAGGGACCGTTCACAAACACTTGTAAGGGGGGGGGCCTGATGCAAAAAAAAGGGGGGCCTGAAAAAATGACCATAAATTTTTCTGGGAAAATTGAGTTTATATGCTTCTCTATGGGGGGGGGGCTGAAATTTTCGAGGTCTGTAAAGGGGGGCCCCGAAAAATTTTAGCGATAATTTTTTTTTGCATCAGGCCCCCCTTACAAGTGTTTGTGAACGGTCCCTTATTTATTTCGCCCCTTATGTTTTTCTTTATTTTATTTTTAATGTAATAATTGATTAATTAATTTGGTAGTGGGGGACATGCTCCCTTTATATATTTGTTTTCATGTTCTTCGTATCATGCTTGACAAGATAAGGTCTTGCTTTTTTATTTATTTCGCCCCTTATGTTTTTCTTTATTTTATTTTTAGTTCAATAATTAATTTTGTAGTGGGGGCATGCTCCCTTATATTTTTTTTCATGTTCCTCGTATCATGCTTGACAAGATAAGGTCTTGCTTTTTATTTTTTTCGCCCCTTATGTTTTTTCTTGTTTCTTTTTAGTTAATTAATTAATTAATTAATTTTGTAGTGGGGGGCATGCTCCTTTATATTTTTTTTCATGTTCCTCGTATAATGCTTGACACCCGGGCTTGACAAGATATAAATGTCTTGGTGTTTTTCTCCGTTTCGAGAATTAGAGCGGACAGACAGACTCACAAACAGACTACCAATATTATTATTAAATTATGCATGTCTTACCTTGTTAGTGTTTCATTTAAAAGATGACGGAGAACATGAGCAAATGCACAAATATTGTCTTGATCGTTAAGTAAAAGATGACAGAGAACATGAGCAAAAAATTCCCTTTAAAAGGAAAGCCAGCCTCAATGCAGAAGAGGTCTTGTAATTAGTTTTGGTCAATGTGAAAGGCATTTTAGGATCACGGCTTACTACATCCATGTTACATGACAGTCCACCAAACCATCAACGGTGAGAAGATGTACACTGAAACTGCAGAAAACATTAACTCCTAATCCCGTGTCAACTCTTTAATTCATTATTGTTCATTATTATTAATTCATTATTGTTCTCTAAATTGTTCTGTTCTGGTTTTATTTGTCTTTTCAGCTTTTTACCCACGATATTTCAATTTCCAATTTTTAATACCATAACTTACGAACTCAATTTCTTCGCTTAGGAATGTCCGATTTTATTGGGGAAAACGGCGTTGTGGAGCAAAATAGCTCTTTATGTGAAAGCCTCCAAATTTATAAGCTGTCCAAAAGATGTCTGTTTTTGACATGATACGCCACATTTCTTAAAGACCCATTCAGTGATCCCAGCGCAAGAGTAAAAAAATTAAAATTGTTTATAAATTGCTTAAAAGAGAAGGATAGGCCTAAGTCATTCAAATTGTCATTTGGTATTTTTGAAATGCCAACTTTTTTTGTGGATATCTACTGAAAAATGTCATAAAAAGAGGATGCTAGGATCACGAAATACTCCTTTAATTCGCCATATAACATAATATAAACTCACCTTACATGTACATTTTTATTTTAAAATAATTTGATATTAATTCGCAATGTATAGTTTACTATATGATAGATGGTGGCAAGAACATTTATAAAGGACTGATTACTCACTGCAATCTTCACTCTTGTGTGTTTTGACTGTAAGTTTATGAATCAAATAAAAAAGATAGAAACTAGCTTCACTTACGTTATGTGTCATTTTATTTATAACATAGAAGTTATTAAATTAATAAAGTAAGACAATTTATTTATCTATAAGTGCATGTCAAATGGGTACATTGTTCAATACTATAGGCCTACATGCATAAATTATGCCCATATTATAGCTAGGCCCTAAAAACTTTATTTTGCATCGGATTTTTCCCGTTGAAAAGGCAAAACTGATGTTCATGATAGCAACTATTTCATCAATAGCATTTTGAGTCATTTTTATCCATAAAACGACACAGGATAGGATAGATAATTACTTTGAGTTTGACATCAATATGGTCCATATGATGAAGATTTTGATTCTTAGATCTGTTATCAACATGATATCACGCTGTTCAGTGGTCAAGGACCCCGGGTCAAAGACACTGAAATGACATACTTTTCTTCTGCTGACCATATGATGCTGTATATTAACTATTATTGTTACATTTTAGGCCTATACCTAAAACTTTTAAAGTCATATTAATTCAAACATAACTTTGGTAATACTCACTCGTTTTCATTCGTTGAAACGGCAAAACATACTTACTTACTTTTCCTTACACATCGAATTAAAATATTTTTAAAAAAATTCAACCACAAAAAGTTTTAACAAAAAGTCATTCCAATACCAATAAAAATTAATCTCTTGAGCATACAAACACGATCCCAGAAACAGGTACCAGCCCGATGGGCTGGCGAAAATACAAATTACAATGTCCTGATAGTGGTGGTACTGGTATAGGCCTACTTGGTGTAGTTGAAAAAGATGTGATCTCTGAACCCTTCTCCTAGCTCACAGTACATAACATTGTCGGACTGTATGCCTGGTAACCAATGCATGGTAACGCTGGCTAGATCAAAGATTATTTCTTATGTCACAGAGTAGCAACTGTGTTCCAATATCTGCGATTCAAGTGAAGTTCAGACTTTTACATTTCTGCATAGGCCTACCTGGTAGCTGAAAAAGTTCCCTGACCTTCTTCAGTGTTTTAAAATATTATTTTATTCAAAAATCACCTAAAATTAAGAAAATTATTACTTACCTCAGTATTAAAGTGCCCTATTCTTTAAATCATATTAATTAGCTACAAATGTAAATTAGCTGTGGTCTAACCCACGAACACAGCCGTGTTGTGACCCCTAATGACCTTTGACCCCAAAATATATGAAAACGCCCATAGACATTGGCTAATGTCAATGCATGGGTGCACGTGGCACCACTTTGCTATGTTACTTGTGGCAGAAGGGGCATTTTGAAAGTTTTTCGTCTCAGACCGGAAGTGACCCCTTAATGACATTTGAAAAAAAAAAAAAAAATACCACATATGAATTGGGTACCCACAATTCATGTGTGAACATACCGTTACTGTCCTATGTTTTTCTTAGCAAATAAAACATTTTGAAGGTTTTTCGTTTTATACCGGAAGTGACTCCTTAATGACCTTTGACCTCAAACAAAAAATACCACATATACATAAGGTAAACATAATTCATGTGTGCGCATACCGTCACTCTCCTATGTTTTTCTTAGCTTATAAAATTTTTGAAGGAATTTGGTTTTATACCGGAAGTGACCCCTTAATGACCTTTGACCTCAAATCTGTGTATGATTCATAGACACTGGGTAATAGCAATGCATGTGTGCAAGTTACGTCACCGTCCTATGTAATTTGTGGGAGAAGTAGCATTTTGAAAGTATTTCGTTTTATACCGGAAGTGACCCCTTAATGACCTTTGACCCCAAATAAAAAAATACCACATATACATTTGGTTAACATGATTCATGTGTGCACATACCGTCACTCTCCTATGTTTTTCTTAGCTAGTAAAAAATTTTGAAGGAATTTGGTTTTATACCGGAAGTGACCCCTTAATGACCTTTGACCTCAAATCTGTGTATGATTTACAGACATTGGGTAATAACAATTCATGTGTGCAAGTGGCGTTACTGTCTTACGAAATTTGTGGGAGAAGTAGCATTTTAAGTTGAAATCACATTTTTGACCCCTGTGGCCCTACTTGACCTTTGACCCCACGAATTTTATGTGACATGTAGGGGCATGGTCATTGATGATTGTGACCAAGTTAGGTCAAAATCGGTGTACGCATATGTCAGTGCTAGAGCAAATGTAAAGGTCGACAGAAGAAAGAAAGAAGAACTAGACTTAGCTGTGGTCTAACCCACGAACACAGCCGTGTTGTGACCCCTAATGACCTTTGACCCCAAAATATATGAAAACGCCCATAGAAATTGGCTAATGTCAATGCATGGGTGCACGTGGCACCACTTTGCTATGTTACTTGTGGCAGAAGGGGCATTTTGAAGGTTTTTCGTCTCAGACCGGAAGTGACCCCTTAATGACATTTGACCCCAAATAAAAAAATACCACATATGAATTGGGTAACCACAATTCATCTGTGAACATACCGTTACTGTCCTATGTTTTTCTTATCAAATAAAAAATTTTGAAGGTATTTCGTCTTATACCGGAAGTGACCCCTTAATGACCTTTGACCTCAAACAAAAAAATACCACATATACATAAGGTAAACATAATTCATGTGTGCATATACCGTCACTCTCCTATGTTTTTCTTAGCTTATAACATTTTTTGAAGGAATTTGGTTTTATACCGGAAGTGACCCCTTAATGACCTTTGACCTCAAATCTGTGTATGTTTCATAGAAACTGGGTAATAGCAATGCATGTGTGCAATTTGCGTCACCGTCCTATGTAATTTGTGGGAGATGTAGCATTTTAAAGGTATTTCGTGTTATACCGGAAGTGACCCCTTAATGACCTTTGACCTCAAACAAAAAAATACCACATATACATTAGGTTAACATAATTCATATGTACACATACCGTCACTCTCCTATGTTTATCTTAGCTAACAAAAATTTTTGAAGGAATTTGTTTTTTTACCGGAAGTGACCCCTTAATGACCTTTGACCTCAAATCTGTGTATGATTTATAGACACTGGGTAATAACAATGCATGTGTGCAAGTAGCGTTACTGTCCTGCGAAATTTGTGGGAGAAGTAGCATTTTGAGTTGAAATCACGTTTTTGACCTCTGTGACCCCTACATGACCTTTGACCCCACGAGTTTCATTTGACATGTAGGGGCATGGTCAGTGATAGTTGTGACCAAGTTAGGTCAAAATCGGTGTAAGCATGTCAGTGCTAGAGCAAATGAAATGGTCGACAGAAGAAAGAAGAACTAGACTTAGCTGTGGTCTAAGACCACGAACACAGCCGTGTTGTCATCCCTTAATGACCTTTGACCCCAAAATCTACGAAAACCCCACAGGCATTGCCTTATGTCAATGCATGTGTGCACATATTATCACTCTGCCATGTCATTTGTGACAGAAGGGACAATTTAAATGTTTTTTGTCATGGACCGGAAGTGATCCCTTAATGACCTTTGACCCTAATAAAAAAATACCACATATACAGTAGGTAAACATAATTCATGTGTGCACATACCGTCACTCTCCTATGTTTTTCTTAGCTAATAAAATTTTTAAAGGTATTTGGTTTTATACCGGAAGTGACCCCTTAATGACCTTTGACCTCAAATCTGTGTATGATTCATAGATACTGGGTAACAGCAATGCATGTGTGCAATTTGCGTCACCGTCCTATGTAATTTGTGGGAGTAGTAGCATTTTGAAGCTATTTCGTTTTATACCGGAAGTAACCCCTTAATGACCTTTGACCTCAAATAAAAAAATACCACATATACATTAGGTTGACATAATTCACGTGCGCACATACCGTCACTCTCCTGTTTTTCTTAGCTAATAAAAATTTTTGAAGGAATTTGGTTTTATACCGGAAGTGACCCTTTAATGACCTTTGACCTCAAATCTGTGTATGATTCATAGATACTGGGTAACAGCAATGCATGTGTGCAATTTGCGTCACCGTTCTATGTAATTTGTGGGAGTAGTAGCATTTTGAAGCTATTTCGTTTTATACCGGAAGTGACCCCTTAATGACCTTTGACCTCAAATAAAAAAAATACCACATATACATTAGGTTGACATAATTCATGTGTGCACATACCGTCACTCTCCTATGTTTTTCTTAGCTAATAAAAATTTTTGAAGGAATTTGGTTTTATACCGGAAGTGACCCTTTAATGACCTTTGACCTCAAATCTGTGTATGATTTTTAGACACTGGGTAATAACAATGCATGTGTGCAAGTGGCGTTACTGTCCTACGAAATTTGTTGGAGAAGTAGCATTTTGAGTTGAAATCACGTTTTTGACCCCTGTGACCCCTACTTGACCTTTGACCCCACGAATTTCATGTGACATGTAGGGGCATGGTCATTGATAATTGTGACCAAGTTAGGTCAAAATCGGTGAACGCATGTCAGTGCTAGAGCAAATGTAAAGGTCGACAGAAGAAAGAACTAGACTTAGCTGTGGTCTAAGACCACGAACACAGCCGTGTTTTAACCCCTTAATGACCTTTGACCCCAAAATCTACGAAAACCCCACCGGCATTGCCTTATGTCAATGCATGTGTGCACATAGTATCACTCTGCCATGTTATTTGTGACAGAAGGGACATTTTGAATGTTTTTGTCTTGGACCGGAAGTGATCCCTTAATGACCTTTTGACCCCAAATAAAAAAAATACCACATATACCTTAGGTAAACATAATTCATGTGTGCACATACCGTCACTCTCCTATGTTTTTCTTAGCTAATAAAATTTTTTGAAGGAATTTGGTTTTATACCGGAAGTGACCTCTTAATGACCTTTGACCTCAAACAAAAAAATACCACATATACATTAGGTAAACATAATTCATGTGTGCACATACCGTCACTCTCCTATGTTTTTCTTAGCTAATAAAATTTTTTGAAGGAATATGGTTTTATACCGGAAGTGACCCCTTAATGACCTTTGACCTCAAATCTGTGTATGATTCATAGACACTGTGTAATAGCAATGCATGTGCCCAAGTTGCATCACCGTGCTACGTTATTTGTGGGAGAAGTAGCATTTTGAAGCTATTTCGTTTTAAACCGGAAGTAACCCCTTAATGACCTTTGACCTCAAACAAAAAAAAAATACCACATATACATAAGGTAAACATAATTCATGTGTGCACATACCGTCACTCTCCGATGTTTTTCTTAGCTTATAAATTTTTTTGAAGGAATTTGGTTTTATACCGGAAGTGACCCCTTAATGACCTTTGACCTCAAATCTGTGTATGATTTATAGACACTGGGTGATAACAATGCATGTGTGCAAGTGGCGTTACTGTCCTGCGAAATTTGTGGGAGAAGTAGCATTTTGAAGGTAATTTGGTTTTATACCGGAAGTGAACCCTTAATGACCTTTTGACCCCAAATAAAAAAATACCACATATACATTAGTTTAACATACTTCATGTGTGCACATACCGTCACTCTCCTATGTTTTTCTTAGCTAATAAAATTTTTTGAAGGAATTTGTTTTTTTACCGGAAGTGACCCCTTAATGACCTTTGACCTCAAATCTGTGTATGATTTATAGACACTGGGTAATAACAATGCATGTGTGCAAGTGGCGTTACTGTCCTGCGAAATTTGTGGGAGAAGTAGCATTTTGAGTTTTTGACCTCTGTGACCCCTATGTGACCTTTGACCCCACAAGTTTCATGTGACATGTAGGGGCATGGTCAGTGATAGTTGTGACCAAGTTAGGTCAAAATCGGTGTAAGCATGTCAGTGCTAGAGCAAATGAAATGGTCGACAGAAGAAAGAAGAAGAAGAAGAAAGAACCTGTAAGAAAAAAGACACAGCCGTGACTAATGTCACGGCTGTGTAAAGAAGAAAGAAGAAAGAATAAGACCACGAACACAGCCGTGTTGTGACCCCTTAATGACCTTTGACCCCAAAATCTACGAAAACCCCACAGGCATTGCCTTATGTCAATGCATGTGTGCACAAAGTATTATTCTGCCATGTTATTTGTGACAGAAAGGACATTTTGAATCTTTTTTGTCTTGGACCGGAAGTGATCCCTTAATGACCTTTGACCCCAAAAAAAAAAAATATCACATATACATTAGGTAAACATAATTCATATGTGCACATACCGCCACTCTCCTACGTTTTTCTTAGCTAATAAAAATTTTTGGAAGGAATTTGGTTTTATACCGGAAGTGACCCATTAATGACCTTTGACCTCAAATCTGTGTATGATTCATAGACACTGGATAATAGCAATGCACATGTCCAAGTTGCGTCACCGTCCTATGTAATTTGTGGGAGAAGTAGCATTTTGAAGGTATTTCGTTTTATACCGGAAGTGACCCCTTAATGACCTTTGACCCGCAATAAAAAAATACCACATATACATTAGGTAAACATAATTCATGTGTGCACATACCGTCACTCTCCTATGTTTTTCTTAGCTAAAAATAAATTTTTGAAGGAATTTCGTTTTTTACCGGAAGTGACCCCTTAACGACCTTTGACCTCAAATCCATGTATGATTTATAGACGCTGGGTAATAACAATGCATGTGTGCAAGTTGCGTTACTGTCCTGAGAAATTTGTGGGAGAAGTAGCATTTTGAGTGGAAATCACATTTTTGACCCCTGTGACCCCTACGTGACCTTTGACCCCACAGATTTTTCACATTTCCAAGGTGGCCAAGTTGTTTTTTCGCAGTTTAGCACTTACTTATGTGTACTTAATGATACTCTTTTGTCAATCCTATACCCAATGACTCCCATTTTACTTTTTGTTACCCCAATGACCATCCTTTTTTCAAAGTTTCATACCGAATGACCCCATTTTTATTCAGGTTGTGTACTGAATGACCCCATATTTTTGTAATTGTACATTTGACCTGAATGCCCCCTACTTTTAACATGGCTGAGGCACATCCCTGCCATTTCAGATATGGAGTGCCTCCCCCGGGGTTCATAGTACACCATCAGTACATGTAGGCCAAGAAGAGCACTATCCAAATTTTGTAAATCTGAAACGTATCGTAATCCAAAATCTGAAGTTCTGAAACGTAGGCCTATCGTAGCTTTAGCAGGTGAAAATATTTGGAATGGTGGAAGTACAGGGTCCAGACATCAACAACGTTTGATGCGGAGGATGGTTCGAAGGGATTTCGTCAGACGCTCCGAATCCGATGAGGGCGACGACATTTGCTGTGTTTTAGTGCTGTGTTCGTAAACACAGCAAAATTTTCTGTCCCTAAATCGTGCAGCACATGAGATATCACTTCCTCAATTAGAAGACGCAAGGAAGGTGGCACTAGAGTGGAGTGACAGTTACTGATCTGTGCTGGTTCTACATGAAGAATCTCTTCAGAGTTTGCTGATCTGGGATCATGCCCATGGACTTCCTTCCGGCTGAGTGCATCCGCATTAGCATTAGACTTGCCAGAACGGTACACAATGTTGAAGTTAAAAGGTGCTAAGTCCGCTACCCAACGAGTCTCTGTTGCTCCTAATTTTGCAGAGGTCTTGATGTAGGTCAACGGGTTGTTGTCCGTAAAGACTGTGAACTCATTGCAGATCAGTAAGTCGCGAAATTTCTCTGTTACAGCCCACTTCAGAGCGAGTAGTTCCAACTTCATGCTACTGTAGTTGTTCATATTGCGCTCGTGTCTCCTAAGTGATCGGCTGGCATACGCAAGTACAACCCTCCTTCCTTCTTGGTCCTGGGAGAGAACAGCTCCAAGGCCGTGGTGGCTGGCATCTAGCTCAAGGACGTATGGCTGTGTGAAGTCTGGAAAGCCTAAGATAGGAGATGTAGTTAGCTTCTGTTTTAAGGCTTCCACTGATTCGGTGCACTTATCCGTCCAGGCTTCCGCAACTGGTGGCTTCGTCTGATCTGCTTTCTTTTTGGATTTCTTGCTGGAACCTCCAAGAAGTGCATGTAGTGGACCAGCAATCTTGGCATATCCAGGGACGAAACGTCTGTAATAGCCACAAAGTCCAAGGAAGCCTCTGAGTCCTTTCTCAGTCTTCGGGATCTGCCATTCAAGCACTGCTTCAACCTTGTCAGGATCTGGGGCGATTCCACTTTCTGAAACAATATGCCCAAGGTATTTGATCTCAGACCTGAAGAAATGGCATTTGTTCGGGCTTGACCTTCAGGTTGAAGGTCGTAAGTCGCTCCAACACCATTTGTAACCGTTCTAATGTCTCTTCGAAGGTTGAGCCAAAGACAAGAATGTCATCCAGATAGGTCAGTACACTTGGAAATTTTGATCCCCAAGGACACGGTCCATCAGTCGCATGAAGGTCGCTGGTGCGTTGCATAAGCCAAAAGGCATACGTACGTACTCGTACAGTCCACCAGTTCCAGCACTGAAAGCGGTTTTCTCCACGTCTTCGTCAGCCATGGGTACTTGATGGAAGCCGTGTGCAAGGTCAAGGCTACAGAAGTATTTTGCGCCTTTAAGTGCATCTAATGCTTCCTCGATCCTTGGCAGAGGGTACGCATCTTTGTGGGTCTTCGCGTTGAGAGCTCTATAATCAACACAAAGTCTCAGTTTCCCATCTCTCTTCCGTACAAGGACCACCGCTGAAGCGTAGTGATGAGGGTCTTATAATGCCCTGATGCACTAAATTTTGCAGATGTTCACGAACTTCTGGCCAATGTGGTGGAGGAATTCTACGATGAGGGAGCTTCACAGGTTTGTCATCTTGTAGTATAATGCGGTGCTTCACCTCATCGCAGTATCCTAGGTCATCGTCATCCTTGGAGAATATTGACTGGTAGTTTTGCACAACTGATTGCAACTGTTGTCTTTGCTGACTTGTCAAATCAGTGCCAAGGTCCATCTTAGACATCAGGTCTGCTGTAGAATCTCCTTGGAGAGTATCACTTGGACATGCTATCTCCTGCACCACTGGCATCGCATCAGATGTCATTGTCACACCTACTTGTTGGTCCGCACATGCTTCGGTGATCAAGCCCACAGGGGTCCGTGGTGGAATGTAAATGTCAAAGTTGGAATAATTGGCAATCTGCAAAGGAACAACGCCACTGTCATCTAATTTGACGAAGGTGGGTGCCACAACTAGACCATTTTGCAGTTGATGGGCAAAGTTTTCCTCAATAATTGCAGTGTGTATGCCCTTGGAAAGTCTGGTGGTTCCATTGATGGTCTTGATTGTTCGGGCAGGAATCAAAGTGGGTTTGGTGCCTGCAACTCGTACACGTGAAACATCTGTGTGCACTTCCGCTGCTGTCACATTGTCGTATAATGCCAAAGTAACTCCAATTTTCAAGTCAGGGGACTCCCATGACTTTTCAAATTACAGACCCACCTCAATTCTTCCAGCTATTTCTAAACTACTTGAAAAGGTTACCTATAACCGAATTTATGACTTCATTTCATTTCACAATATCCTTAGTCCCAAACAATTTGGTTTCAGACAAAAACGTTCCACCTACATGGCTATCAACGAACTCTACACCAAAATTACCAATTATCTTGATAATAGGCTCCATACAGTTGGTATTTTCCTAGACCTTAGTAAAGCCTTCGATACACTTAACCATGAAATTCTCTTAAATAAACTTGACACTTATGGTATTAGAGGCACTGCTAATAATTGGATACGCAGCTATCTTAATAACAGAAAACAATATGTAGTTTTCAATCAGATTTCCTCTGATATGACATCTGTCACATGTGGTGTACCACAGGGATCGATATTGGGCCCACTTTTGTTTTTAATTTATATTAATGACCTTCCTCTTTGTTCCAACAATGCGGACTTCGTCATATTTGCCGATGACACCAATATTCTTTTTTCACATAAAGATCAAAACTCCCTTGAAACTCTAGTTAACAATGAACTAGTAACCATTTCGATCTGGTTTAAACTAAATAAACTTTCCTTAAATATCAAAAAAAACTAATTTCATGATTTTCAAAAATAAATACAGTAATATTCATAACAAAGATATTAAAATTCTCATAGATAATCATATTTTAGACAAAGTTCACACAACTAAATTTCTAGGCATATTAATTGATGACGATGTTTCATGGAAATCTCACACTTCCAATGTATCCAATATGGTCTCTAAATATAATGGTATTATCCGTAAGGTTCGCCCCTATCTACCTCAGGAATCATTACATACACTTTATAACACCTTTGCTCTCCCCTACTTATCCTACTGCAACATTATCTGGGCTGACAAAAATAATTCCCATATAAATTCATTATTCCTTGTACAAAAAAGAATTATTCGGACATGCACCAACTCTCTTTGGCTTGCCCATACAGACCCGCTTTTTAAACAACTCAATACTCTTAAGGTGCAAGATATTTATTTCCATCAACTCGGAACATTTATGTTCCAATACCACCACAATCTCCTCCCAAAAGATTTGTCCATTAAGGAGCTTTTTAGAACTAACAAAAGTATTCACCATCACCATACTAGGCAAGCCAATGATTTCCACGTTAAAATGTCCAATACCAAATTGGCTGATAATATAATTAGTATTCAAGGAGCCCTTTATTGGAACTCACTTCCCAAGTCTATCAAATCTTGTAGTTCAGTGCCATCTTTCAAATCCAACTCTAAAAAATTCTCATCAGCACATATGTACAACACTGATTAGCCTACACCTGCAGTTGTTGTTTTTGTTTGGTTTTTCCTTCTCATTTTTCAGGATCTAAAGTCTAAAGTTTATCATAATTATTTAATACTAACTTCTGTAAAGGGTGCCACAACAACACGCTCTGCGTTCAGTGGCATCCTTATCATTTCACCATATTATACGATGTTTGTAAAAGCTTTTTATATTGTATTTATTTAATGGATGAATTTGATGAAATAAAACTGAACTGAACTGAATGCCAAGGCCTGTATCAGCTTATTGTCGGGGGCGAAATACTTGCTGACCCATTCCATGTCAACTCAGGGATGTGCACCGCAGCACCTCTTCAATTTTTCTTTTTTCTGTGTGGTGGTAGATATTGATGAAAAGTAAAATCCCGAAAATTTGAGCTTCATACTCCATTTCGTTTTTAAATGTGGCATCAATTTGAAATTTTTTGACTTCAAAATTCAGCGTATTTGAAATACAGAGTTGTACACATGTCATCATACATGCGAAATCAAAATGTGTACAACTCTATGGAGAATGCAAACCTAACTAATGTGTTGAAGCCATCGAGACCCCTAGCCAATATTTCTCAGAAATGTTGTCCAAGGACATATCTTCAACATACCTGAAGTTGATGGTGGGGCAAAAACGTCTGACATTGGTTTTCAGGGGGGCCCTCAAAATGTACAAAAATGTACATTGGGGTTTTGTATGGGTAATATCTCAGCTAAAAGTATTCTAATAGGCTCAATATTGGATAAGAGTAATGTCCTACCAAAGGGCTCTGACTGGCAAAAAATGGACAATAAAATTATTTTTACTTTTGGAGTTCTGACCCCCAAAGTTGGTCCTGGATGGACGAAGTTGCATTTTGAGGGCCCTATATCTTTGAAAGTAAAGGAGTTACAAGTTTTCTGATGCCAGATTTGAATTCTACACAAACAAGTACCCCATGATACATACTTTTCAAAGTTGTCAAGGGTTCCCTTTATACATTTATGGACCTCAAAATGTCGTCTTTCGCGTTGCGACACATTTTTTATGCTGACCCCCCTAAATTTCAAATTCATGCCACGGGAAAACAAAATGGAGCATGAAGCTCAAATTTTCGGATTTTACTTTCATCAATATCTACCACCACACAGAAAAAGAAAAAATTGAAGAGGTGCTGCGGTGCACATCCCTGGAGTTGACATGGAATGGGTCTGCTATATTCGTCACCATACTTGTCTATCAAGATCCTCTTCATGTCCCGAAGAATGTTGGATCCCAAGACTCCTGGTACTCTGACCTTTTTGACAGCGATGGCAGTGTTAGCTGGATCTTTCACGACGAAGAATCCCATTCCAGGAAAAGTGTGTCCTGCATATTGCATGGTCAACCCGATATAGCCAACATAGGGGATTTCCAGTCCTTGCGCTCCTGTTAGAGTTAGGTACTCTGACACGTCTTCAGTCTCCACCAGGTGAGCGAGGTGCTCTCTGTAAAATGATTCCGTGAGTGTGGAGACCTGTGCACCTGAGTCTATCAGACTCTGTAAGTTTGACTTGCCCACAGTGACCTCTGTCTCCGGCAGTCCCTATGGCCTTTTGAAGGATGGAGCCATCGTTTGACCCGCCCACCATTTGGCTCGAAATGGCAGGCTTTATGCGTTTAAAGGACGTTGTTGTTGGTCCCTTCTTGTCTCACTAGATTTCTTGGGGCAGATGGCCTTGAAGTGTCCAACTTGGTTGCACCGGAAACATCTACGTTCTCTCCTGGTCTGAAGCATCGTCTGCAGTTTATCTATCTGCTTCTGTTGAGCATCCAGTTGCTCTGCCTGCTTCTTCAGGAGTGCCAACACACTGTCTTCACCAGTACTTGTCTCATTAAGAGAGACATCCTTTGTCTTCTTTGGCGATTTTCCTAACCACTTTACTGCTCGATCCCGAAAATCGAAGTAAGACAATGATGGTGATTCAATGTTGAGGCGCCGTAGCTCCCGTCTCAAATTCTCATCGTGGACTGCTTCCGCAAGTTGCCCTTTCAGTGAAATTTGCCGACTTGCTTTGTAAGACTCGTCCAAGCATGACATACGGTCGTACAAGTGAACTATTGCCAAGGAACAGCTTAGAAGATCCTGGTTCGGTTCTTGTCGGTAACTGAAAAACCGTTGCTGGAGCTGAGGTAGATTGTCTCCATCTCCGAACACTCTAACTAATATCTGAAGTATTTCTTCGGGCTTCGAGCTGATGGTGTCACCCCGGCCACCAATCTCCTTCCTGGCGTCACCGGAGAGATGCTCTTTAATGAATGCCGCTGCCTCAGTATTAGTTAAAGACCGCAGTTCTAGCTGCGCGCGGACATCAGCCACCCAGTCGTATATCGAGGGGTCGGATACTTTGACTGCCTTGCCCTTGAAGACTTCAAGGCGTCTACCAGGTGCCAGGTAGATTGGCTTTGTACCGCCTGTCTTCGTTAGTTCTTTCAGCTTCTCCTCAGTTTTCTTCAATTCGGCTTTAGCCTCTTCACTGTCCTGTTTGGCATCAGCTGCCTTGTCATGTTCTTGTTGTAATGCTTGCTGTAAAGCAGCCAATTGTTGTTTCAATTGGTCAACTTCCATACTTACTGAACCTTAAAAAACTTACTCAGTGCAATAACAGAAACTAGACATTGGATAAAACCGATAAAACCGTAGGCATTACATAATACATGTATAAACTATAATATTTTACACATACCATACCACATATACCTGGGTGTCAATATAATGAATATCATAACTGCATAATTAACAACTCCATACAGGTACATTATAAAGATATATCACACAGGTATACCATATCATGCGCACGGGTATAAAGTAATCATATATGTATAATAAACAATCAGTTTTTATTGTTTTGATTGTTTAATATAGATTCAAGTTCAATTCACAGAGTTCAAGTTCGTCTCTTGAGGCTCCTTGATCTTCCTGTCTTTCCTGGTAGTGGCACATCATGGTAATGGCAAAGACTGTGGTAGTACCTCATCTGCCCGTCGACATCATTCTGTTGTAACCAGCTTACTAGTCGCCAACCATGGTTTGGTATCTTCAGTGGTCAAATTCAAGCCTTCCAACAAGCCGGGGGTTTGGTGAATGGTTGTATAAAACTCCTGCCGACTACGCCAAAAATGTAACACAGGATTTGGACACGGGATGCAAGAGTTTCTTCTCAAACATGCCAGTTTATTGTCGGCTATTTGTTGTATAAAAGTGGAATTCACCATATAAAAAAACCCTGCATAATAAAACAGACAAATTGAACACCAGATTTAGTATGCAAATTAAACAAAGTTGCGCAAACAAAACAAATGTTTAACAGACTTAATCACTTCAAATATCAAATTCATTAAACAGAAAAGAAATACTTTTGGTTTATCAGAAATTGTGCTGAATGAATTACTAAAGTAATTGCATGGTTTGAAACTTCAAATTACTAGAAAACATAATTGAATTTTGGAGTTTGAGATATATAAGATCAAAACATGATTATAATTGAATATAGAATATAATATAAAATAAAAGATTAAATACAAATATAGATTCAAACTGGAATGTAAACAGAAACACCACTAGAAAGCACGGCAAAACAAAATAACTTTCTCAACCTGAACGTATAACAATATCAGTAACACAATTAACAAATTGTTTACATGATATAACCTACGTCTCCTGGCATTAATCCATTACAAACCATGACTATGAGTCTAAAAATTGAGTAAAGAATAATTGAAATTTTTTTTTTTTTTTTTTTAAAGCGAGTTTGCCACATTACTGGAGACAATTTCCATCGTTCAATGTCGCGTTTTATATGCTGGAGATTTTAATTTCCATATGGATGATGAGAGTGACCGTGAGGCTCAACACATGCTTGATCTTCTTGAATCAGCGAGTCTTCGTCAGCATGTGACCGAGGCTACGCACATCAAAGGACACATTCTAGATCTCATCATTTCTCGAGATACGGAGAGTCTAGTAACACAAACATCAGTTCACCGTGGTCTTCCATCTGACTATTATGCAGTCAAGTGTGAACTTGATGTTGCACGACCTAATGCAACGAAATGTTCGGTCCGTCACCGACAACTAAAGGACATTGATCTTAGTGCTCTTCGTGATGATGTTGTACACTCACCACTCATATTGACACCTGCTGATGATCTTGACGAACTTTCTGAACAATATCACACCGTCTTGCGCACGATTCTTGATAAACATGCTCCCGAGAAAACGCATGAGATTACCTTAAGACCTCATGCACCTTGGTACGATGAGAGCCTTAGAAATGCCAAAAGGAAGAAGCGTTCTTGTGAAAGAAAGTGGAAAACATCTGGTTTGGAGATTCATAAGCAAATCTTCCAAGAAAGCTGCTGTGACTATAAGAAACTTCTTGATAGTGCTAAGACAAAATACCACAAGTCTGTCATATCAAACTGTGATCAGAAACAACTGTTCAGTTTCATCGACAAATTGTCTGTTGCACAAAATCCAACAGTGCTACCATCAAATGAATCTTCTTTAGATCTTGCAAACGAATTTGTGAAGTTCTTTGATCAGAAGATTCAGAAGATAAGAACATCACTTGTATAGTGCACCGATTGAAGATGTTGCTTCCGCCAATGGAATCCAGTGTATGACATATGCAGATGATACCCAATTGCATATCTCTATGAAACCTTCGGACAGAGATGTTTGTATAGCTAAACTTGAACAGTGTCTTGTTGATATAAAATCATGGACCATTCGTAACAAGCTCCAGTTAAACGATAGCAAAACCGAAATCGTTCACTTTACGTCGCGGAACAAGAAGACAACAGCAATATCTGGTGTCAAAGTAGGCGATACAACCGTTAAACCTACTTCTTCAGCTCGCAATCTTGGCGTTATCTTAGATAACAAACTCTGTATGACAGAACATGTGAATAACGTTTGTCGCAATGCCACTCATGCCATCAGAAGCATTGGGAGAATCAGACATTATCTTGATCAAGTCACCACCGAAAAACTGGTTCACGCATGTGTCACCTCGCGCTTGGATAATTGTAACTCGCTTCTCTACGGACTGCCTGACTGTGAGATCATGAAACTTCAAAGGATCCAGAATACGCGTACAAAGAAGTATGACAGCATCTCTGAAATTATGCGCGGACTCCACTGGCTTTCCATTCGCCAAAGGATCGCATTCAAGATCAACTTACTCACATTCAAGGCCCTTAATGGACTTGCTCCGCCGTACTTATCAGAACTCATCACGCCGTATTCTCCATCCCGTTCACTTCGTTCATCATCACAGAACCTTATCAAACCTCCTACTCGTCGTCCGCGCACCGCCTATGCACAGCGATCCTTCATGGAAGCCGCTCATAGAGAATGGAACAATTTACCTCAGCATGTCAGGCTTGCCTCATCAATTGACGTTTTTAAAACAAAACTGAAAACCTTTCTTTTTAATCAATGATTGCCTTTGTATATATGTATGGCATCTTTTATATCAATTTTTGTGTGTCGTCGCTTCCGTGCAATTTGACAATATTTATTTAGTGTTTCACAGCTGGTTCTGTGTACGTGTCTAAATTTAATATGTTTTAATATGCATGCATCTCACTAGTTATTTGATTATTCCTCATTGCTTGTATGTAATATGTAATATGTATAGGGATGCTGGAGCGAGGGTTCCCGCCATTCCGTGATGCACTTTCTTTTTTCTGCGTTGGCGCTGCGGTCTGGCGAAATCAGTCCCTCCAGTATTTCTGTTTCTTTGAAATTATTTTTGTGTAGTTTTTAAGACTGTATTTTAAGTACCGGTAGTAATTTGTAGTTTTAAGATTGTATTTTCATGGTTTGTAAAGCGCCTTGAGACCCTGTTGGGTTAAAGGCGCTTAATAAGTGCGGCTTATTATTATTATTATTAAAGAGTAATATAATAAAGATTGTCAGAAGTATGCACGAACTACTTAAAAGAGTAACAAGTTCATGAAATTGTTTCCAAAAACATACTGACTACTTCTGATTGTCAATTTTACAATAATCAATGATAAACGAAAATAATTAACCATTAAAAAGTCTACATTCAATTGGTAAACAATAGAATGCATTAATCTTGGACTATAGATAATAATATATTACCAAGACAAGGTACAAATATACATGGCTATTTATGAAAACTATTCTAAACACAAGTTAAACTTTTGTCTCTAAGCATACATACATTATAATAGACAAATCATTCAACCTATTTAGCAGTCTTATCAATTCAAAACTTTCCAAAACATTGAAGTTAAGATTTCAACTTGTCATAACTGGACAAATATAATATCTGTACTACACCAAAGCGTATTAAGCATAACTTGAAACTCAACTCACAGGTTATTGACCAAACTAAACACTCTTTCAGAAGATTACTATACCAACTAAAGTGAGGTTCAAGTGACTGCTTACAATGAATGGAGTATAATACACTTGAAAATATCAACACAAGAAAGTAGGTTGCCATGGTAAAAAGTTTTTAGCATGTGAATCCTGTAAACACTATTGGTCATGCTGATGTATACTCAATAAAACATATTTATCACAGACATAAGATTCTCAGCAAATGTTGACTGAGAGGAGGATGGTGAGGAGAGATTAACGATCAAAACTTCTGCCAGGGACAGAACTTGCGAACTTGGCCTCACCTACAGGTCAAGCTCAAGGGCCAAATATGCCTATATACTGCTGTATTAAGATAAATTGGTGCATCTTAATATCAGGGTACAATTTGGAGAATATTATTATGGTCCAAAAAATAATATAATTGTGAAGGAATGAATTAACTCTCTCAACATTTACCTAATTTATAACTACTGGTCAAAGGCCTATCTGGCTATATAATAAGTAGGCCTGATATCAAATAATACCAATTCTTACTCTACAATGTTCAACAATCAAGCAGGAATATAACCACAATCTCATGGTATATGTTTCAACATACCTTATCATTCATAGCTTAACTCATCAGCCTAATCAAGTGCTCGAATTAATTTTAAACAATAACAAACAAACACCATTTTACTGATACTTCCTGTGCGCACTCATAACTAGTATGAACGATATTTCATTATGACCCAAAGTTAAATAAATTGCATCAGCAACATAATAATTCAACTTTTACACAAAACCTACATAAACCATTACTATGTTTACTATCCCGCTTGATAGTGATCATATTAACACATTATAATTACAAAAGAAATCAACTCACCCCAACTTAGGCTGAATATATCCTGATTATATCAAAGGTAGAACACATCGTCATCATCAAAACACATAATTATTTCCATAATATTGTTGATGGTCAAGTTTAAGTACAATCCATCTTAGCACAGTGAAAGTGGGGTGTGCACTGTCCTGGGCTGACCATCCACGTAGTAGAAGAGGGTAATGTGACACTTTGGAACTAGTTCTCAAATTACAAAACAAGAGGTGGTGCTATACCAAACAAAATTTCTTTAAAAAACTTTGATGTGAAAAACTACTTGTCACATGTAGAAAAAAGAGACACATGTAGAACCGATAAAAAATACAATTTTGTCGAAGGAACAGAGTTCAACAAATCATAACCCCGATTTTGGATATCGTTTGAAGTCAAATGATATACCATTTTAAAGCTTATGGTATATATTTTCTAAACACGAAATAAAAATTGACCGGGCCGACTTTACGGCTGATTCGCCGCGTCCAGTCACATTTCATGCCTCCAATACAGGCTATATGTGTCCAGAAACATCAAAAGGATGCAGTTGTCAAGTGCGACATGTAACATCTTCCATGAGAGCAAGCCAACTTTAAAAAAAAATATAAACTATACAAGTTGCATCATCTATAATTGTACAGGCCACCCACCTATTCAACCCATCTCACATTTTATATCAGCTATTGATATTAAGATATGTGTCAGGTCATAGCCGACAACTGTTTTATTTTTATGTGGTATGACACATATAACTTATAGTAAATATACTGAAAACTCGATCCAAAATGGATTTAAGATTTCTGATTGAGATACTAATATTATCATATTGGAGATTGAAAATTGAAATAAGAAAGAGTAAACTTAAAGCCATAATATACAATTTCTGTCAAATTTAAATTGTTGTTATTCTTCCACAAAAAATAATGACATAATATTAATAATAACTATCAATTAATTTTAAGCTGAAATAATGAGAAAAAATGACAGAATACATCTTTACCATTTAACCAAATCTCGATCCAGCGATTTCTAATAAAAATTAATATAAAATTGCTGTTTTCCTACCAGTACAACAAATTTGGCCGATTCTAATTTGGTGTATAAAGTTGGAACGCTTGTAAACATTGCACATTATACTTACAAATCAGGTTTGAAAAAATAAACAAAATTTAAAATATTGTACATTATGGCTTTAAACTCTATGAAGCAAATCTCAAAACTAATTATAACGACAAGTGATTCATCTTGCCTGAGTGTGTCATATTTAAAAGATGATATCACAAAACTGGTTTGTATTTCAAACAATTTTTGAAATCCCTGGAATGGTTATATTTATCTCTAGTGAAATTATCTTGTTAATTCTTAAAAGGGCATTTCGTGATCCACAGCCTCATCCCCCACTTTTTTTTGTTTTTTTAAAGTTGAGATTTTTATACCACTGGAAATCTCTGGCTACATAATGTTTATGTACCAAAAGTTTCTTGCAGATTAATTCGTTTAGCAAAAATATCATCAAATTTGAATTTGAAATTACAACAGTGGCCTATGGAGCAATGTTTATACACATAATCATGAAAATTTTGGGAATAAGCTTTTTTCGTGGATATCTAATGAAAAATGTCATAAAAAGAAGATCCTCCTTTAAAGTCAAGTATTATAATCATACCATCTTACCTAAATATGATGCCAAATTGTCAATTCAAGACAGGTATAAAATGCATGTAGTTGATCAGCTTGTATCTCCGCTTGTATCAAACTACGCATATTACAGTGAAATATCTGCTGATGTTAAAAATAAATACGCCCCGGAGTTGGGTAGTAGTACATAATTTGTACTCAATGTTGAAAAAAACAAAAAACATCATTCCATATCATATGTTTGTTAGTTAGCTTTATTTGTCCACTGGAAAGACCATTAAGATAAGACATTCCTAGGTAAACTACATCACATTCAACTGCATAAATCTTTCAAGCCAAGATAATAAAATTAATTACAATTGTTTACTAATAAGTTTAAATAATTCCCAAACAAGCAAACGAAACAAGTTGCATTGAATATGATCATGAATCCTCTGCTTTATATCTCAATGATATTTTTCGTTAAAGAGTATCATATGAAATTTTGTTGATAATGCTAATGCAAATGTTCATAGTTCATTTGATAACTTTGAGTAAGCAAACTTTTTTTATGACATACTAAAAAGTTCACATTGCGCTTCATGCATGTTATATACTGGGTAAGTATGGCCAAAACATAACAGTTACGCTAAAATTCAACTAAATTTAGGTTTAGACATTTTTGAAATATTAATTTATATCAACAGTTATAGCAGAGGTGAGATTATAATCACTCCCATGCTAAGGCAGATGGAACTAACCACATGATACATGTGTAGGCAGTGGCTACACCATAATAATTATTTTTGAGTGAATTTCAGAGGGTATAAAAAATTCCTCTTATTTGGATTTTTTGCCTCAAAGGAGCTTCTGTGATTTTTAAAATTCTGACTGGTGTGTGTGCATGGGGTATATGGGTGTGGGGTGTGGGTGTGTGTGCAGGGGAGAGGAACAAAGCTAAAAAATCTTCCCTCCCCACCCCCGTGCCGAGTGAGGTGTCAAAATATGCAGAACAAAATTCTCCATCTATCGACAACTTTATTTTGTAATTTAGTTTTAGTGTTTGTTTTGAAGTGTATGGATACTTTTTGTGAAGTATAATTATGTAAAACCACACACAACTATATTTTTATTTTTAGATTTGAAGAAATTGGACTATTTTGGTCTGTTGCAAAAACCAACTCATTTATACTTTGAACATACTACTTACACCCAAACATACTTACCTGGCCTAGATAGCAAGGTCTGAATATGAAATTAACTTCAGTAGATTGTAAGGTGCGAGTATAACACTATCTTCAGTAGATAGCAATGTGTGCATATAAAACTATCTTCGGTATATAACAAGGTGTGAGTACTGCAGTAGATAGCAAGTTGTAGAACACAGTAGATAGAGCAGTATATGAGTGCAAAACTCTTCAGTAGATAGCAATGTGTATAAAACTATCTTCAGTAGATAACAAGGGTGAGTATAAAGCTATCTTTAGTAGATAGCAAGGTGTGAATATAAAATTGTTGTCAGTTGATAACATTGTGTATAGAACTCTTCAGTAGATAGCAATGTGTGAGTACAAAACTATCTTCAGTAGATAGCAAGGTGTGAGTATAAAGCTATCTTCAGTATATAGCAATGTGTATAAAATTATCTTCAGTATATAGCAAGGCGTGAAAGTATAAACTATCTTCAGTATATAGCAAGGCGTGAGTATAAACTATCTTCAGTAGATAGCAAGATGTGAGTATAAAACTATCTTCAGTAGATAGCAAGGTGTGAGTATAAAACTATCTTCAGTAGATAGCTAGGTGCGAGTATAAAACTATCTTCAGTAGATAGCAATGTGTGAGTACAAAACTATCTTCAGTAGATAGCAAGGTGTGAGTATAAAACTATCTTCAGTATATAGCAAGATGTGAGTATAAAACTATCTTCAGTAGATAGCAAGGTGTGAGTATAAAACTATCTTCAGTAGATAGCAAGGTGTGAGTATAAAACTATCTTTAGTATATAGCAAGATGTGAGTATAAAACTATCTTCAGTAGATAGCAAGATGTGAGTATAAAACTATCTTCAGTAGATAGCAAGGTTTGCGTATAAAACTATCTTCAGTATATAGCAAGGTGTGAGTATAAAACTATCTTCAGTATATAGCAAGATGTGAGTATAAAACTATCTTCAGTATATAGCAAGGCGTGAGTATAAAACTATCTTCAGTAGATAACAAGATGCGAGTATAAAACTATCTTCAGTATATAGCAAGATGTGAGTATAAACTATCTTCAGTAGATAGCAAGAATTGAGTATAAAACTATCTTCAGTATATAGCAAGGCGTGAGTATAAAACTATCTTCAGTAGATAACAAGATGCGAGTATAAAACTATCTTCAGTATATAGCAAGATGTGAGTATAAACTATCTTCAGTAGATAGCAAGAATTGAGTATAAAACTATCTTCAGTATATAGCAAGGTGTGCGTATAAACTATCTTCAGTAGATAGCAATGTGTGAGTACAAAACTATCTTCAGTAGATAGCAAGGTGTGAGTATAAAACTATCTTCAGTATATAGCAAGATGTGAGTATAAAACTATCTTCAGTAGATAGCAACGTGTGAGTACAAAACTATCTTCAGTATATAGCAAGGTGCGAGTATAAAACTATCTTCAGTATATAGCAAGATGTGAGTATAAAACTATCTTCAGTAGATAGCAAGGTGTGAGTATAAAACTATCTTCAGTATATAGCAAGGTGTGAGTATAAAACTCTTCAGTAGATAGCAAGATGTGAGTATAAAACTATCTTCAGTATATAGCAAGGTGTGAGTATAAAACTATCTTCAGTATATAGCAAGATGTGAGTATAAAACTATCTTCAGTAGATAGCAACGTGTGAGTATAAAACTATCTGCAGTAGATAGCAAGGTGTGAGTATAAAACTATCTGCAGTAGATAGCAAGGTGTGAGTATAAAACTCTGCAGTAGATAGCAGGGTGTGAGTATAAAACTTCAGTAGATAGCAAGGTGTGAGTATATAAAACTATCTGCAGTAGATAGCAAATTGTGAGTATAAAAGTATCTGCAGTAGATAGCAAAGTGAGTATAAAACTTCAGTAGATTGCAAGGTGTGAGTATATAAAACTATCTGCAGTAGATAGCAAATTGTGAGTATAAAAGTATCTGCAGTTGATAGCAAAGTGTGAGTATAAAACTTCAGTAGATAGCAAGATGTGAGTATAAATCTGTCATCAGTAGATAGCAAAGTGTGAGTATCACACTATCTTCAGTAGATAGCAAGGTGTGAGTATACAATTGTCTTCAGTAGATAGGAACGTGTTAGATAGCAGTGTATGGGTATAAACCTCTTCAGTAGATGTGTATACGAATATCTTCAGTAGATAGCAATGTGTGAGTACAAAATTATCTTCAGTAGATAGCAAGGTGTGAGTATAACACTATCTGCAGAAGTTAGCAAAGTGTGAGTATAAAACTATCTTCAGTAGATAGCAAGGTGTGAGTATAAATCTGTCATCAGTAGATAGCAGGGTGTGAGTATAAAACTATCTGCAGTAGATAGCAAAGTGTGAGTATAAAACTATCTTCAGTAGATAGCAGGGTGTGAGTATAAAACTATCTGCAGTAGATAGCAAAGTGTAAGTAAAAACTACCTTCAGTAGATAGCAGGGTGTGAGTATAAAACTATCTGCAGTAGATAGCAAAGTGTAAGTAACAACTACCTTCAGTAGATAGCAAGGCGTGAGTATAAAACTATCTGCAGTATATAGCAAAGTGTAAGTAAAAACTACCTTCAGTAGATAGCAGGGTGTGAGTATAAAACTATCTGCAGTAGATAGCAAAGTGTGAGTATAAAACTATCTTCAGTAGATAGCAGGGTGTGAGTATAAAACTATCTGCAGTAGATAGCAAAGTGTAAGTAAAAACTACCTTCAGTAGATAGCAGGGTGTGAGTATAAAACTATCTGCAGTAGATAGCAAAGTGTAAGTAAAAACTACCTTCAGTAGATAGCAAGGCGTGAGTATAAAACTATCTGCAGTAGATAGCAAAGTGTAAGTAAAACTACCTTCAGTAGATAGCAGGGTGTGAGTATAAAACTATCTGCAGTAGATAGCAAAGTGTAAGTAAAAACTACCTTCAGTAGATAACAAGGCGTGAGTATAAAACTATCTTCAGTAGATAACAAGTTGTGAGTATAAAACTATCTTTAGTATATAGCAAGGCGTGAGTATAAAACTATCTTCAGTAGATAGCAAGTTGTGAGTATAAAACTCTCTTCAGTATATAGCAAGGCATGAGTATAAAACTATCTTCAGTAGATAGCAAGGCGTGAGTATAAAACCATCTTCAGTAGATAGCAAGGCGTGAGTATAAAACTATCTTCAGTAGATAGTAAGGCGTGAGTATATAACTGTCTTCAGTAGATAGCAAGTTGTGAGTATAAAACTATCTTCAGTATATAGCAAGGCATGAGTATAAAACTATCTTCAGTAGATAGCAAGGCGTGAGTATAAAGCTGTCTTCAGTATATAGCAATGTGTATAAAATTATCTTCAGTAGATAGTAATGTATAAGTATAAAAACTTTATTCAGCAGATAGCAATGTGTATAAAACTCTTCAGTTGATAGCAATAAGTGAGTACAAAGCTATCTTCAGTAGATAGCAAGGTATGTGTTTATAACTATATGTATAAAAACTTTTTTCAGTAAATAGAATGTGTAATTGTGTATAAAACTCTTCAGTAGATAGCAAGGTGTGAGAATAAAGCTATTTGAGTAGATAGCAATGTGTAAGTATGAAACTATCTTCAGTAGACAGTAAGGTATGGACATTAAACTATCTTCAGTAGGTAGTAACGAGTGAATATTATACTATATTTAGCAGATAGCAAGAACACCCATGGTGTATTACCTTTATTATGCAATAGCAAAACTACTATGTAGGTGTGAGTATATAATTATCTTCAGTAGATAACAATAGTGAGTATAAACCTATCTTCAGTAGATAGTAAGGTGATGTAAAAAACTATCTTGCCCCTTATTTCGTATCCTACCCTTTGCAAGTCAAATGTATCTGTTTCTGAGTATAAATCTATCTTCATTGTTGTGGTCTGGGGTGTTAGGGGGTCAAACCCCCCATGATTTGGTTTCCTAACTTGACCCCAAAAGAACATTTCAAACCCCTACCCCCATAGTGTAAAATTGAAAATTGGCCTGGTAAACACAAACTTTCACCTTTATTTTGGGCTAAACATTTATTATCTTTGCCCCTTATTTGTATCCTACCCATTGCAAGTCAAATGTATCTGTTCTGTTTATGGATAGTAAACTATTTTGCATGTGCAATTCATCTGACATGATGAAAGCAAAAGCCAAAAAAGCCATTTGTTGTTCATGTGAATTAGATCTTATTTGACCGATTTCAACTATATTAAACTGAATTCTTTCAAAGTGTCAGCACAATTCTACTTTTGAATTGATCTAAATTTATGTTTGTGAATCAGAAAAAGATCTTTAAATTCAAGCTCATTTCAGTGGATAGCAAAGTGTGAGTATGAAACTATCTTCAGTAGATAGCAATGTGTATAAAATTATCTTCAGTAGAAAGCAAGGTGTGAGTATAAATCTATCTTCAGTAGATAGCAAGGTGTGAGTTTAAAACTATCTTCAGTAGATAGCAAGGTGTTAGTATAAAACTATCTTCAGTAGATAACAAGGTGCGAGTATAAAACTATCTTCAGTTGATAGCAAGGTGCGAGTATAAACTATTTTTAGTAGAAAGTAAGGCATGAGTACTATGATAGCAAGGTGTGAGTATAAAACTATCTTCAGTAGATAGCAAGATGTGAGTATAAAACTATATTCAGTAGGTAGCAAGGTGTGAGTATAAATCTATCTTCAGTAGATACTAAGGTTTGAGTATAAATCTATCTTCAGTAGCTAGCAAGGTGTGAGTATAGAACTATCTTCAGTAGATAGCATGGTGTGAGTGTAAAGCAATCTTTGATAGATAGCAAGGTGTAAGTATAAACTATTTTCAGTAGATAGCAAGGTGCGAGTATAAAACTATCTTCAGTAGATAGCATGGTGTGAGTGTAAAACAATCTTTGGTAGATAGCAAGGTGTGAGTGTAAACTATCTTCAGTAGATAGCAAAGTGTGAATATAAAACTATCTTCAGTAGATAGCAAGGTGTGAGTATAAATTGTCTTCAGTAGATAGCAAGGTGTGAGTATAAATTGTCTTCAGTAGATAGCAAGGTGTAAGTATAAAACTATCTTCAGTAGATAGCAAGGTGTGAGTATAAAAATATCTGCAGTAAAAATGCAAGGTGTTAGTATAAGTCTATTTTCAATAGATAGCAAGGTACCATTATGACCCTCAAATTATTTGGGACACATCATTTTGCATTTGTCGATGTACAAAAGGGGAGAGGTAATAGAAATCACAAACTTTGGATAGAGGGATTTCAAATATATAACTCTGGTCACTCACATATTTGAGATACCCCTTTCCAAGGAAAACGTCATCCTCCAAATATGGCTTATTTTCTTGATCACATCATAAATAATATTTTTGAAAATAAATAGGAATTATTGAGTGCACCTTTTTATGCAGTCTTCAATCTCTTTGCTTTCCTGATGTATAATGGAATACAAAATGGATTGTATTTGGAATATATTCCAGTTTGGTAAGTAGAATATTTTCTTGAGTGCACCTTTTTAGGTGTGAGTTTTAGCTTCATATAAAATACAAATATCAGACAACACAAGTAATTTTTATGATTCAATTTAATGAGCCCAGCTACAGAAAGCTTTGCTTTACATTGTATGAATATTGTGGGGAAATTAAAACTGTTTTTCTTTATTTTAAAGAGTATGAGCAAGGTGAACAAAACACTATTTCTTGAGTGGATGTAGCAGGTGGGGAATACAAATACCAAAATAATATTATCTCTTTTTAGGCTAAAAAAGCTGTCTCAAAGCCCATGGCAGTTTTTAAATGAATGCGGAATGTGTTTTTTTTAAGATTTTTTTTTAAAGATTTTTTTATAACTTAATTTTGAGTTAAAGTGTAATTTTTGAGTGTTCAAAAGTACACAGCATAAAATGGTGGTTGATTTGCACAACTGATGTACAAATCACAATGGTTTATACCTAAACAATGCAGGTATTGAATCAAGTAAAGTTTCTCCAAAATATGTCTCAGAATTTCATGATTTAAAAGGGCATTTCGTGATCCACAGCCTCATCCCCCCACTTTCTCAAAAAAAGAAGTTCAGATTTTTTTATCACTTAAAACCTCTGGCTACATAATGTTTATGTACCAAAATTTCTTGCAGATTAATTCATTTAGCAAAATTTGAATTTCGTTCCCAGAATAAAATTACAACAGTGGCCTATGGAGCAGTGTAATACACATTATCATGGGTTAAACTCGCATTTATGCAAAATCAGAATCAACTGAAATTTTGAGAATAAGCTTTTTTCGTGGATATCTACTGAAAAATGTCATAAAAAGAAAATGCTAGGATCACAAAATCCTTCTTTAAATAATATATAGCACATGTGAGATTTCAACCTACAACCACGCCCCTGGACCATTAAAGCCATAATGGAACATTTGCTGAGGAGAAAAAACCTGAATATTATACAAAATTCCTCGTACATGATTTTGATGTACTTGAATAAACTAATATACCCTGCAAAAATAAAGGCTTCAGGTGTTGTACTTGTGACACAATCTGCGCATTTTAATAAAACAATGTGTCCCTCATTTTATTCATACGATCAACAAAGTGACATGCATTGGTGACATAGGCGCTGGCATTAAAGAGCAATTTAGTTTGTTTTGCCTCATTTGTTTGGCTCAAAGTTAAAAGGGGACATTTTTGAGAGTAAAAATTAACATTCTGTGAAAAAGAAATATCAATCTAAACTGAGCTCAAAAAGAAAGTTATAATTTTTTACAACGCATGAATCACAAGGTCATGTCATGTCTTAAAATACTGTCAATCAAACTGAACCAAAATTACACACAGGATTACTTTAATACTCTACTCAAAACACATGTCAGTAACCAAGCAGTTGTCCAACTGACACAACAGCAAAATGCACTGTCATGGGACAGCTTCCTGGACTTCCTCCACTTTCACAGCCCAACATTTGATACCCAGCACAAAAAATCTGTGAGAATGCACACAAGATCCTTGCACAGATGATAAAACGGTGCTGCTTTCTGCTTTTCATACACTTTTTTCATGAAACAGGGCTGGGCTGTGAATGTGTGACAGGAAGCTGTTCCATGTCAGTGCATTTTGCTGTTGTGTCAGTTGGATAACTGCGTGGTTACTGACATGTGTTAAGAGTAGAGTATTGAAGTAAACCTGTGTGTAATTTTGGTAGAATTTGATAGACAGGATTTCAAGATATGACCTTGTGAAAAATTATAAGTTTCTTTTTGAGCTCAGTTTATTTTTTATGGAAATGTTACAACATTGCTTTAACTAGATGACACACCTCATTCAATGTTATAATCAATAATAGTTTTTCAATATGTGAATTGATACTCCAATTGGCTTTCCTCTATCCATTGTAACCTATCTATCCATCTTAATTAATTAAACAAATATACAATAAAAGAACACAGAGACTTGAACAGGGGACTAATACATACCACTACACCACACTATCCAAGCCGCCTGAAGGACTTTTTCTTCTTGTAATACTTAAATGAACATAGTAATGGAATAAAACCAAATTACTTATGGTCCAGAAGCATGATTACAGATTCAAATCTCACAAAACCCCCTTTTATATACCGGGTACACAAAGCATTATTATTTTACACTATTTCCATAAAATCATAAAACCCTTAGTACTGTATTGTTTGTTACTACTGTCTGTTCAATTAGCTTAGATTCTTGAATTTTTAAGATATTTGAAAAAATAAATAATTGTGGCCAAAGTCATCAAAGAAAAGTGTTAGCACAGCCTTAGACCTAACGTGGTTTATACTTTTCAAATTCCAAAGTTCAATTTAAAACCCCATTTCTTTTCAATTTTGCCTCATTTTAGGCAGTTACTTGGGTCCACCATAAGGGTTCGCGACCTTTTTACAAATCGAGTGGGACGGTCCATTCTCAACTTAGGGCATATACCCTATCCAATCTGTCCACCAATCTGTCTGCATCGTTCCGGTTATTGGATAGGTTCTATAGGTGATGATGGTCCACCGGTTTTTGTTACACGAAACCCGGGCACGAAACTATAATTATGGCGCGATTACGTTTTATGCATATTATGTTTTCCTAAACAATGACATTAAAATTATGGATTTCGTTCTTATTTCAACTGGTTTACAATGTAACTTGAGTTTTGTTTAATACCATCATTCCTTCCCAAGAATATCAGCTTTCGCTTGACATTTTCAGATACAGTGACTTTACAAGAATTGTTTTCTGTAACCTGATTGTTTTAAATAATATTTTCTGATGCAAAAATTCTTTTGTTTCCAAATGTCCTTCTCATACAAAAAACCCCGGAATAACAAACTGAAAATAAATGTGTAATTTTATAGTAGGCCTATAGGCCTATATTTGTTTGTTTGTTTGTTTGTTTGTTTGTTTGTTTATTTATTTATTTTACGAATTGATATGAGAAGTTATAGGCCTATAGGCCTATAGGCCTACTATAAAATAAATAAATAAATAAATAAATAAATAAATAAATAAATAAATAAATAAATAAATACACAAGGAATGTATTTATATATATATAAGCTGGGCATATTTTAGAACAGCTTAGTTCATAAATGTTTCAACAGTAGGGTTTCAACACAAATTATGCATAGGCCCTACTGGCAAATATATAGCTATTTTGATGGACAATACTTCCTGATACGGATGGTCGAATAAATATTATCTCAGCGCATTATGACATTCGTCCCCATTGCTCTAAATGGATTGATTCAAAAAAGTTTATGGTACCCGACGTTCTACGGCTTTTTATAAAAATATCGCGGGAAAAAAAAAAAAAAAAAAAGAAATGAGGTTCTAAACTGAACTTTAGAATTTGAAAAGTATAAATCATGTTAGGTCTAAGGCTGTGCTAACACTTTTCTTTGATGACTTTGACCACAATTTTCTATTTTTTCAAATATCTTAAAAATTCAAGAATCTAAGCTAATTGAACAGACAGTAATAAATACCTCCCCCATTATTTTTTAGTTGCCAAGTATATAAGCATAACCTTAAAACTGACATGTCATGACTGCGAAATTGCATGGGAAAATCCTATTCTAACTTACATTTCCATCCAATTCATTGCCATATTATAGTAGAATGTTCATATATTTAACTAAATAAATGGCATTCTTGCATAAAAATGTACTTACAGATCTAATTTAGTAATATTCTTAGATAATATGTGGTCCCTGTATGCGCCATTATTGAAAAATCACTTCTAATAAATGCCCCCTTTTGGAAAAATGCAACGCACAGGGTGTTTATTACAAACAATACAGTATTTACCACTATTTAGTTTGATCAAGATAGATTACGAATGATATAATTAATAAATTTATGGAACATAAATGCAATGCATAATTGTAATTTAAACAATTAATGATGAATGTATACTGTGTAATACATGTAATACTACTACTTTTTATGGACCTAAATAAATCATGTTCTTGCATGAAAATGTATTTACAGATCTAATTTTATAATTTTTTCCAATAACATGTGGTCCCTGTATGCGCTGTCATATGTGAAATACAACTTCATTTTCAAACCGGCAGTCGTATTTTGTGAGTTTTTCATTGAAAATTCAGTTCTAATAAACGCCCCCCTTTTGAAAAATGCAATGCTCCCCAGAGTGTTTATTACAAACAATATTTAACACTGATCAACATAGATTAGGAATGATATAATTAATTTATGAAACATAAATGCAATTGCATAATTGTATCATATAATTAAGTAATTTATAAAACATAAATGCAATCGTATATTTTATGAGTTTCTCATTGAAAATTCACTTCTAATAAATGCCCCAGAGCGTTTATTACAAACAATACAGTATTACCACTATTTAGTTTAATGAACATAGATTAGGAATGATATAATCAATTAATTTATGAAGCATAAATGCAATTGCATAATTGTAATTTAAACAATTAACGATACTGTGTAATAATACATGTACAAAACAATATAAATACTACTACTACTGTCAATAACAAGCTTGTATTCTTTATATTTTGTCATCCAATGGTCTGAGTGAATTTTGTGTGTACTGCAATTACTCATGAAACTAAAACACTGAAAATCATTGAAAACAAACTAAACAGGTCAAATTACCAATCCCTTATTAGGGTCCAACTATCCAGAATAATATGCTGGTGGACCAGTATGCAGGTATCCATTTATACACCTGGTTGGGAGAGACCCCCCCCCTCTAATGGTCATATGGCCCAATATTGGCCTGTAAGTTGAGAAATTGGCCCATTACTCATAGGGCCAATTTGATGATGATATTGCTCAATTGGCCTGAAAGCTTCAAATGCTTAGAGGGAACACTGGTGGCACTGGGATTTGAACCAGTATCTGTGATTTGTGAGTCAAAGTCTGTACCACTACATGTTTATTATATCACTGCACCTTCTGAAAACTTACACCAAAGCAAGCAGCACTGAAATCACACTGAAATTAGTTATATCATAGCCAGGCATCCAAACACTATTAACATTGTTGTGGAAATTGCTGCTCTGAATTATTTCTCATCAGATAGTAGCCATTTAAGAAAACTGAAAATACACTGACACAATTTCAGTGTTATAATTATGGTTTCTTTTGTTCCGGTGATTAGAGAGTTACCCTGAGATTTGATTTTCTGTGTCTGAGTTTCATTATCTTCATATTTATAATACAATAACCATAATTATTCTCAATCATATAGGGATGGTGAACATGGTCTAAATTCTATAGAAAAAGTATATAATTTTACTCCATGCCTGATTTAGCCCTGTCATATCATATTTATGCAACAAGCATCATAGCATGAAAAATGCTATGCTTCTTGCGCCTGCTTATAGTATGATATGGTCATTACTCTCAATTCAATTCAACTTTATTTCCATACTCTCACCTATTCACCAGTGAAGTGTTATGTGTAATCCGATTATCCCCATGTCAACTGGAGCTGAGTTCTACACCACGATCGAAATGATCGCAACACAAAGTCTATGGCATGTACTATTAATTCCAAAAGGTGCGTCATCCAGTTACCAGAAAGTTACGTAACCACTTCGCTGGCGAATTGAGTTGATAAACTGTGCAACATTTACAGCTTGGGGAGGGGGCACTAGACCGGTACAAAAAGAGGCAGCCTTGTTCTTGGCAGTCCTAACCGTGGTATACCATCTGTGTATTTGAGAATCTATATTGTACATTATACTTGCAGGTTTTATATTATACCGACTATAGTTGTTTTATAATTGGGTTTGAGAAAAATATACACTTGCACATTAGACTAGCTCAAATGTTTGATTTGGTTTGATTTGGTTTGGTTTGGTTTGGTTTGGTTTGATTTGGTTTGGTTTGGTTTGGTTTGGTTTGGTTTGGTTTGGTTTGGTTTGGTTTTATACAAAGGATTTATAATATTACAGATTGCCCCGCCCCGAAAAAAATGGATATTTCATTGTCTGTGAGTATGGTACATTGTAGGGGCATGTAGCATCCGGGGAAAGGATATAGAGTAATGGCACACTGGGGGAGGGGGTTGCTCCCATAATGACTCTACAGTTCATTCAAATTTGTACAAATCTTGCAAATTTTGTCATCAATGTACATTTCAGTCTTAAACAGCTAGGCCCTCATGATGATAATTTTTGTTGAAAATATTGACTTTCACCATTTGGAGGTTGCACCAAATTGATTGATGTAATTATGAATGGTTATACATAAATCAATCGATTCTGAACCCCCTCCAAACGGTGCCCAAGAAAAGTGCCCCGCCCCCTTGCCCCTAACTATGCCACTGGGTTGTCATAGCATGCAAGTGCATTGATTTGGTGAACAAGTAAAAGCAAATTGTACAAAGCTTAGTAAACTTAATAATCATCAATATACATGTGAAGCAGATACTGTATTCACAAAATATACACAGGCAATGTGCCCAGACAAACTACAAGTTGTCTATTAAAACTACTAAAGGGGTTGGAAGCATAAAGAAGCAAACTGATGATCTAAAACATGAGATAATTTCATAATATATGTTAGGTAATCCTGAAGGGCCACTTAGTGATCCTCTTTCCTCTTGCTCAATTTCCTGTTACCATGTTGATATAATTTGTTAACTATGGTCTACAATCAGCATGGTCAGTGCTGTAAAAAAGCACAACTGCTCTTGTAGATTACATTAGTCGCTAATGAAAATTTTGTCCACATGGCCAAGTAATAATATTAAAATCACTCTCTGTGTATGCTCATTGTTTTTAAGTGCATCATCAGGATGGATCTTGTGGTGTATTTATTTTTGGACACAACTTAAGCTCGATATAAAACCAAGGTTGAGAATCACAACCACAGGATCACAAAGTACCCCTTTAAAGTCACATTCAGAGATCCATCAATCCCCAATTACACTATTCCTCACGGGTCAGTCCATGTCAAAACAGACTGAGTGTACACCCACCCTCTTGGATTATGCTCTCCTTTGGCTCAGGGGTACCTTTCATGGACCCCTAGGTGAGGTCACAAGAAAAAAATTCAAATTCAATTTCGTTTCCGAATGGCGGGCCATCTAAGTTTGGCGACCTTGACCAAAATTGGGAATTTAAGGTGTCCAAATGACAAAGCGCTCTCTTTGAGAGGCATTTTCTTCTTAATTAAATCAGTTGTGACCCTCTTTTGAATGTGGTCACTCACTGGCTGTGTCTGAAATGCCTAATGCCAAAAAAGATTGATTTCGGAATTTCGTTGGGATTTCAGAGGGGGTTAAAATCAGCACTTCATACTGTTCAATCAAATTATCTTTGATTTTGAAGGACCCATGATAATGCCACAGTGCACTTATAGGTCCTAATTATGTTCAGAATGGATTAACAATGTGCCAATGTCTATGAGCAATTCAAAAAGAGAAATTTCTAGACCCCCTACAGAATTTTAGGCCCCCTAAAGTGGTTCAGCCACAAATGGCGCTTAAAATCTGCAATTTTGACACCTAATAACTTTAGGTGTACACCAGATATGAATTTCTAGTCTTTTGCATCTGAAAGAATGTAGTCTAATGTTACTAGGAACATAAGATTTGTTTTGTATTTTTGTGTTTTGATACTTTCAAAAGGTCGTTGACCTATGAACATTTTTCGTCATAGCGCCCTCCTGAAAGGTCTGACACATAACAAACTATACATTTTGGAATCCTCATGACCATACGAGTAATTTGATATATTACTTGACATAATTGGGAGCATTCTGAAAATTTGACCCCCATAACCTGTACTTTGCATGTGCATCGTTGCCGGGAAGTGCATTTTTGACCCCCTTAAAAATCCATACAGAGGATTAGAAAGTAGTTTTTTTTTATTATTTGACTCAAGAGCAACTTGAAATATCAGGATAAATAATACAAATGGCTATAAAGTGATCAAAAATATAAAAAAATATCATACTAAAATTGGCATTTTGTACCGTATCCTGTATGCATGGTATGTTAGGCAAAAATGACTATTTTTGAAAGCGTCCACTTAATACTAAAACACAAAAATACAAAACAAATCTTATGTTCCTAGTAACACTAAACTACATTCTTTCAGATGCAAAAGACTAGAAATTCATATCTGGTGTACACCTAAAGTTATTAGGGGTCAAAATTTGCCGACTTTAAGTGCCATTTGTGGCTGAACCACTTTAGGGGTGGCCTAAAATTCTGTAGGGGTCTAGAAATTTCTCTTTTTTGAATTGCTCATAGACATTGGCATATGGTTAATCCATTCTGAACATAATTAGGACCTATAAGTGCACTGTGACATTATCATGGGTCCTTCAAAATCAAGATAATTTGATTGAACAGTACGAAGTGCTGATTTTGACCCCCTCTGAAATCCCAACGAAATTCCGAAATCTATCTTTTTTGGCATTAGGTATTTCAGACACAGCCAGTGAGTGACCACATTCAAAAAGAGGATCACAACTGATTCAATTAAGAAGAAAGTGCCCCTCAAAGAGAGCACTTTGTCATTTGGACCCCTTAAATTCACATTTTTGGTCGAGGTCGCCAAACTTTGATTGCCCGCCATTCGCAAACGAAATGGAATTTGAATTTTTTTCTTGTGACCTCACCTAGGGATCCATGAAAGGTACCCCTGAGCCAAAGGAGAGCAAAATCCAAGAGGGTGGGTGTACACTCAATCTGTTTCGACATGGACTGACCCTCACACATTTCATTTTTCCTGCTTTATGCAGTATAATACAGACTATTTTCCAGCAAGACACTGCATTTCCCTGTCAAATGAGACAGAATCTGAATTCTTTACACCCAGGCATAATGAATTCCTTGCAAATCCAATAAGGACTCAATCTCAAAGATGGACGTAATATTCTGAAAAGGAAATGGTCTAAGGGTATTTCCCAATTTATCAAACATTTATAAGTGACTTCCGAAAATTGTACAGATTATTTTGTCATTGACAGGTCTCTAAAAGTCCTTTTAACAGAAAAAATGTGCAAAAACTAAAAACTTAACACTTACAACTTTTACAACAAAAACATTTTACAACTTAGCAAAAGATAAAAAAAAAAAAAAACATGGACAAAAAACACTTAACAATTAAAATTTAAGAAAAAATTATAAAGAAACAAACAAACAATAAAAACCCACCCCACACATTTAACTTCACCAACAGGCTATATGCAGAAAGTTTTTTTTTTTTTTTTTTTTGGGGGGTCTACTTCAAAATGTGGACTTTATCCGCCCTCCTCCCCAAAGAGTGAGTCCTTTTTGAACATTTGCACTCACAGAAGTGAACCTATGATGTGATTTTTTCTTTCAATTTACAACCTTTACACATAATCTTCACTTATTAGGTGGATTTTTGTGTGCAATTGGGGTTGGGTCACACATCTGGCTACACATTCTCTGTAAAAAGCAGCAGTGGCATAGCCAAGGGAGATGCTTCCCCCTGTGGAACGTGTCACTCTCCCCCTTCTGGAAAAATCCTTGCTATGCCACTCCAAAGCAAATACAGGTATTGTAAGACAAAAAACTAGAGAGCAATATACAAAGCTGACAATAATTATATACAATTGGTGACAAAAAGGTGTGCAAAAACTTAAAACCTAACAAAACTTAACACTTACAACTTTTAAAACAAATACACTTAACACTACCATTTACAACTTACCAAAAGATAAAAAAAAAACATGGACAAAAAACAAAATGGCAACACTTGGCAATTAAAACTTAAGGGGTACTACACCCCTGGCCAATTTTGTGCCTATTTTTGCATTTTCTCAAAAATTATAGCACATTGGTGACAGGTTATATATGTATATTATAGGGGGAAGGACTACAACTACTGCACTGAAAATTCAGCAACTCAAGGCAAGTAGTTATTGATTTATTGATCAAATATTGGTTTTCCCTCATTTTTGACTGTAACTCCACAACTGTTGTATGTGCTGAAATAAAATGTTAAGTGCAGTAGTTGCAGTCCTTGCCCCTATAATATACATTTATCATACCACTAAGGGAAACATCAAAGAACACCGCTAACCTGATATATTTTCGTATCTAGTCAGTGAGTGCGTATTTTACGCTTTATATCTAGTCAGTGAGAGCATATTTCGCAAGCCCGATACGCGTGTACGGCGAGGTACGCGTATAAAGGCGATTCGCGTAACTTGACCAGGCGCGTATGCACGAAATCTGTAAAACGCGGAACAGTTGTTTATTTTTTTGTAATTTCTTGTAATGTTTTTCCTATTTAGCAGCAATTAAAATGTTTAAAAACGTAATTATTTTAATACTTAAAATGACTTAGTGGTATGATACATTGGTTATTAGGTTCAGCGTCGGTATGGTACGGGAAATTATTGTGCGCTCGATAATTTCCCGTACCATACCTTCGCTTCACCTAATAACTAATAATATCTTACTTGTCACCAATGCGCTATAATTTTTGCAAAAATGCAAAAAATAGGCACAAAATTGGGCAGGGGTGTAGTACCCCCTTAAGAAAAGATAAAAAACAAACAATAAAAACCCCATCCCACATAAATTATTTAAAGTAACCACCACCAGGCCTGTAGCCAGAATCTAAGACCAGACCAGAATGTTTTTAGAGGGGGTACTTCCAAGATGTGGACTTTAACCCCCCTCCCCAAAAATGGAGTCCTTTTTGAACATTTGTACTCACAGAAATGGACCCCATGTAATTTTTTTTCTTTCAAATTACAATGTTTTGGCAGGTGGTGGTCGCATTGCATTCTCTAAATTCAGTAAATTTCCATCGTCAACCGTGTAATTGAATGGGATTATTTTGAAATTTTAAAACGCTTGAAATATCACAAACAAATAGGCCCATGTTGATAAATAATATGAAGACAAGCTAAAACCGTTGGGGTTCGATAATGAACCCCACAAAACTAATATGGAATATGCCATACGGCCGGGTGGTTTCACAAGTTGCCGGCTCGATCATGCCATTCGCCGCCTAGTTTTGAGGCCCATTTTAACAATCTTCACTTATTAGGTGGATTTTTTTGTGCATTTGGGGTTGGGTCACACCACTGGCTATAGGCCTGTTCACCACTGCACTCTTATTCAAATCGCGAAAATTGAGACATATTTCAGTAAATATATTTTTCAAGAAAAATCTTTCCTATGCCACTCTAAAGCAAATACATCGAGGGTTGACAAACAGAAGGCCTTAACTCAAAAAGTGCCTTTTTGAGAAAAATGAGTAAAAATAATATTTTGCATTGAGATACGAGTACGACCAAGTATTATTGTGCTATAGATGCAATAGGAAGTTGAATTGAGTTAAGGCTTATGATTTTAAGAATCTGTGGGTATTACAGATTATTTTGGTACCAAAACCTCAAAATGGCCAAAAGTGAGTTAAGGCCTTCTGTTTGTCAACCCTCGACATGTATTATAAGATAAAAAACTGATAAAAAATTTATGATAATTTAAAAACTTAAAGTTTTTAGTCTACATGATAGAGAGCAATATAAGCTGATAATAATTATATACAATAGGGGACAAAAAGGTAACTTAACAAAACTTATCACTTACAATTTTTAAAACATACACTTAACACTTACCATTTACAACTTAGCAAAAGATAAACCATGGACAAAAAAACAACATGGTAAAAAAACACTTAACAATTAAAACTTAAGAAAAGATAAAAAACACACAAACAATAAAAACCCCATCCCACATAAATTATTTCAACGTCACCACCACCAGGAATCTGAAACCAGGCCAGAATGTTTTTTTTTTTTTTTTTTTTGGGGGGCTTCAAAATGTGGACTTTAACCCCTCCCCAACAAAAAATGAGTCCTTTTTGAAAATTTGTACTCACAGTAGTGGACACCATGTGATTTTTTTTCTTTAAAATTACAACCTTTTGGGCCCATTTTAACATGATCTTCACTTATTAGGTGGATTTTTTTGTGTATTTGGGGTTGGGTCACCACCCTGGCTACAGGCCTGTTCACCACTCTTATTCAAATTGCGAAAATTAAGACATATTTCAGTCAATTTTATGTATATACAAATTGATATAATATAAGTTGATACTGAACGTGCATTGTACAAAGCAGTAGTGGCATAGATTTTTAGGCCTTTTTGACCATTTTGTGACATTCTCCATCCCCCAAGTCAACTTATCCCCTTTTACCCCCCCTTCTGGAAAAATCCTTGCTATGCCACTCCAAAGCAAATACAGGTATTATAAGACAAAAAACTGATCAAAATTTATGATAATTATTGTGATCAATCAACTCAAAGTTTTTAGTGTACATGATAGAGAGCAATATACAAAGCGACCGACTTTTCAAGTAGGGTCTGTCGGTTAGGGATTTTTTTTTCTGGGAGAGGCTAAATGACCCTAAAAAAGCACAAGCTTGAGGGTTTGCCTACCAATTGCCATCTGCATTATCTACCTTTTGTACAAAAAAAAAACCAAACACCGCATTTAAAAAAAAAAAATTGAAACAAGCCAAAATCTTCCAAGGGTTTGAAATGGAACGAGATCAAGATCAAAGTGTAAAAGAGTATGTCTCAAACCTTGAACGCCTCTTTAGGTTATCATCAATTTTGATGGGCCCAAACTCAAATTGTAAAATGTTAATGTTACAATGGTCCACATTTGTAACACTTTGTAGGTACACTGAATAGATTCATCAGGTTTGTAGATATACAGATTAAATAAATTTCGTTTGCACAAAACCAGAAATTTACTCACGATTGACGGTTTCGTCTATCATGGGCGATAGACATCTTCAGAATGATGATGGTAGATCCTTACCACTTCCGGTTTGCCGGATCCCGACTCTGTGCTCATACTCCCAGCGGACAAGGGTAAAGCGACGGTCATTATGGAAGTCTCAGAGTATGAGGATAAATTGTCAGAGATGCTGAGCGATGCAAGAACGTACGAGCAGCTTGCACTTGACCCCACGCAAAAGTACAAAAGAGAACTAGTGACAATCTTGAGCAGACTAAAGAAAGAGGAAAAAATAACTAGATCACAATATGATCTCCTCTACCCCACAGCGGAAAATGTCCCGAGAATATACGGTACACCAAAGATTCATAAACCGGGTAATAAGGTTCGACCGATTGTTGATTATACCGGTACTATTGCATACCAGACCTCGCGAGCCTTGGCGGATATTTTAGCCCCGTTGGTAGGTGGTACGGAACACCACGTCAATAATTCAAAGCATTTAGCGGAGGAAATGGCGGAGGTCATGATTGAGGAAGGAGAGATATTTAACTCCCATGACGTTGTGTCTTTGTTTACTAACACGCCTATTGAGAAATCTTTGGAAGTGATTAAATCTCGGTTGGAAGCGGATAAAACCTTGAAAAAGAGAACCCTACTGTCAGTTACGGATGTGTTGGACCTACTACGGTTTGTCCTCACTACAACGTATTTCTTATTCCGTGGTAATATTTACAAACAACGGTTTGGGGCGGCCATGGGGAGCCCGGTCTCACCTGTAGTAGCAAATCTGTACATGGAATTCCTTGAGCAACATGCGCTAGCTTCAGCCCCGTTAGATTGCAAGCCAAGACTATGGAAAAGATATGTCGATGATATTTTGGAGGTGGTTAAGGAAGACCAGGTCGACAATCTTACGAACCATATCAACCAAAGCGATCCCACAGGCAATATAAAGTTTACGTATGAAAACGAGCAAGAGGGCACCATCCCGTTTCTGGACACACTTATAGTAAGGAAAGCGGATGGCTCGGTAAAGCTACTCGTTTACAGAAAGGTCACACATACAGACCAATATCTTAATTTCCAGTCACACCATCCGATACACCACAAATTAGGTGTAGTCCGCACACTCCTTGACAGGCTGAACAGTATCGTTACGGAAGAGGGAGACAAGCAACAGGAAGAGGAGAAGATCCAACAAGCGTTAAGCCGGTGTGGCTACCCCGTTGGTCCTTTAAACAGGTTAAAGAGAAAATGGCAAACAAACAGGTTAAGCCGAAGACCAAGAAGGACAGCAATAACAAGTCAAAAGGTCTCGTGGTAGTCCCGTACGTAGAGGGCCTGTCACAGAAAGCTAACAGGATTATCCGCAAACACGGCATAGCCACGGCAATGAAACCCAACAATACTCTTCGTAAGATTCTTGTACACCCAAAAGACAAAATCGACCCCCGTAGCACCACTGACTGTGTATATGAAATCCCGTGCACCAACTGTAATCATTCATATATAGGGAAACCGGTCGCAAATTCGAAACTCGGCTCAAGGAACACCAGAAAGAAACAACCAGGGTGTCCAAGACAAAGCAAAACTTTACTCGTCAAACTCGTAAACAGTCAAGTAGTGAACAGTCAAAATCGGCCATAACAGATCATGCCGTGCAACAAAACCACATCATTAATTGGGACAATGCGAAAATCCTTTGCAAAGAGTGTGATCCCAATTCAAGATACATAAAGGAATCCATCTGGATCAGGAAAAGGGGAGCCAGCGTCATGAATAGAGACGAGGGCGCCCACTTCTTAAGTCACGTATATGATCCTCTCCTGGCTGATACACCATCTACGGTCGGGATCCGGCAAACCGGAAGTGGTAAGGATCTACCATCATCATTCTGAAGATGTCTATCGCCCATGATAGACGAAACCGTCAATCGTGAGTAAATTTCTGGTTTTGTGCAAACGAAATTTATTTAATCCAAACTTTGTAGGTAGATATTATGAAGACCTAGGAACCAGTTTTTATTTATTTTTTTAATTTTGACAACTTTAGAAATATTCACCCAAAATTATTGAAAATGCTAAATTTGGAATAAAATCATAAAACATGATTTTGACCCTCCTTTTGAAAAAAAAGAGAGAAAATAAATTCCCCTATCACCCACCTTCAGACAAAAAAGATAACAAATTCTCCTTTCACCCACCTTCAGATGGAAAAAAGGGGGCCAGTTTGCTAGCTTTTGCTTTACACACACCTAAGACAAAACAAATCCCTTTTCACAAACCCGCTTTTAGATATTATATATAAATCACCACAGACAAGTGCAATTGAAATTGATTACATTAACGCAAAATGATATAAATTTGCAATGAAAAGCAACTACCCATTTTTTCACAAACATAATTAGAAGCTAATAGTCAATTTTCATTGGCTTTGAACCTGCCCAAACCTTTTTATCTAAGGTTTCTTCCTCAACTCCTTCATCAATTGTGGCATATCTTGGTCCAGGACCTGATCCGAATATGCTCTAATATACATCTTTCCGGCAGCAACCAATCCTAGCCAGCCATCCCATTCCTCACATTTGTAGTCTTCTTCCACCATCAATGGAATGATTTTCTTGTTTCTCTTGACAGCATAATTACCCTCTGATGAAAAGAAAATGTCAGAAAAACATGGTTAAAGATTTTTACTGGACATGTAGTGTAACATTCAAAATCAAAAACTATTATGCAATCAAATCTTTCTTTTAAAGAAAGATTAAAACCAAATAATTATGGAAAGAATAGTCGAAATGCCATCTTTATCAACACTACCGCTGTAATCAGTTGGTTTATAGAATTACGCCTTCCTTCTTTGCTGGGTGTCCATTACTTCACTTTAAAGTTTAAAGTGAAGTAGTTTTAATATGAAGGGGTATGAACGTTTGGACAGTATTTATTGTGGGACATTAGAGCACATCAGACATAGCGAATTGCATTCTGAATACGAAGAATGTCCTTCTGATATCAAATAATTTTCATTTTTTGAAATTCGCAATGTAATACACATTTTATGGCAAATCATTAAAAATTGATATTTTTGATATTTAACAGTACTTGAAGTAAACTTTATAAATCTGATGATTTATATCTAAAGTGTATGTAGGTGGGATGAAAAGCCGACGATCAATTGAAAATTTTGACCTTTCGTATTGAAGATATGGATTTTTATTCCCAAAACACAAACAAAAATTAGGTCTTTTGGGGAAAAAAATCCATATCTTCAATATGAAAAGTCAAAATTTTCAATTGATCGTCGGCTTTTCCTCCCAGATAAATACACTTTAAGAATATATCATTAAATTAATAAAATTTACTTCCAGGATTGTAAAAAAATGTGAAAAATATCAAATTTTATTAATTTGTCATAAAATTTGTATTATATCGTGAATTTCATAAAATAAAAATTATTTGATATCAGAAAGCCATTCTTCGTATTCAGAATGCAATTCGATCAAACACATATGCTCACATGAATGGAGAGTTTTTGGAGACTTACGCCCGGAAACTTATGTTTGTCTGTGTGTGGCTTAAAGTCCTATTCAGTGATCCCAGCGCAAGTGTGAAAGAATAGCTAGATCATTCAAATTGTCATTTGGTATTTTTTTAAATGAAAATTTTGGCAAAAAACAAAGAAAACAGCAGTATTGATGAAATTGAAGCCCCATTCAAATACATGTATCTAATTTATACTGTCAGTATATAAATTACAGATTCATGTAAATGTCTTAATTGGTCTTAAATACATGGCTAGCTTTCAGCGCATCTATGACAAAGATAAAGATACTAAAATCTGAATTTTGATGATTTTTACGATCGTCTGGATGAGTAAATCACTAAATGGGCCTTTAATTTGTCTAATTTTTCTCAAAAATCAAATCCTTTTTGTACAAATTGATACATGTTTCTTAAGGAAATTGTCTGAGAATGTCAAAAATCACATTAACAAATTAGTAGATTTTAGGGTTCTTTATAAAAATGCAAAAAAGTGCAAGTTTTCTATCAGTGGCCAATAACACACCTATTACAATTTGAATGTCATTTTTGAAATTGTCAGAAAATTGCCTAATATCACTTTTTTTTTAAAATGTTCTGATTTTTTATACAAAATAGAACATTAATTCATGGATGGATGACTGCGGCCGCACAAAAATTGCGAAATGGACCTGCATTAACCATTTTTACATTTGAGGTCACATCTTTCAAGCTGTTTTGTTTCCTGCAAATTATAGCTAAATGATGAGGATTTCACATAATGTAAACACTGAATGATGGTTGAAAACACATTTTAAAATATCACATTAATATTCATTGGAACCTGCTTTATATGGGACACCCTGTACATTGCAATGTTGGTCCAATTTCTGCCAAGTACTAGTAGATTGAACTGGCCAGTAAAAGCTGTCTGTTGTCACTCTGCCCCCCCACCCCACTGCTTAATATGCTATTAAAAAGCCATAATGTACGATCTTATAAGGCCAAGTAAAAATAAAACTAGAGCGGTTCTCGGGCTTCGCGGTTCTCTGCTTTGGTGGTTTGTTTTGGTACTGAATGGTACATGTGTGTGGGTGATCATTGATGGTGTTTGTGATTGATTGGTTTAGGTTGGGTGATGTATGTTTTGTTTCTGTTCAGAACCTTGTGGGGATTTGGCGAGTCGATGGGTGGGGGTAATTAGTTAAATGTTTGTAAGAAGGGAAAGTGAGAGGTTAGAGAGTTAAAATGAGGTAGACGGTAGAGGTTTGTAAAGGTTGAAGGGAAAACATAGGAGCATGGACACTTGGCCTGGTGAAATAGTTGTTGAATAGAAGTTGAATGTATAATGTTTGTTGATGAATGAGACCGATTTAATTACACGTCTGTCTGCAGTGGATACTTTGAAGGGAAGTGACGGCCCGGGTTGCCAAAAGATTTCAGCCCGAATTGCGGGTCAAATAATCGAAAAGTCGCCCAATTTTTCTCTTTACCATTGGTTTCTATGGGACATGAAATGATCGGAAGTCGCGGGAGCCAATGTTGAAAAGTCGCCCAATTGTTTTCTTAACCATTGGTTTCTATGGGACAGGAAATTGTCAAAAGTCGCGGGGAAAATCTTCAAAAGTCGCCCAATTGGGCTACCAAATCGCGGGTTTGGCAATCCTCACTCACTGACGGGCGCATGTGACGCTTTCTTTGGCGTGGTGTAAACAAAAACATGGAATATAGCATAGGCGTGCGCAACATCATTTAAATTAATTATTATTTACCGATACAACATTGTAGGCGTTTCAATGTACAAAAACTTGTGTCATAGCGTTACGTAATCGCTATCATCATCATCAATTCGCTCAACACGATGAGTCATTCATCAAGTCAAGTACCAATTTCCTTGATGTGTTTATTATACAGGTTTGGGCAAAATCGATTTTTCTTTTATAATATCCCGTGGACGGCAATGCACAAAACGTACTACGCCATAATATAAATAAGGCTAAATAAAAATAAAATGATGTTTCCGGTAACATGCTCTGAAAAAATTGGGACGGAAGGAAGGACAAAAAAATATTTACACATACTGAAATTTCGACCCAATTTAACACTTGAAGGCTAGCCAATAGAAAAACAGTATGACTCGGGGTCTCAATCGCAAAAGCTCTTCTCATACTACACAAGTGTGTCGTACTGTCCAATATCATTTACCTACTCTCTGTCATTCACTGTTCTTGTCTATATATAAAAGCTTTTTCTGTTTGTGCAATTATAGAAAACTGCTACATACAATTTGGAAATTTATGCAATACAAAACACTAAACAGATAAAATAATATTTTGAAATGACCATAATTAGGGGTAGAAAAAAGTAAGGAGTCCAAACTCCAAATGGACCCTCTTATCTTAAATCCAAAAATAGGGGTCCATAACCAAACTTTTGGGATCCAAAAATAGTCAAATATAATATTAACTTGTAAACAGTTAATGACTTGAACGTGAAATCAATAAGTGTAAATCAAACCAATTTTTTAAGTTTACCTGACTTGGGGATCAAATCTAACTAATTTGACCTCAGATGACCCCTGGTGACCCCCAAATTACCTTACCAAAATATGGCTCTAAATGGTGACTGTATCCACCAAGTTTCATGCCCATATGACAGTTTTTACTAATATGACCTCTGGTGACCCCAAAATGACCTTCAAAAAATGTGGCTCTAAATGTTGACTGTACTAACCATGTTTCATGCCCATATGACAGTTTTAACTAATTTGACCTCAGATGATCTCTGGTGACCCCAAATGACCTTCAAAAATTTTGGCTCTAAATGTAGACTGTATTAACCAAGTTTCATGCCCATATGACAGTTTTAACGAATTTGACCTCAGATGACCTCTGGTGACCCCAAATGATCTTCAAAAAAATTTGGCGCAAATGTAAACTGTACTTACCAAGTTTCATGTCCACATGACAGTTTTAACTAATTTGACCTCGGATGACATATGGTGACCCCAGAAATGACCTTAAAAATTTGGCTCTAAATGTTCACTGTATTAACCAAGTTTCATGCCCATATAACAGTTTTAACTAATTTGACCTCAAATGACCTCTGGTGACCCGAAATGACCTTAAAAGAATTGGCTCTAAATGTTGACTGTACTAACCAAGTTTCATGTCCATATGACAGTTTTAACTAATTTGACCTCAGATGACCTCTGGTGACCTCAAAATTACCTTCAACAAATTTGGCTCTAAATGTTGACTGTATTAACCAAGTTTCATGCCCATATGACAGTTTAACCTAATTGACCTCAGATGACCTCTGTTGACCCCGAAATGACCTTCAAAAATGTGGCTCTAAATGTTGACTGTATTAACCAAGTTTCATGCCTATATGACAGTTTAACCTAATTTGACCTCAGATGACCTCTGTTGACCCCGAAATGACCTTCAAAAATTTGGCTCTAAATGTTGACTGTATTAACCAAGTTTCATGCCCATATGACAGTTTTAACTAATTTGACCTCAGATGACCTCTGGTGACCCCAAATGACCTTCAAAAATTTGGCTCTAAATGTTGACTGTACTAACCAATTGTCATGCCCATATGTCAGTTTTTAATAATTTGACCTCAGATGACCTCTGGTGACCCCAAAATGACTGACAAATTGACTGTACCCACCAAGTATCATGCCAATGTGATGTGACAGTTTTTACTAATTTGACCTTTGGTGACCCCGAAATTACCCTCCACAAATTTGGCTCTAAATATTGAATCTACCCTATCAAGTTTCATGCCCATATGATAGTTTTTACTAATTTGACCTCAGATGACCCCTGGATTACCTTGACCCATTAACCAATACAAACTTGTTCTGTCTCGGGTCATGATGAACCCACCCACCAAAAAGTTTGGGTCAAATAATAATTGCCCTTGTAAAACAAACTGGGACATCCCCATACCCCCCATTTAACATGTGCTTAATATCTGTATCATCCAAGTATCCTCATCTTCAATGCAACGTTCACTATTTATCGCTATGGAATTATATTTACATGTTGAAAAAGGTAGGCCTAGGGTTGAGTTTCTTGACGGGATAATATGCAGGCCTGGGCGAGCGGCATGAGAAAATAAATGTTGGTTAATCCTGAAATCTGCCAGGTTAGTTATTTTAATTTTATTATATCGGTGCTGACAAAATGCACAACTTCCTCAACGTTTATAAATTGAAATGAACAGTCTTTTATTCATACTTGATAGGGGTTTATCGTTGAGTGTCTAGGACAAGATTACACAATTTTTCGGCCTACATCATTTTTAGCATTTTAACTTTTTTATTACTTGCTCTTTTTAATACGAGCTTTATGGGAATTAGTTCGACAACAACACCGATTTAATGAGCGTTAGGCCTTTGTCTTATAGTGTTAGGCCTACTATTACCGTTTTTATCAAAATTTTGCGGACACAGACAAAATACCCAGCAAACACAAAACGTTTTCGACATCATTCGCAAAAGGTTATAAAAGGTTGTCAGAAAACGTTTAAATGTCGGGTTATATAAAGGGTATATTAAGAGTATAAAACATTTTCATAACCTTAAAAAACATTTTTGATAATCTACTGCTCAGCAAACAAAAATGTTTTACAGAAAACGTTTAAATGTCGGGTTATATAAAGGGTATAAAAACGTTTTAATAACATTCCAAAAACATTCTTGAAAACTTGATACAAAACATTCTAAACAGAATGTTATTTTGGGGTTGAAAAATATTTGCGAAAAAATGTTTGCCCAAAATATTTTCAATAACGTTTTAAAAACGTTTTCATGACCTTTATACAACCCGACATTTAAATGTTATTAAAAGGTTTTGAAAAAAACATTTTAAGAACATTTCTGTGTTTGCTGGGTTCAAACATTTTAACATAATGTTATTTAAGTATTGACACAATATTTGGCAAAATGTTTGTAAAATAGTTTACAATAACATTTTTTGAAAACATTGAAAAATATTGTTGTATTGTGTTTTCATACAAAACGTTTTAAAACGTTATCATGACCTTTATATAACCCGACATTTTAATGTTATTAAAACGTTTTAGCTAAACCAAAAGCCAAAATATAACTTATTTAAAACGTTTTTAAAACGTTTTTGTGTTTGCTGGGTAGTTCAATAGTTTTTCAATAGTTGTAGGCCTACTTAATATTACGAGTCCTGCTGCACGCTGTTTTCATAAATAAAATAGTTGTGCATAGGCCTAGGCCTATATCGCGATAAATATTATCTATCAATTCAACTGTATTTCTTTAATCATTGAATGGCAGAAAGTCGGGGAAAATAAAATAATGTGATTTCCAACAACTTCATATCAGAATTTCGACACGGACGACTCTTGAAAATTTTTATTTTTTCCAAAAGTGGCATAAATTATTTCATGTCAGAATTTCGACACGGACGACTCTTGAAAAATTTTATTTTTTCCAAAAGTGGCATAAATTATTTTTTTTGCGGCACCAAAAAAGAGGGCGGGCGGGTTACCGGAAACCGAATTTTATTTTTAGTAGGCCTAACAAGATGAGTCATACATCATAGTTTATTGGTATCACATTGATACAACCTGATTGGTCCCCATATTTTACTGCTAGAAAGCCGATTGGTCAAAAAGCCACTTGAACATTTGCCCACACATTGATCAGCCACTTTGACCTTTTTATCACGACTTGATCACGCGCCACGATTAGTGACAAGTAGGTCTATTACTAGTGGGGATTTTATGATTTCAATATTACATTCGCATGGACGGTCATTTTTTTTGCGGGGTCGCTAGGATTCTAGCGAGTAGATTTCTTGCAATATTTGGCTTATTTACCATCCAATTTATATCCTACAATGTACCTGTATATCATTAGCATATCAAGCGCGGCCCAACAAAAATATTTTTTTGAGGTTTCTGATCGTCACGCTGAAACACTTTTAAGGACACAATTTTCTCCGTTTTCCCAGCCATTTTGTTTACTCGTTGTTAACGACGTAACTGATTAGTCTCGACCCCAGAGTGCAACGTGGCTGTATCGCGGACATGACTTGAAGACAGAAACCGGCTGTAAAAGAGGTGGGTCATCTCGCGAGATCTTGTGACTTGCATTGTTTCATCTCGTAAGGTCGATGGCTCAAAAATTATCTTTGAAGTATCACAAATTCCAAGTGTAAGGTACTTGGATACATTAAACAGGATAATTATGATTTAGAAATCAGATATGTGAGTACCAATTTTATATAAATTGACTCAATTGCAAAAAAAATGTTGCTACGTTTGTATAGATCCCAATGACACACACAGTGGCATAAGCCAGTCTCTGTGTACAAACGGCGTACACGAGACTGGCAAGTCTATACCACATCGTTACGACTCTAAAAGCGACCGAGTCAATGGGGGATATACTATCATGACTATTGGGCAACTTCCACTTGATTGGCCCTCAGCCAGTCTGAGATAGAAGTATAAATTCGTAACCAATGGCAACGGTAGGCAAAACCGGCTATGCACGACTATGTGCACGACTATATGGACCAACCTCTGGTTGGATCGCACGGAATACAGAGTTGCCAATGCAGATTAATAAGGTATAATATTGGGTGACTTTGTGAACGTCCAACTAAATTAGTACAATTCTGAATACTTCGTTATTCTTTTTGTAGATGTCGACTACCATTCAAATTTAATAGGTTTCATCATTAGCACACACTTGACATATCCTGCAAGTGTCACAGAAAAAAAATACTTCGTTTGTCTGCTTTTTTGTATACAAGAAACACATGAGACATCTGTTTGTGTGGACTTTGTGCAAGGAGCCCAAATCCCCACAAATATGTTTCTCGTCCGGGTTTTTAAAAATTAGGAGGATGAGGGCTTTTTATTTTCTATTAAAAGCCTGTATTTGGCACCATATTTTGGGTATTCGACATACAGATTGATATCTGAGAAAAAGGAGGAGGCCCTTTTTTTGTTATTGTTTTGAGAGGTAGGCCCCTCTAGTGATTACAAAACTATTCTGAAATGATGTATTATGCATTTACAAAGCCGTAAAATAAGTTTCAGCTTCTGAAACATCTTTTTCAACAAGTTATAACTGAAAGTTTACAAAATAAAAAGAAATTTGAAAAATCTTCAAAAAAGGAGGAGGGCGCGGACGAGAAACATGTATTTTTTTACTCGGCCTAATATGAAGTTGGTTAATTTTTTTCAAACCTGATTTTTTTGCATAATTATTTGTAATGTTTACACATGTCCCAACTTGAGAACAGGTTATTGGCGAGTTAAAAAATAGGCGAGTTAGAAAAAGGCGAGTTAAAATGGCGAGTTACCCTCTGCAGTGTTTTCCGGAAAGTCCATGCGGCGAGTTGTGAATTTTCCGGAAAGTCCATGCAGCGAGTTGTGAATTTCCGGAAAGTCCACGCGGCGAGTTGTGAATTTCCAGAAAGTCCATGTGGCGAGTTGTGAATTTCCGGAAAGTCCACGCGGCGAGTTGTGAATTTCCGGAAAGTCCACATGGCGAGTTGTGAAAGTCCAAGATTTTGAACCAAAAATGCAGTTTTGGTCAAAATTCAAAAACTGATTATTTAAAAAATTGATACCATTAATGTATTCTTTGACTCATGTCTGTTCCATAATTATACTTTACCATATAACTAGATATCAGCCTTGATTTTAAATATTGCAATCAATAGTTATTACAAATACCATTAATACTGTACAAATTTGCCTAGGCATTATGTGTTTTGACTCAGGCACATACAATTTGATTTTTTTGACTAGTTTTTGATGGTAAAAACAAAAGGATTTCAGTATCAGTAGAATGCACAGTGGCCGCCACTGATGTTGATGAAAATGTATTTGTATGATTTTTTATTTCAAGAGTAGTGAGATATGATTAGGTTTCTTTTATAAATAGTGGTTGCTTGTTTATCACATTTTGTTTATATTTTTCATGGTACATAAAATAGTTGAGTAATCAATCAATTGACTGATTATGTGTTGTGCCCCTTTGTGTTGTGTTTAAAAATTAAACAAGTTTTAAAAAAGTGTTTAAAAAAGTTGTATGACTTTTATTTGTATAACTTTTTTGGATTTTATTTATACTAGAAGAAGAGGGCAGCCTATGCACAGGCGACAGTAGCACTGCCTCTATATATTAATTCCCAAGATCATTGCAAGCAAAGATAGAGTATCTTTGTTGCAAGCCTGAGAAAAAAGCAAATTGGAAACTGATTTTGCTGATTTTGGACTAGCAGCTTAAAAAAAAACCAGTACTTAAAAATACGCTGTGACATTTTTAACTCACTGTTGGGACTTCATCATAGTGTTACTGTAACTCGCCACCAGGACTTCATAGTGTTACTGTAACTCGCCACCGGGACTTCATAGTGTTGCTGTAACTCGCCACCGGGACTTCATAGTGTTACTGTAACTCGCCACCGGGACTTCATAGTGTTACTGTAACTCGCCACCGGGACTTCATAGTGTTACTGTAACTCGCCACTGGGACTTCATAGTGTTACCCATGGGAATATCTAAAAATAGCCTGACTCTGTGGGGGGTAACTCACCTTTTTAACTCGCCTTTACCTAACTCGCCCATATTGTAACTCGCCTAAAACATGCTCTCTCCCAACTTGCACCTAAATGGAATCGGCCAAATTTGATGTCTTTGTAGGTCAACAGAGCAAAGTTCGACATATTATCATAATGACCAAAATAACCAGTGCGGTTTCTTTCACTTTACCTTGTTATTTCAACCTAAAATGGACAGCAACCCTTCCCGTCAGTTATTACTAATATTATTTCAACATTTTGAATAAAGAATAACAAAATCAAAATTCGACGGAAATCGTACATTTAATGCCCCTTAGAATAGGTTGTTTGAATATAAAGTGCAATCATGAACATACCGAACTGACAATTGGTACTTGCTTTATAGGATCTGGAAACACACATCAGAATTACATCTGCCTTCTCCACAGCATCGGCCATTGTCGCTAGAATGTTGCCTTCTGGAAAGTGACAAAAAATACAACCTTTATTATAAGTGATAAATTATGTTCTTGAAAGGCTTTAATAGGAAAACAGTACGGAAACGCTTAAATATGCCAATTTTTCTGCTCACTGCGCTCTCAACATGTATCTAGACCATTTAAGGTTTGCAAATTGGGATCCTTAAAATTTGGCATTTGCAAAGGAGGGCAAATATTTTTTGGCAGGCTGAGAGGGGGGGAGGCAATTTTTGGCAGGCCGAGCAAGTAACACAGATGACAATAACGGGGATGTTCCCCGGAAAACCCCCAGTTTTAGGACCTGCATGATGCAGCTCTGAAATCGTCAAAAACAGAGTGCTGAACGACCTGTGATTTTGATAATTTCAGCTCTTCCCCTTAATTGTTAATTCCTATCAGTTCAGGGTTTTTCAGGCGATTTTCAAAGACCCTGGATTTTGACCGTTCGCAGGCTAGTTGATGATGTCCTGCCCCCACTCAATCATGTCACCTACAATAGAATTAGTTGATAATGTAACAGGGCCTAATTTGCACCCCCTCTGAGATTTAATGCCACCTATTTTTTGAAGTGCCAAGGTGTCTATTAACATATTTGACATGTTCACAAAATTAAAAAGAATGTGGCTCTTTGCATTCTATAAGGGATCATACCACCATATTAAGTTCCTATTCTTTTATGTGTTAAATGGTACATAAGAATTTGTCATTTTCTCATGGTTAAACCTCTATTGTGCATTCAAACACCATTTTGCCTAAAGTTTACGATATATTCTACCCTGGGGAAGGGTACTCAGTGCAAATGACCATACGGGGATGTGCCGCAAACATGGGTATCATTTTAGGCCTTTTGGTATATCAATGACCCCTTTTTCTAGGCCAGTTTTGGTATATGGTTGGCTTCTTTCTTCAAAGTTTTCTCAATTTTTTTGGAAAATAGACCAGTTCGAAATTTTATATTGATGGGTCCACTTTCAAATTCTCAGCGGCACACCCTACCAAAACCAAACTTGAGTACCCCTCCCCGGATTCTACCCAAGAACCAGCAGTTGTTTGGTAGTTGAGCAGCTCAATTTTCTGAAGTGGTGTAAACCATACCAATCTCTACAGCACAGCGCCTCTCTGTTGTGATGTAATTTGTTGAATTGAACCTAAAAACGTTCTTAAAATTTCAGAATTGTAAAAATTTTTATGCTTAGATAGTGAGAAAAACATCCACAGAGCACATAAAACGATCACACAACAAAATGGGCACATCAGCCTTCAATCCAAAATTTTTTTTTGAATTTTTCCAAAAGACCTAAGTACGTAGAATTAGATTTATAAAGTCTACCTAGTTTATTTTGAGGACGGCTAAATGTCAAAAATGTCAAGTTTTAACAATTTGCCATAAAATGTGTATTATATCACAAATTTCAAACAATCAAAATTATTTGATATCCAGAATGCAATTTGGTGTGTCTAATGTACTCTCAAGTCCCACAAAAAATACTGTGCAAAGGTGAGCCCTTAAGTTAAAATTTAAATTTTGTTATTCTTTACCCCAAACGATAAAATACCGTAATATTAGTAATGGTAATAACTACCAGAAAGAGTTTCTATCCATTTAAGTCGTAATAATGAGGTAAAGTGAAAGAAGACCCACTGGCTAGTTCTATATGGGGAGTTAATGTTGTAATACAACTTTATTATCAGCTGACATGGGCCCGTTGGTCACCTTCTCATGCCATAACTTACATCCATAAACCCTGCCCTGACCTACAGCACCTCCCGATCCTACTTAACTGACACCAAAGATCCTTTATATAGTATCTTTGCTGACACGTCTGTCACACACGATAGTAGGGTCATCTACATTAATTCCGAGACCGTAAGAGCAAAGGTTCCCTTTTCAGTAGATTTGTCTTAGAAGGTTAAACTAAAACAATGCCCCTCCTGAAAAGTTTCCATTGTTGGCCTTCACTGGAACAAATTCAATTCCATACTCTTGTTCACACATACCAAACTGTCAGGAGGGTGATAAATCCATAATAACTTACAGGGGTCAAATATGAAAAATGCTTGGATTACTGTAAAATAGCTTAAAATGCATGTCAAACTCTCCGTCTTGTCACAAGGATTTAAAACAATGTCTAGTTTCTACTATATACGACTTATGGTCATGGAGATATAAGACAAAATGTGTCAAATGTCAAAGGTCAATCACACAGGGTCAATATTTAAAAATAGGCTAAAACAAGTATAGTTTACACTCAATCTCCATGTGTTTCCTTTAGTGAGCACAAAAGTAAAAGGTCAACATAGTTGAATAGTCATTGATCTAGTTTGTCCTGTATCTTGATAACCAAATATAAAGAAGCAGTGCAAACTATTTTCGTTTCAATCCCGTGACTAGATGACAAAATTGAGCCTATTTTAAAACAAATTTGAACATTTTAAAATTATGACCACTTGTTATCCTATATCTCGGTAACCATAAGGGACCGTTCATTATTTATAGGGGAGGGGGGGCCGGGAGGATTTCAAAATTGAGTTCATAAGTTACACAACCCCCTATTAGCAGCATCTAAAATTACATAACCCCCCCTATTGCCGCCAAAAAAAAATACATAACCCCCCCCTCACATCGAGAAATACATTTTGCTGGTATACCATGGCCGGATTCACCTTTTGATGGCCCCTGGGCATGGCAACTTAATTGCCACCTCCCCACAATTGTAATCCAAGTTTATTCCCAAGCTGTCCCCAGAAATATGCTATTTCAATGCTAAAATTCAAAGAGAGATGTATCGGAGTCACCGAGCCGGCGGGGGGGCAAAATTTCCAAATCGTCCCACTGATCTGCTACTAAAAGAACATTACCTGGACAAATGCGCTCGAAGCGCGTGAAAAAAAAAGCTAAAATGAACAAAATTGAGGACAATATGTGGCCTAAAATCATTCCAAAGGTTGATGCATATAGGGCTTTCACAACTTTTGGTTAATTTAGTCCCAGTATACAAGTTTTATGCTTTTTCCAAGCATCAGAGGAGCTGCCCTAGCACTCATATTTATGAATTATAGAATGGATGGAATTATAACTCTCATTTTTGAGATTCGTGTTCAAGTTCAAGATGAAAAAACACCAGAATTTACAAGGGCACGTCTCGCAGATCTACTCACAGAATAGTTTTTCTGAGATAAATGCGCGCGAAGCCTTTTGCCATTTTGATACTAAAAAATGGGGTTAATTTAGGGTCTAAAATAGACCAAAAGGAAGATGCAAATCATATGTTTTGTCACAATACATCCGTCGACTGAGCAGGGGAGGGGACTGACTTGCCACCCTGCCATATGGCTAATGAACAGTGGCGTAGATTTTTTTATGACATGAGGTGGTTGGAATAATTTTGAAGTATTATGTGAATCCAGCACCTTTTTGTGAGAGAATAAGTTTATGACACAAATGCGTGCGAAACGCCAAAAATGTTGCCCGCATTTTGAAGCTAAACTCAAAATATGGTACAGGAATAGATTCGCGCGAAGCGCGCAAAAATTGACATTTTTGTGGTCTGCATTTTGTGGTATATGAGGTAAATATTGTAGTGAATCATAAATCATAGTGAATAATTTAATATTAAATTTCACCTGACCCCCCCTATCAGAAAAAATAAAATCACATAACCCCCCCTGTTTGTTGAAGTGAAAATCACATAGCCCCCCTACATTTTTCCCAGCCCCCCTCCCCTGTAAATAATGAGCGGTCCCTAAGAATGGAAACTTTTCACGATGGGCATTGTTTTAGTTTAACCTTCATAGAAGATACCATAGATACAATACATTTTTTAATCCTTGTGACAAGATTGATAGTTTGATATGCATTTTACAGTAATCCAAGCATTTTTCATTTTGACCCCTTTATTGTGGATTTACCCACATTTTTGCAAGAGGTATGGGGCTAAATTGTCTTATTTATCCTTCTTTGAAGACAAATCCACTGATAAACGAACCTTCGCTATCACGGTCACAGAATTGCTGTAGATCATTGACCCTACTACAAGCCCTCTCTTTTTTGTCCCTTGCCACACCCATGATGAATGCCCATAGTTTTAATATTCTCTAATGTTTTGGCAAAAACAATGTTCTCACAATATATAGGCCTACTCTACTACCGGTATATCACTGTTTGTGTATTATGTATATAGGGACGAGTGGTGGATAAAAGTGGCTTCAAAAAACCATAATAATGTTCATCCAAAATATTTCTAGCCTGTGTGGTTCATCTGTGACATAAACCATTACTTCAGCTGTATATTGCCCATGAATGTGATCTCCACAAATTTAACTACCGTAAAAATTCGATAGTTACCACATGTGCTTACTATCGAGCGCTTTTGAAAACATGAAATTGTACCAAAGTCCGTCACTTTACCAACTTAGCTAATGGGGTTGAGACACTTATTTGCAGGTTTACTTGTTCATATATATATGTGTATCGATGATTGCTCAAAACCCTTTACACTTCTGTGGATGGGGCTCTTCATATTTGTATGTTTTAAAAGCGCTCGATAGTAAGCACATATGCTAACTATCGAGTTTTTACGGTAGTCTACATATACTATCAAACTCACGCATTTCATCTACGTCATCCACACAAAAAAACCCCGCTCCTGGAGTGTATCCCTCACTTTTAATGCTCTCTCTTGCTGGTGTTTGTCCCACTTGTAGCTAATCATTATCCGAGGTGCATCCTTGGTTTCTTGGTAGGTTGGAGGAGGTTGGTGAGGATGGCCCTGTGCAGATGATGAAGGTGATCGAGATGCTGACTGACTTTGCTGCTCTACTGGTGGTTCCTCATGAATGTCAACCAATCCTAGGTTGTGCAGGAGACCTTGACTTGCATTACGAATGTCTGAATCTTCTGATGACCGCATTTCCTTCAGTGCTACAATGGGTAGATATGAAATGCTGTAGAAAATCACTAGTGATATTTGTAATCAAGTGACCTGTATCTTCATCACAAGTTATCACAGTGACAAAACTAAGCAATTTTGTTTTTAATACAGTCACTCACTTTGTGTGATCGAACCATTGTTTGAATTTAAGTTAATTTATTTGCCACTCTTGGCATGCTACCCTCTGTGTCTCCATCATATGTGACACAATCTTGTCCATGGGGCCAAAGGCGGTAAAATTGAAATTGAGATAAAGGCAAAAATATGGAGTAAAAAACAATAAAATAGGCTTACATAAGAAATTACACATCACGAAACTTCATAACTTAAGAACCAAGTATGCTAGACTTTTGATGTTTTCAGTATATGATAGCCTAATGTTTATATGGTGATAATTATAGTAACTCAATTTTCAAAGATGCCTCCTTTGGCCCCCATGGAGCAGATTGTGTCACATATAGGACTGACTTTAAAAAAACCCCATTTTGCTGCCCCTAAAACCTTGCTGCCTTAGGCAACTGCTGAATTTGCCTACACGTAGCCAGTAACGCTAGCCCTTGGAACCAAGCCCAATGCAACATTGTAGCCCTGTGGGTTTGGGATTTCTGTAAGTCTTGTTAAAAGAATACCACTTAAATTATAATGTAAGTATTCTTTTAAGGGAAGGGGTATGAACGTTTGGAGAGTATTTATTTTGGGACATTAGAGCACATCAGACATATCGAAGTAAACTTTATAAATCTGATGATTTATACTTAACGTGTATGTAGGTGGGATGAAATGCCGACGATCAATTGAAAATTTTGACCTTTCGTATTGAAGATATGGATTTTTTTTCCCAAAACACCAAAAATAATTAGGTTTTTTTGGGAAAAAAATCCATATCTTCAATATGAAAGGTCAAAATTTTCAATTGATCATCGGCTTTTCCTCCCAGCTACATACACTTTAAGAATATAGCATTAGATTTATAAAATTTACTTCGAGGACTGTTATATATCAAAAATGTGAAAAATATCAAATTATAATAATTTTCATAAAATTTGTATTATATTGTGATTTTCAAAAATGAAAATTATTTGATATCAGAAAGATATTATTCGTATTCAGAATGCAATTCGATACGTCTGTGGTGCTCTCATGTCCCATAAAAATACTGTCGAAACGCTCTAAAAGCTCATTTCAGATCCCTTAAGAAGACTTACAAAAGAAGACTTATACAAATTAGAATTGGCAAATATTCACTGGAAAATTAAGCGAGTTCTAATCAGCATGTTGTTTTGTCATGCATCTCAAAAATCTCAAAAAAGTGACACACAACACACATGTAAATGCAATCAAATGTCATGTGTTTTAAACCTAATAATCAATTTAGATTTTTTCTGCATACAAATATTAATTTTATATAACCAGGTAAACAATATTAATTTTAATAGAGATTGTAAATACTTCACTTTCCTGAAAACTATTTCAAACTTGGAATTGTCTGAGATATCAAAAGTTGTTTACACAATTGAAACCAAAGAACATGAACATGCATGCTTGCTTTGGCCAAATTTCACATAAAATCTTTCATGTTAAAAAAATATATAAATAGTTCAACACAAACCTATATACAGGGTGTGCCAGAATGATAATAGTAACAACTAGTACCTATTATTTAAAAAAATTATGAATATAATTTTTATTGGTAATTTTGTGTTTATATTTAAAGTCATAATGTACGATCTTATAATATGAATTTGGTTAATTTTTTTCAAACCTGATTTTCTGCCATATTTGTAATGTTTACACATGTCACAAATTGCACCTAAATGGAATCAGCCAAATTTGTTGTGTTTGTAGGTAAACAGAGCAAAGTTCGACATAAAGTCATAATTCAAGAAATTATGACTTTATGTCCTCCCATAGAACTGCGTGTTAAACGGCCAAAATAACAAGCAGTGTTTCTTTCACTTTCCCTCGTTATTTCAGCTCAAAATGGACAGAAACCATTCCCGATAATTATTACTAGTAGTATTATTTCAGCATTTTGAGTATATAATGACAAATTTAAAATTTGAAGGAAATCGTACATTAAGTCTTTAAATTCTATATATACCTATATAGTTTTCTTAGGAATTTTACATTTTAAATATTGGGCCCGCCTTATTAAACTTACCACAATATCTTACAAAAGTTGATGTTTTCTAAGTTTTGCAGAAGCAATCTGCATTTTGAAAATCTGTAAAATCAATGACCATGATTTTTAAACGTTATGTAGGAAATGTCATTACTTTGTCATGTTTTTCTGAACTTCTACTAAGAATGTTGAAATCTGTGGATTGTTTGTGATGTTTGCAAACATGAAAAAGTAATTCTTGTGTGTAATAAAGTATTTGCCCTGCCATGAATGCTAACCTAATGCTATTCTTTCTTTAGCGGGAGTATTGAAAATAAGAATTGTGGTGAGGTTCGTTATTTGAAATGCTGGCAGAGATTGATCAAGTTACGGTATACAGAAGATGTATTTATGTCCAAAGAATATTAGGGAACCCTCAGAAACATAAAAGTGAAGACGACCTTTGCAAGAAATTCCCTTGAGCAAGTTACAGCCATAGTAATATGGATATTTTTTTGTTAAAAATCACACAAAAATGTTTGTTTTTCAACCAAAATATCCAATCTAACATTTAACAATTTCACCTGGTCCCATATCTAAAATTATTAATCTTATCAAACTCTAGCTACATCTGTGTTAAATTTGGTACCTTTCCTCAAAAAGTGCATGATTTGGACATTACTAGTACACCATTTCAGGGTGCTTTCTCCAGTTTTCTAAATGTGTATGTTTCTGGTAATGGTGGGCACTCAACTTTAGAAGCTAGTGACCGGTATCATATGTGCCTGCAGACATCAGGAAGTATTTGTATCTGTTTAGCAATACTGCCTGATGCTTCAGGTGAAGCCAGGCAAGAATGGTTGTGCACCTGCGGATTGCTTTTTATTGGAGCTGCTTTAGGTGGTTGGTTACTTCTTTCTTGAATTTGTTGGAGTCCTGTATTCTAGTGATGTGGTACAGGGACTTAAGTAGGAGCTTATCGCTTATAAATGTTGTTTACAAATTTGATGTAAATTAAAGAGTCACCTTTTTGAAATGAAATACACCATCATTTAAAACAGCACAAAAATCACACACAGAAAACAAATCCCCATCCTGCAGATAACTCATCTCGAAAGTATTTTGTAATTCACCCTGCAGGGAATACCATAGGCCTATTGGCTAACACTGTGGGGTAATTTCATTTTCTCAATGTTTTCAACTGAATACATTGGGGGCTACATATTGAAGAGATTTATTAAACTAAAAGGTTTACCTCAAAGTGATTTTATACTTTTAGTTCTTAAAATCTTAACTATTTGATGACAATTTGACTCAAAATTGCATTAAAATACAGGACAAATTAAGACAACATGCCTTCATGAATCAACATTTATCTTTGTATTTAATTTCGTTGACTGAATGCTGTATTGTAATTGTTGGGCATTGATTAAATTAAACTTTGGAAGTGACGGGTATAAGCCTGTCAATAGATCCCCTTTTCGCCAGCCCATGCGGGCTGGTATCTATTTCTGAGATTGGGTTTGTATGCTCAAGAGATTAACTATTATTGGTATTGGTAAGAATTATTTTATTTTACTTTTTGAGGTGGAATGTTTTAAAATTATTGTTATTCGATTTGTAAGGAAAAGTAAGTATGTTTTGCCGTTTCAACGAATGAAAACGAGTGAGTATTACCAAAGTTATGTTTGAACTAATTATGACTTTAAAAGTTCTAGGTATAGGCCTAAATGTAACAATATACAGCATCATATGGTCAGCAGAAGAAAATTACATCACCTATGATGTCATATCAGTGTCCTTGACCGGGGGTCCTTACTCCTTGACCACTGAACAGCGTGATATCATGTTGATAACAGATCTATAGAATCAAAATCTTCATCATATCAATCTGTGATCATATGGACCATATTGATGTGAAAGTAGTTATCTATCATATCCTGTGTCGTTTTATGGATAAAAATGACTCAAAATGTTATTGATGAAATGGTTGCTATCATAAACATCAGTTTTGTCTTTTCAACGGAAAAATCCGATGCAAAATAAAGTTTTTAGGGCCTAGCTATAATATGGGCATAATTTATGCATGTAGGCCTATATAGTATTGAACAATGTACCCCATTTGACATGCACTTATAGATAAATAAATTGTCTTACTTGATTAATTTAATAACTTCTTTATTATAAATAAAATGACACATAACTTATGTGAAGTCACTTTCTATCTTTTTTATTTGATTCATAAAATTACATTCAACAAAATGATTGAAGAGAAAACACACAAGGCACTAGGCAGACTGTTATAGAATGGAGTAGATAAGATGCCATGTCCATAGCTTCGCAGGCGTTTCCGACTAGCAATCAACATGATCAGCACATTCAGAATAAAAATTCCTTTAAAAAAGGAATGTGGCGCCCAATGTGAACTTGGACGTGACATTCAGAAAAACACAGTTTAAGAGTGACGATTGTAGTGAGTAATCAGTCCTTTATAAATGTGCTGGCCACTATCTATTTAAGAAATAAAGGGTAATGCATTATCCTTTACACCCAAATAATATGTCCGAGGCAGTAAAAACGTAAATAATGGGTGAGGCGCAGCCGAACCCATTATTTAAACGTTTTTACTGCCGAGGACACATTATTTGTGTGTAAAGGATAATGCTGCACCCTTTATTTCTATTCTATTACCAGAAAATAGTGCGATTTAAAGAGAATTTAAAGAGAAAAGATCATTTTTTGGTACAAATATTTTAAGTTGTTTACTACAAGGTGGAGCGCGAACGCGTAAGTGACATCGCGTATCGCGGAAATATTGCACGCGTAACCAAGCGTAATGCTGTGTTTAGAATGTGTTACAGCGCTTGACCCATTATTGCAGAATAATGGGCTCTCACGTGACGTGTTTTAACAAATCACAGTGCGCGATTTTGAATAATGGGTCGTTAGAGTAATAGAATATAATATAGTAGGCTTAAACTATACATTGCGAATTAATATCAAGTTATTTTAAAATAAAATGTACATGTAAGTTAACTCAAACCGGCAGTGTATTTGTGACGTGGTATATCGAAAGCAGTGAAATCGGACATTCCTAAGCGAAGATATTGAGTTTGTAAGTTCTGGTATTACAAAATTGGAAAATTGAGATATCGTGGGTAAAAAGCTGAAAAGACAAAAAAAAAAAAAAAAAAAAAAAAAAAGCAACAACAACAACAACAACAACCAAAAAAAAAAAAAACTTGGAATAATGAATTAAAGAGTTGACATGAGATTAGGAATTAATGTTTTCTGCTGTTTCAGTGTACATGTTCTCATCGTTGATGGTTTGGTGGACTGTCATGTAACATGGATGTAAGCCTGATCCTAAAAATGCCTTTCACATTGACCAAAACTAATTACAAGACCTCTTCTACATTGAGGCTGGCTTTCCCTTTTAAAGGTTTTTTTTATTTAAGTTGAATCCCAAGTTGAATCTACTCGCTGACCCCATTTTGTTGGGTCCAGCTATCCAGTGACCCCCTTTTGTCTAGAATTTTATCATCAAAATGCCATAAAATAATGCAAAAACTTTCAAATTCTCTTAAAAGACCCCTATGGGCAAAAACCCACCTCGGAAACCCACCCGCACCCTGCAAAAAATCTCCCCGCAAAAACCCATCCCGCATCCCATATATGAATCCCACCCACTGCACCAGCCTTATATCATGAATCTTTCGCACTGTTAGTAAAGCAACACCAATTTTCATTGATTTTCAATAAAAAGAATATAATTGTCACACCAAAACAAATGAAGATATTTTAATGTCATTTTACTTTTAAAATTTTAAATATTTAAAAATATCTTTATTTAAAACAGATGTGACATGCGGACCATTACAATATATGTATTAAAATTCAAGTTATTTTGTTAGTTGTAATGGGTTTTTTTTTTTCGAATTGGGAGAAAACACATTACTAATAATTATTCTGGGACGTATCCTGTAGTATCAAAACTTATCATATTTTACTTGGCATTTCCATGGTAAAAGTGGAGTAATGCAAAAAATGCAAATTAGCTAATTAATATTAAAATATATACAATGTAATGCCAACCAATAATAGCACAGATAGCTACAGATCTCATCATGGTTTGGTCTTGCTTTTTCTTTGTTTGTTGATAATTCAAGTTATCCTATTTTCTTCCATGAGCCCCATGGTTTTATCACCTTTTTTGTTACTGTGTAGTGCATGCTGTAGGCCTAAAGGTACTCTATCAGTGATTTGCTGTGGTTTGCATTTTTAGTATTTTATTTTCTCTGAAGGATAAGATGGAATCGGGAGATGGAAAACGACCTTATAAAGGATAACATTGGACAGGTTGTTCAATATTGGAGCGACACCTGATTCCAGGAAAATACAACACTAATTCTGTGGAATTGAAAACATTAACATTTGCCAAATGAAACGTAGCTAAATCCTGCATGTCATCCTTTAGTTAGTTTTAACCGGCAATAAAGTCAAATTTTAATATTTTTGCAATCAGAGGGACAATGGGCCCAAAACATGCAATTTTGCATTTTTTTTACAATTATAGTCCCGAAATTCACTTGGCATGAGTCTAAGCATTCAAAATCTTGAGTATAGGCTAGAGTATAGCGCATAATTTTAATGTCTTATGTTAGATTTGATAATTGATAATGGATAAAAAGATTAGAAATTGTGTTTTCCAAAACTTAGAATGGGTATCTTGAAAATAGTGTTTGTACCAGTCTTTGCACTTGATTGTCATGCAGCATATGCATGCTTTTGGCCCTTATTTCCAAAAATTGACCAAGCATTAAAATTTGACTTTCATTTACCAGTAACTTAACTAACTAAAGGATTAGGATTTTATAGCAATGTTTTATTTGGAAAAACAAGATAATATTTCTTTAATCCAAAAAAGTTAGTTCTGTAGTTTTCTGCAATAGGGAGTAGACCCTTTGAAAATGAAAATATAGGCCTACTGAGAAAATATACCTGATGAGAATTTTATAGATTTACCTTCATTATCAAGCTCAACTATAAATTTCAAATATTTTTCTGCTTCTGTCGGGACCATAGCACCTTTAAAATACACAATGTAGGTATATAGTGCTTATAAAAACAATAACTCTGACAGACAGATCAATACTTTCTCTGTGTGATATTCTGTTCCAGAAGGGGACATTTACCTTGTAATGCTGTTGTATCTGTATACATGAAATGAGCCACAATCATGTCCAGGTTAGTCTCTAGGAAGGACAGCTTCCACAAGGCTTCAACTACATCTCGCTTGTCCTCCTCATCTGTATACTCGGGTCTCAGTATTGCAGTAAGTGTGGGTAAACCTCCATGCTGTATAATGGACTCCTTGTTGGCATCATTGTTTGCTAGATTGCTGACTGTTGCTAATACTCCACCCAGAGTTGTATTAAATACCTTCTGTTTACCATCAATGTTAAATCTAAATCTACATTTCCTCTCATCAGACTGAGCTGCTTTGTGTATTACATCCATCAGTGTCACTATGCATTCACCTGATGCTGCAATACGTTGGCTTTCCTTTTCATTTACTATTTTAGCTAGTACATTGAGACTGTTAATCCTTGTCATTACATTATCTGACTCTGCAAACTTCATCAGGGTGTTCACAGCATTTACTGCTCGGTAGATAGGGATAGCATTTGGTGCTGAGCGCAGGTGGGACAAGGCATATAGGCTGGTTGTAATGAGAACTCTTTGCTTTGCATCTTTGGTGTTTGGATCATAGGAATCTAGTTCCTTTATGAGTGAACCTATCATACCATTCTTGATAAGATCCACACTGACTTTTGTAGCTGCTGATTTGTTAGTATTTATCATCATCGTTACTAAGTGACTAAGTACTAATCCAGTATCGCAACGAAAGTCAAACGCAACCTTTCCAGTAGATTTCACAATCTTGACTATCAATTGTGCCAATCCTTTTTGTAGCATGAAGTCAACCAACCTACTGCATATCTTCTGGTAGTTTTCATCTCGCCACAGATCCCAACAAGTATATTGAATACTTTGCATTGCATCACATGCTTCCTGTGTACTGTAGTCATCCCTGGATTTCAGATCCTCAAGATAGGACCCAATTTCATGTTTTTTCTCCTCAAACAGGGCTTCCAACTCTCTTTCTGTCATTGGCTTTGATTTGTCCGTCATTTTGATCAATTATGGTCGGCACCTCTTGGACTGAAAATTAAAATATAGGGTTTGGAAAATTAACATACAAGTAATTAAAAGTTAAGTAAAATAAAATTAAATGAAACAGAGTAAATAAACAGATGAATGGATTATGTAACAAATAAATAAATAAATAAATAAATAAATAAATAAATGTCTTTTAGCAATGATACATACCCTATCAAGACCAGCAATGGTCAAATTCATCAACTATTAAAGTAGGCCTTTCATTTTGTGTATTTTTGATGTATTTTGTACATGATATTTTTATGTGGTTGTAATGTAAAGGATCTCTTTTATTTGAGATTCCCTTCTGCATTGTATTGTAATTTGTATGTGTCATAAAAGCACTACCTTTTTAAAGTGCAATGAACTATGATTATTATGTAATGATGATACACATTGCAATCATACAAAAGAAGTAATTTTGTTACATGGTATCCAATACAGGCTACGTGTCCTGAAATATCAAAAGGATGTAGTTGAGTTGTCAAGTGCGACATGTAACTTCTTTCATGAGAACAAGCCCACTTAAAAAAAAAACTAGTAACAAGTAGGCCATACAAGTTGTATCATCTATTAATTGAATATATGAATACAAAACCCACCCAAGTCCATACTTTGGCCAAATTGAGTCAAGCATAGGAAATTGTTGTTATACAAAAGCCTGTTATATGTATGAAAGAACAACTCAAATTTATCCTCTGTGTCTATTGAGCATGTGAAAAATAGCATGTATGAAAGAGCCACCCAAGTCCAGGATTTCAGTCTTGTAACACATTGATTAAAATCCAGTATTTATAAAAGTCCATTGGTAATACATTCATTGCTGGAGAGTGACTTTTGAAAACAAAATGGGCTTAATCAAGGAAAGTCATCATCATCATCAGTCGGCTGCGGAGCAGGCGACTACAAGCTTTCTCCAACTAATGCGATCTTGGGCAAGCGAAACCATTTTGTTTGGCTGCAGCATCCCTTCAGTATCTCCCAGGAGGTGCTGGACATACTGTAAGTACAGTGTGCGCGCCGTCCCGGTTTCCTCTTCCCATGTGGTGGAATATAAAGCGCATATTCTTTCACAGGCTCGCCATCTTCAAGACGCAGTATATGGCCGAGAAATTGGAGTTGATGAATCTTGACTCTGGCAACCAGTGGAGTGGTGTTGGTCAGGTTGTAGATGGTTTCGTTTGGAATCCGATCCACACGCTTGATGTTTAACATGACTCTGTAGCAAGATGTTGCAAATGCATTGATCTTGTTTTCCATGTCCTTGGTAATTACCCATGACTCGCACCCGTACAGAAAGACAGTAACGCACGTTGTCTGAAACAGCTTGATTTTTGTTTCGATTGGCAGGGACGGGCTTCTCCAAAGGCGTTCCAGTTTCCAGAAAGCTGCCCAGGCTAGTGCTTTTCTTCTTTTAGGTCTCCAACACTAGAGCCTATCTTGGAACCCAAATACCTGAAGTCTGTGACATGGTTGATGGTACTACCATAGACTTCAAGTGCTGGTTGGGCGTTACAGTTTGCAGTCATATATTCTGTCTTAGGTGCGCTGATTACAAGGCCTAGATCTGCTGCTGCAGTTGCAGTCCTAGTAAGCTGTGACTGGGCCCGGTCTATGGAAGATTCCAGCAGGGCAATATCATCAGCAAAATCCAGGTCATTCAGCATCTTGGCAGGATACCTGCTTGACCGACGTGGGTAGGTAACAATTCCAGCGTCAATTCCAGAAGTTGATTTCATCAGAAGGTAGTCTACCAGGATAATAAACAGGAATGGTGCCAACACATCACCCTGAAGCACTCCAGTTGTTACTTGAAAGGCTCTGAGATACTGCCATCTACCATAACGGCACTATTGGAGTCTTTGTAGAGCACCTGGATGGCATTGACCACAACCTTTGGTATTCCATAATGCCGCAGCACTGAAAACATGACGGACCTGTTGATGGAGTCGAAGGCTTTTTGAAGTCCACAAAAGTGACTGTTAAGGGAAGTTGGTACTCCTTGAAGCCTTCCATGATCCTCCTCAAAATGTGTATTTGCTGAGCACAGCTGCGACCAGATCTAAAGCCAGCCTGGTTGCTTCTCAGTAAAGGATCAATGTGGGGTCGGATCCTGTTCAGAAGGATCTTGTTGTACACTTTTGCGGCAATGGACATAAGCGAAATACCACGGTAGTTTGTCATGAGAGAGAGGTCACCTTTCTTTGGTAGAGGAATGATTACATTCGTAACCCATTGAAGTGGTGGTGTCAGCGTTGAGAATACTTCCATACAGAATTCGAGAATCATATCAATCATGCTATCCCCTCCTCCCTGAAGTGCTTCTGCAGTTATAGCACAGTCCAATCCTGCTGCCTTGTTGGTCTTCATGGCTGCTATTGCTTTGACTAATTCTTCACGAGTTGGGGGCTCAGTGATAATAGGAAGATCTTCAACAGCTGGTGCAGGAAGTTCTGAAGCTGCTGTGCCACTGTCGTTGTTAAGGAGTGAGCTAAAATATTCCTTACATTCCTCAAGCAGTTCATGGTCACTGGTTGGAGCTGATCCATCTCTCTTTTTGACTTTCACCCCTTTCCTTGAGTTCTTCCCAGAAAGCGAGTGTATAATTTTCCAGGTGGTGGTATAATTCCCCATCTCGTCGGCCAGCTTCAGGTCTTCCATCTGCTTATTGAGGGTAGCAAGCTCATCAGATTTATAGGAGTTGTTAAGGCTGGTGTTCAAGTTCCTCCATCTTTCTCTAGATTGACGAGACTTTGAAATGGAGTACCGCTTTTTGGCCTCATCCCTTTCAAGTTTAAGTCTGATGGTTGCATCTGATACCCAACTTGGTAGTCCGCATGGCTCTTGCTTTCCAATAACTTTCTCGGCAACTTCACGGACCGCTGTTTCGAAGGTCTCATACCTGTCAGAGATGGGTGTGGTGTCATCCATGCTCAAGACCTGGAATCTGTTTGATAGCTCCAGCTGAAATTCCTCCTTTGTATCAGGATCTTGCAACTTCTTCCAGTTGAATTTTGGTCTCTTGCAAGGTTTTCCTTTGCTAGTTCGCAGACTGGCAGCTAGACGGATGCTCACAATACGATGATCGGAGTCCACTTCTACTGAGTTGTATGCTCGACAGTTGCGGAGAGAATTTACCCACTTGCTGTTTATTAGTATGTGATCTAGCTGTGCATGGGTTGATCCAGCTGGATGGGTCCAAGTCCAGAGACGGTTCCTGGGTTGCGGGAATCTCATCTGGGCCGGTCTGAGATTGTACTCCTGGCAGGTGTTGACCAGACGCTCACCATTGTCATTTGTTGAATCATGGTAGCAATGTGGACCAATGACCCAAGGATGGGAAAGATGACTGTCTGTTCCTATTCTGGCATTAAAATCGCCGAGGATGAGATGGATGTTGTGTCTTTTCATACCATCCAGGTGGTCAGATAGAGATGAATAGAATTCCTCCTTGTCAGAAGATGGTGCGCACTCAGTGGGTGCATATACAACAGTGATGCTGAGCTGAGGGTTGCCATGGAATGTTACAAATAGTATCCTCTCGGAAACCGCTTCAACACTCTTAAGACATCTGTGAATGTGCTTGGACATGACCAGACCAACTCCTCCGTGCCTTTGCTTGGTAGCAGAACTGAATGATAAAACCCAGTTCCTATCATCTGACCAAAGTTCATCGGTTGGGCTTGGTGTAATGAGACGATGTTCTTGAATTCCGGCAATGTCAATACCTGCATCAGCACAGCCCATGAAAAGCTGATGCATTTTCCCTTGTTGATTTACAGTACGGACATTATAAGTAGATACTAGACTTAGCTGTGGTCTAACCCACGAACACAGCCGTGTTAATTGTGACCCCTAATGACCTTTGACCGCAAAATATATGAAAACTCCCAAAGACATTGGCTGATGTCAATGCATGGGTGCACGTGGCACCACTTTGCTATGTTACTTGTGGCAGAAGGGGCATTTTGAAGGTTTTTCGTCTCAGACCGGAAGTGACCCCTTAATGACATTTGACCCCAAATAAAAAAATACTACATATGAATTGGGTAACCACAATTCATGTGTGAACATACCGTTACTGTCCTATGTTTTTCTTAGCAAATAAAAAAAATTGAAGGTTTTCCGTTTTATACCGGAAGTGACCCCTTAATGACCTTTGACCCCAAATCTGTGTACACCCCATAGACACTGGGTAATAACAATGCATGTGTGCAAGTGGCGTCACTGTCCTACAGAATCTGTGGAAGAAGATGCATTTTAAAGGTATTTCGTTTTATACCGGAAGTGACCTCTTAATGAGATTTGACCACAAATAAAAAAATACCACATATACATTGGGTGACTGCAGATCATGTGTGAACATACCGTTACTATCCAATGTTTTACTTAGCTAATAAAACTTTTTGAAGGTATTTCGTTTTATACCGGAAGTGACCCCTTAATGACCTTTGACCCCAAATCTGTGTACACCCCATAGACACTGGGTAATAACAATGCATGTGTGCAAGTGGCGTCTCTGTCCCACATAATTTGTGGAAGAAGATGCATTTTAAAGGTATTTCTTTTTATACCGGAAGTGACCCCTCAATGAGCTTTGACCCCAAATAAAAAAAATACCACATATACATTGGGTGACTGCAGATCATATGTGAACATACCATTACTGTGCTATGTTTTACTTAGCTAATAAAAATTTTTGAAGGTTTTTCGTTTTATACCGGAAGTGACCCCTTAATGACCTTTGACCCCAAATCTGTGTACACCACATAGACACTGGGTAATAACAATGCATGGGTGCACGTGGGGTCACTGTCCAACATAAGTTGTGGGAGAAGATGCATTTTTAGTTTAAATCACGTTTTTGACTCCTGTGACCCCTACATGACCTTTGACCCCACAAGTTTCATGTGACATGTAGGGGCACGGTCAATGATCATTGTGACCAAGTTAGGTCAAAATCGATGTAAGCATGTGAGTGCTAGAGCAAATGTAATGGTTGACAGAAAGAAGAAAGAAAGAAAGAAAGAACTAGACTTAGCTGTGGTCTAAGACCACGAACACAGCCGTGTGGTGACCCCTTAATCACCTTTGACCCCAAAATATATGAAAACCCCATAGACATTGGCTAATGTCAATGCACGTGTCCCCGTGGCATCACTTTGCTATGCTTTTTGTGGCAGAAGGGGCATTTTGAAGGTATATCGTTTTATACCGGAAGTGACCCCTTACTGACCATTGACCCCAAATGTGTGTACACCATATAGACATTGTTATAACAATGCATGTGTGCAAGTGGCGTCACTGTCCTACGTAATTTGTGGAAGAAGAAGCATTTTAAAGGTATTTCGTTTTATACCGGAAGTGACCCCTTAATGACCTTTGACCCCAAATAAAATAATACCACATATAAACTGGTTAACCACAATTCATGTGTGAACATACCGTTACTGTCCTATGTTTTTCTTAGCAAATAAAAAAATTTGAAGGTTTTTCGTTTTATACCGGAAGTGACCCCTTAATGACCTTTGACCCCAAATCTGTGTACACCCCATAGACACTGGGTAATAACAATGCATGTGTGCAAGTGGCGTCTCTGTCCTACAGAATCTGTGGAAGAAGATGCATTTTAAAGGTATTTCGTTTTATACCGGAAGTGACCCCTTAATGAGATTTGACCCCAAATAAAAAAATAATACATATACATTGGGTGACTGCAGATCATGTGTGAACATACCGTTACTGTCCAATGTTTTACTTAGCTAATAAAAATGTTTGAAGGTATTTCGTTTTATACCGGAAGTGACCCCTTAATGACCTTTGCCCCCAAATCTGTGTACACCCCATAGACACTGGGTAATAACAATGCATGTGTGCAAGTGGGGTCTCTGTCCTACAGAATCTGTGGAAGAAGATGCATTTTAAAGGTATTTCGTTTTATACCGGAAGTGACCCCTTAATGAGCTTTGACCCCAAATAAAAAAATACCACATATACATTGGGTGACTGCAGATCATATGTGAACATACCGTTACTGTGCTATGTTTTACTTAGCTAATAAAAATTTTGAAGGTTTTTCGTTTTATACCGGAAGTGACCCCTTAATGACCTTTGACCACAAATCTGTGTACACCACATAGACATTGGGTAATAACAATGTATGTGTGCAAGTGGGGTCGCTGTCCTACGTAAGTTGTAGGAGAAGATGCATTTTTAGTTGAAATCACGTTTTTGACCCCTGTGACCCCTGCGTGACCTTTGACCCCGCGAGTTTCATGTGACATGTAGGGGCATGGTCAATGATCATTGTGACCAAGTTAAGTCAAAATCGATGTAAGCATGTGAGTGCTAGAGCAAATGTAATGGTTGACAGAAAGAAGAAAGAAAGAAGAAGAAGAACCTGTAAGAAAAAAGTCACAGCCGTGACTAACGTCACGGCTGTGTAACTAGATCTGGTTACAGATCTGGACCTAGCTGGGCCGGAAATGCCAGTCTTAACTTAAAGTTTGACCTTTGACCGGCTATTATGGACATCTCACACCATTAATGGTGCATCACTGTAGCATGTAGGGGCTTTATCCGTTTTCCATAGGCTGAGATACAGCTACTTTTCCGTAATTTTAAACATTTTTTGCAAATTTGACGTTTTGACCTCCTTAATGACCTTTGACCCCAATATAAAAAAAAACCTCATATACACCGAGAAAATGCATTGTTACAGTTTAAATTAAAAAAATCTACTATGCTTAGTTATGGAGATAAAAATTCTTGAAGTTATTTAGCTTAAAACCGGAAATGACGTCTAAATGACCTTTGACCAAAAAAATAAAAATACCGTGCATACATCAGGTATCACTAATGCATATATGAAATGTATGTCACTCTGGTCTTGTTACGTTTTGAGATATAAAAAAAATGAACATATTTGATGATTTTTGGTTTTTGACCGGAAGCGACCCCTTAATGACCTTTGACCCCAAAACTGTAGACACCCCAAAGACCCTGGTTAGTAGCAATGCATGTGTGCTAATGACAACACTCTGCTATGTAATGTGTAAAGACAGTGATTTTTTGAATATTTTAGCTTTCAGACCGGAAATGTCCCCCTTAATGACCTTTGACCCAAATTCTGTGAATAATTTATAGGCACTGGATATAGCCGATGCATATGTGAAAGTGACGTCATTATATGATGTAACATGTAGGAGAAGAAGCATTTTGAAGATATTTGGTTTTATACCGAAATGACCCCTTAATGACCTTTGACCCCAAATTTGTGAATATCCTATAGACACTGGATATAGCCGATGCATATGTGCAAGTGACGTCATTGTAGGATGTAACATGTAAGAGAAGAAGCATTTTGAAATTTGTTGCCAGAAGAAAGAAGCAGAAGAAGAAAGAAGAAAGATCCGATAGCATCACAAGACCTAGCCGGTGTCCCGGCTAGGTAACTAGACTTAGCTGTGGTCTAAGACCACGAACACAGCCGTGTTGTGACCCCTTAATCACCTTTGACCCCAAAATATATGAAAACCCCATAGACATCGGTTAATGTCAATGCACATGTCCACGTGGCATCACTTTGCTATGCTTTTGTGGCAGAAGGGATATTTTGAAGGTATATCGTTTTATACCGGAAGTAACCCTTACTGACCTTTGACCCCAAATGTGTGGACACCATATAGACACTGTGTTATAACAATGCATGTGTGCAAGTGGCGTCACTGTCCAACGTAATTAGTAGAAGAAGAAGAAGCATTTTCAAGATTTTCGTTTTATACCGGAAGTGACCCCTTAATGACCTTTGACCCCAAATCTGTGTACACCCCATAGACACTGGATAATAACAATGCATGTGTGCAAGTGGCGTCACTGTCCTACAGAATCTGTGGAAGAAGATGCATTTTAAAGGTATTTCGTTTTATACCGGAAGTGACCCTTAATGAGATTTGACCCCAAATAAAAAAATACCACATATACATTGGGTAAACTGCAGATCATGTGTGAACATATCGTTACTGTCCCATGTTTTACTTATCTAATAAAAATTGTTGAAGGTATTTCGTCTTATACCGGAAGTGACCCTTAATGACCTTTGACCCCAAATCTGTGTACACCCCATAGACACTGAGTAATAACAATGCATGTGTGCAAGTGGCATCTCTGTCCCACATAATTTGTGGAAGAAGATGCATTTTAAAGGCATTTCTTTTTATACCGGAAGTGACCCCTTAATGAGCTTTGACCCCAAATAAAAAAAATACCACATGTACATTGGGTGACTGCAGATCATATGTGAACATACCGTTACTGTGCTATGTTTTACTTAGCTAATACAAATTTTGAAGGTTTTTCGTTTTATACCGAAGTGACCCCTTAATGACCTTTGACCCCAAATCTGTGTACACCACATAGACACTGGGTAATAACAATGCATGTGTGCAAGTAGGGTCGCTGTCCTACGTAAGTTGTGGGAAAAGATGCATTTTTATTTGAAATCACGTTTTTGACCCCTGTGACCCCTGCGTGACCTTTGACCCCACAAGTTTCATGTGACATGTAGGGGCATGGTCAATGATCATTGTGACCAAGTTAAGTCAAAATCGATGTAAGCATGTGAGTGCTAGAGCAAATGTAATGGTTGACAGAAGAAGAAAGAAGAACTAGACTTAGCTGTGGTCTAAGACCACGAACACAGCCGTGTTATGACCCTTTAATCACCTTTGACCCCAAAATATATGAAAACCCCATAGACATTGGCTAATGTCAATGCACGTGTCCATGTGGCATCACTTTGCTATGCTTTTTTGTGGCAGAAGGGGCATTTTGAAGGTATATCGTTTTATACCGGAAGTGACCCCTTACTGACCTTTGACCCCAAATGTGTGTACACCATATAGACACTGTGTTATAACAATGCATGTGTGCAAGTGGCGTCACTGTCCTACGTAATTTGTGGAAGAAGAAGCATTTTAAAGGTATTTCGTTTTATACCGGAAGTGACCCTTAATGACCTTTGACCCCAAATAAAATAATACTACATATAAACTGGGTAACCACAATTCATGTGTGAACATACGGTTACTGTCCTATGTTTTTCTTAGCAAATAAACATTTTTGAAGGTTTTTCATTTTATACCGGAAGTGACCCCTTAATGACCTTTGACCCCAAATCTGTGTACACCCCATAGACACTGGGTAATGACAATGCATGTGTGCAAGTGGCGTCACTGTCCTACAGAATCTGTGGAAGAAGATGCATTTTAAAGGTATTTTGTTTTATACCGGAAGTGACCCCTTAATGAGCTTTGACCCCAAATAAAAAAAAATACCACATATACATTGGGTGACTGCAGATCATATGTGAACATACCGTTACTGTGCTATGTTTTACTTAGCTAATAAAAATTTGTGAAGGTTTTTCGTTTTATACCGGAAGTGACCCCTTAATGACCTTTGACCCCAAATCTGTGTACACAACATAGACACTGGATAATTACAATGCATGTGTGCAAGTGGCGTCACTGTCCTACGTAATTTGTAGGAGAAGATGCATTTTGAGTTGAAATCACGTTTTTAACCCCTGTGACCCCTGCGTGACCTTTGACCCCACAAGTTTCATGTGACATGTAGGGGCACGGTCAATGATCATTGTGACCAAGTTAGGTCAAAATCGATGTAAGCATGTGAGAGCTAGAGCAAATGTAATGGTTGACAGAAGAAGAAGAAGAAAGAACTAGACTTAGCTGTGGTCTAAGACCACGAACACAGCCGTGTTGTGACCTCTTAATGACCTTTGACCCCAAAATGTATGAAAACCCCATAGGCATTGGCTAATGTCAATGTATGCGTGCACGTGGCATTATTTTGCCATGTTATTTGTGGCAGAAGGGCATTTTGAACGTTTTTCGTCTCAGACCGGAAGTGGCCCTTAATGACCTTTGACCCCAAATCTGTGTACACCCCATAAACACTGGGTAATAACAATGCATGTGTGTAAGTGGCATCACTGTCCTGAGTAATTTGTGGGAGAAGATGCATTTTAAAGGTATTTCGTTTTATACCGGAAATGACCACTTAATGACCTTTGACCCCAAATAAAAAAATATCATATATACATTGGTTAAACACAATTCATGTGTGAACATACCATTACTCTCCTATGTTCTTCTTAGCTAATACATTTTTTGAAGATATTTCAATTTATACCGGAAGTGGCCCCTTAATGACCTTTGGCCCCAAATCTGTGTACACCACATTGACACTGGGTAATAGCAATGCATGTGTGCAAGTGGTGTCACAGTCCTACGTAATTTGTGGGAGAAGATGCATTTTTAAGGTATTTCGTTTTATTCCGGAAGTGACCCCTTAATGACCTTTGACCCCAAATAAAAAAAATACCACATATACATTGGGTAACTGCAACTCATATGTGAATATACCGTTACTGTCCTATGTTTTCCTTAGCTAATAAAAAATTTGAAAGTATTTCGTTTTATACCGGAAGTGACCCCTTAATGACCTTTGACCCCAAATCTGTGTACACCATATAGACACTGGTTAATAACAACGCATGTGTGCAAGTGGCGTCACTGTCGTACGTAATCTGTAGGAGAAGATGCATTTTTAGTTGAAATCACGTTTTTGACCCCTATGACCCCTGCGTGACCTTTGACCCCACAAGTTTCATGTGACATGTAGGGGCACGGTCAATGATCATTGTGACCAAGTTAAGTCAAAATCGATGTAAGCATGTGAGTGCTAGAGCAATGTAATGGTTGACAGAAAGAAGAAAGAAAGAAGAAGAAGATCCTGTAAGAAAAAAGACACAGCCGTGACTAACGTCACGGCTGTGTAAAGAACTAGACTTAGCTGTGGTCCAAGACCACGAACACAGCCGTGTTGTTACCCCTTAATGACCTTTGACCCCAAAATATATGAAAACCCCATAGACATTGGCTAATGTCAATGTATGTGTGCACGTGGCATCACTTTGCCATGTTATTTGTGGCAGAAGGGGCATTTTGAAGGTTTTCGTCTCAGACCGGAAGTGACCCCTTAATGACATTTGACCCCAAATAAAAAAAAATACCACATATGAATTGGGTAACCACAATTCATGTGTGAACATACTCGTTACTGTCCTATGTTTTTCTTAGCAAATAAAAATTTTGAAGGTTTTTCGTTTTATACCGAAGTAACCCTAAATGAACTTTGACCCCAAATATGTGTACACCCCATAGACACTGGGTAATAGCAATGCATGTGTGCAAGTGGCGTCACTGTCCTACATAATCTGTGGAAGAAGATGCATTTTAAAGGTATTTCATTTTATACCGGAAGTGACCCCTTAATGAGATTTGACCCAAAAAAAAAAAAATACCACACATACATTGGGTGACTGCAGATCATGTGTCAACATACCGTTACTGTCCCATGTTTTACTTAGCTAATAAAATTTTTTGAAGGTATTTCGTTTTATACCGGAAGTGACCCCTTAATGACCTTTGACCCCAAATCTGTGTACACCCCATATACTCTGGGTGACAACAATGCATGTGTGCAAGTGGTGTCTCTGTCCCACATAATTTGTGGAAGAAGATGCATTTTAAAGGTATTTCTTTTATACCGGAAGTGACCCCTTAATGAGCTTTGACCCCAAATAAAAAAAAAATACCACATATACATTGGGTGACTGCAGATCATATGTGAACATACCGTTACTGTGCTATGTTTTACTTAGCTAATAAAAATGTGTGAAGGTTTTTCGTTTTATACCGGAAGTGACCCCTTAATGACCTTTGACCCCAAATCTGTGTACACCACATAGACACTGGGTAATAACAATGCATGTGTGCAAGTGGGGTCACTGTCCAAAGTAAGTTGTGGGAGAAGATGCATTTTTAGTTGAAATCACGTTTTTGACCCCTGTGACCCCTGCATGACCTTTGACCCCACAAGTTTCATGTGACATATAGGGGCACGGCCAATGATCATTGTGACCAAGTTAGGTCAAAATCGATGTAAGCGTTTGAGTGCTAGAGCAAATGTAATGGTTGACAGAAAGAAAGAAGAAAAGAAGAAGAACTAGACTTAGCTGTGGTCTAAGACCACGAACACAGCCGTGTTGTGACCCCTTACTGACCTTTGACCCCAAAATATATGAAAACCCCATAGGCATTGGCTAATGTCAATGTATGCGTGCACGTGGCATTACTTTGCCATGTTATTTGTGGCAGAAGGACATTTTGAATGTTTTTCGTCTCAGACCGGAAGTGACCCTTTAATGACCTTTGACCCCAAATATGTGTACACCCCATGGACACTGGGTAATAACAATGCATGTGTGTAAGTGGCATCACTGTCCTGCGTAATTTGTGGGAGAAGATGCATTTTAAAGGTATTTCGTTTTATACCGGAAATGACCCCTTAATGACCTTTGACCCCAAATAAAAAATAGCATATATACATTGGTTAAAAACAATTCATGTGTGAACATACCATCACTGTCCTATGTTTTTCTTAGCTAATAAAATTTTTGGAAGATATTTCGATTTATACCGGAAGTGGCCCCTTAATGACCTTTGACCCCAAATCTGTGTACACCACATTGACACTGGGTAATAACAATGCATGTGTGCAAGTGGTGTCACTGTCCTACGTAATTTGTGGGAGAAGATGCATTTTAAAGGTATTTCGTTTTATTCCGGAAGTGACCCCTTAATGACCTTTGACCCCAAACAAAAAAATACAACATATACATTGGGTAACTGCAACTCATATGTGAACATACCGTTACTGTCCTATGTTTTCATTAGCTAATAAAATATTTTGAAAGTATTTCTTTTTATACCGGAAGTGACCCTTTAATGACCTTTGACCCCAAATCTGTGTACACCATATAGACACTGGATAATAACAATGGATGTGTGCAAGTGGCGTCACTGTCCTACGTAATTTGTAGGAAAAGATGCATTTTGAGTTGAAATCACGTTTTTGACCCCTATGACCCCTGCGTGACCTTTGACCCCACAAGTTTCATGTGGCATGTAGGGGCACGGTCAATGATCATTGTGACCAAGTTAGGTCAAAATCGATGTAAGCATGTGAGTGCTAGAGCAAATGTAATGGTTGACAGAAAGAAGAAAGAAGAAGAAGAACCTGTAAGAAAAAGACACAGCCGTGACTAACGTCACGGCTGTGTAAGAACCTATAAGAAAAAGACACAGCCGTGACTAACGTCACGGCTGTGTAACTAGACTTAGCTGTGGTCTAAGACCACGAACACAGCCGTGTTGTGACCCCTTAATGACCTTTGACCCCAAAATATATGAAAACGCCATAGATATTGCCTAATGTCAATGCATGTGTGCACGTGGCATTGCTTTGCCATGTTATTTGTGGCCGAGCGGCATTTTGAATGTTTTTCGTCTCAGACCGGAAGTGACCCCTTAATGCCCTTTGACCCCAAATAAAAAATACCACATATACATTGGGTAAACACAATGCATGTGTTAAAATACCGTCACTCTCCTATGTTTTGTTTAGCTAATAAAATTTTTTGAAGGTATTTCGTTTTATACCGGAAGTGACCCTTTAATGACCTTTGACCCCAAATCTGTGTACACCCCGTAGACACTGGGTAATGACAATGCATGTGTGTAAGTGGCGTCACTGTCCTACATAATTTGTGGGAGAAGATGCATTTTAAAGGTATTTCGTTTTATACCGGAAGTGACCCCTCAATGACCTTTGACCCAAAATAAAAAAATTCCACATATACATTGGGTAACCACAATTTATGTGTGAACATACCGTTACTGTCCTATGTTTGTTTAGCTAATAAAATTTTTTTGAAGGTATTTCGTTTTATACCGGAAGTGACCCCTTAATGACCTTTGACCCCAAATCTGTGTACACCACATAGACACTGGGTAATAACAATGCACGTGTACTAGTGGCGTCGCTGTCCTACCTAAGTTGTGGGAGAAGATGCATTTTTAGTTGAAATCACGTTTTTGACCCCTGTGTGACCTTTGACCCCACGAGTTTCATGTGACATGTAGGGGCACGGTCAATGATCATTATGACCAAGTTAGGTCAAAATCGATGTAAGCATGTGAGTGCTAGAGCAAATGTAAAGGTTGACAGAAAGAAAGAAGAACCTGTAAGAAAAAAGACACAGCCGTGACGTTAGTCACGGCTGTGTAACTAGACTTAGCTGTGGTCTAAGACCACGAACACAGCCGTGTTGTGACCCTTTAATGACCTTTGATCCCAAAATGTATGAAAACCCCATATACATTGGCTAATGTCAATGTATGCGTGCACGTGGCATTACTTTGCCATGTTATTTGTGGCAGATGGGGCATTTTGAAAGTTTTTCGTCTCAGACCGGAAGTGACCGCTTAATGAACTTTGACCCCAAATCTGTGTACCCCCATAGACACTGGGTAATAACAATGCATGTGTGTAAGTGGCATAACTGTCCTGCGTAATTTGTGGGAGAAGATGTATTTTAAAGGTATTTCGTTTTATACCGGAAATTACCCCTTAATGACCTTTGACCCCAAATAAAAAATACCACATATACATTGGTTAAACACAATTCAATAGTGAACATACCATCACTCTCCTATGTTTTTCTTAGCTAATAAAATTTTTGAAAATATTTCGATTTATACCGGAAGTGCCCCCTTAATGACCTTTGACCCCAAATCTGTGTACACCACATTGACACTGGGTAATAACAATGCATATGTGCAAGTGGTGTCACTGTCCTACGTAATTTGTGGGAGAAGATGCATTTTAAAAGTATTTCGTTTTATTCCGGAAGCGACCCCTTAATGACCTTTGACCCCAAATAAAAAATACCACATATACATTGGGTAACTGCAACTCATATGTGAACATACCGTTACTGTCCTATGTTTTTCTTAGCAAATAAAATTTTTGAAGGTTTTTCGTTTTATACCGGAAGTGACCCCTTAATGACCTTTGACCCCAAATCTGTGTACACCCCATAGACACTGGGTAATAACAATACATGTGTGCAAGTGGCGTCACTGTCCTACATAATCTGTGGAAGAAGATGCATTTTAAAGGTATTTCGTTTTATACCGGAAGTGACCCTTAATGAGATTTGACCCCAAATAAAAAAATACCACATATACATTGGGTGACTGCAGATCATGTGTGAACATATCGTTACTGTCCCATGTTTTACTTAGCTAATAAAAAAAATGGAAGGTATTTCGTTTTATACCGGAAGTGACCCCTTAATGACCTTTGACCCCAAATCTGTGTACACCCCATAGACACTGGGTAATAACAATGCATGTGTGCAAGTAGCGTCTCTGTCCCACATAATTTGTGGAAGAAGATGCATTTTAAATGTATTTCTTTTTATACCGGAAGTGACCCCTTAATGAGCTTTGACCCCAATTAAAAAAAATACCACATATACATTGGGTGACTGCAGATCATATGTGAACATTCCGTTACTGTGCTATGTTTTACTTAGCTAATAAAAATTTGTGAAGGTTTTTCGTTTTATACCGGAAGTGACCCCTTAATGACCTTTGACCCCAAATCTGTGTACACCACATAGACACTGGGTAATAACAATCCATGTGTGCAAGTGGGGTCGCTGTCCTACGTAAGGTGTGGGAGAAGATGCATTTTTAGTTGAAATCACGTTTTTGACCCCTATGACCCCTGCGTAAAATTTGACCCCACGAGTTTCATGTGACATGTAGGGGCACGGTCAATGATCATTGTGACCAAGTTAGGTCAAAATCGATGTAAGCATGTGAGTGCTAGAGCAAATGTAATGGTTGACAGAAGAAGAAGAAGAAGAAGAAGAAGAAGAAGAAGAAACTAGACTTAGCTGTGGTCTAAGACCACGAACACAGCCGTGTTGTTACCCCTTAATGACATTTGACCACAAAATATATGAAAACCCCATAGACATTGGCTAATGTCAATGTATGTGTGTACGTGGGATCACTTTGCCATGTTATTTGTGGCAGAAGGGGCATTTTGAAAGTTTTTTGTCTCAAACCGGAAATGACCCCTTAATGACCTATGACCCCAAATAAAAAAAAAACCATATATACATTGGGAAAACACAATTCATGTGTGAACATACCATCACTCTCCTATGTTTTTCTTAGCTAATAAAATTTTTTGAAAATATTTCAATTTATACCGGAAGTGACCCCTTAATGACCTTTGACCCCAAATCTGTGTACACCACATTGACACTGGGTAATAACAATGCATGTGTGCAAGTGGTGTCACTGTCCTACGTAATTTGTGGGAGAAGATGCATTTTAAAGGTATTTCGTTTTATACCGGAAATGACCCCTTAATGACCTTTGACCCCAAATAAAAAAAATACCACATATACATTGGATAACTGCAACTCATATGTGAACATACCATTATTGTCCTATGTTTTCCTTAGATAATAAAATTTTTTGAAGGTATTCCGTTTTATACCGGAAGTGACCCCTTAATGACATTTGACCCCAAATCTGTGTACACCTTATAGACACTTGGTAATTACAATGCATGTGTGCAAGTGGCGTCACTGTTCTACGTAATTTGTAGGAGAAGATGCATTTTGAGTCGAAATCACGTTTTTGACCCCTATGACCCCTGTGTGACCTTTGACCCCACAAGTTTCATGTGACATGTAGGGGCACGGTCAATGATCATTGTGACCAAGTTAGGTCAAAATCTATGTAAGCATGTGAGTGCTAGAGCAAATGTAATGGTTGACAGAAAGAAGAAAGAAGAAAGAAGAAAGATTAGCTGTGGTCTAAGACCACGAACACAGCCGTGTTGTGACCCCTTAATGACCTTTGACCCCAAAATATATGAAAACCCCATAGACATTGGCTAATGTCAATGTATGTGTGCACGTGGCATCACTTTGCCATGTTATTTGTAGCAGAAGGTTTTTCGTCTCAGACCGGAAGTGACCCCTTAATGACATTTGACCCCAAATAAAATAAATACCACATATGAATTGGGTAACCACAATTCATGTGTGAACATACCGTTACTGTCCTATGTTTTTCTTAGTAAATAAAATTTTTTGAAGGTTTTTCGTTTTATACCGGAAGTGACCCCTTAATGACCTTTGACCCCAAATATGTGTACACCCCATAGACACTGGGTAATAACAATGCATGTGTGCAAGTGGCGTCACTGTCCTACAGAATCTGTGGAAGAAGATGAATTTTAAAGGTATTTCGTTTTATACCGGAAGTGACCCCTTAATGAGATTTGACCCCAAATAAAAAAAATACCACATATACATTGGGTGACTGCAGATCACGTGTGAACATACCGTTACTGTCCCATGTTTTACTTAGCTTATAAAATTTTTTTTAAATATTTCGTTTTTTACCGGAAGTGACCCCTTAATGACCTTTGACCCCAAATCTGTGTACACCCCATAGACACTGGGTAATAACAATACATGTGTGCTAGTGGTGTCTCTGTCCCACATAATTTGTGGAAGAAGATGCATTTTAAAAGTATTTCTTTTTATACCGGAAGTGACCCCTTAATGAGCTTTGACCCCAAGTAAAAAAAATACCACATATACATTGGGTGCCTGCAGATCATATGTGAACATACCGTTACTGTGCTATGTTTTACTTAGCTAATAAAAAAATTTGAAGGTTTTTCGTTTTATACCGGAAGTGACCCTAAATGACCTTTGACCCCAAATCTGTGTACACCACATAGACACTGGGTAATAACAATGCATGTGTGCAAGTGGGGTCGCTGTCCTACGGAAGTTGTGGGAGAAGATGCATTTTTAGTTGAAATCACATTTTTGACCTCTGTGACCCCTGCGTGACCTTTGACCCCACGAGTTTCATGTGACAGGTAGGGGCATGGTCAATGATCATTGTGACCAAGTTAGGTCAAAATCGATGTAAGCATATGAGTGCTAGAGCAAATGTAATGGTTGACAGAAGAAAGAAGAAAGAACCTGTAAGAAAAAAGACACAGCCGTGACTAACGTCACGGCTGTGTAAAGAAAGAAAGAAAGAAGAACCTGTAAGAAAAAAGAAAGACTAGACGGCTGTGTAACTAGACTTAGCTGTGGTCTAAGACCACGAACACAGCCGTGTTGTGACCCCTTAATGACCTTTGACCCCAAAATATATGAAAACCCCATAGACAATGTGTGCACGTGGCATCACTTTACCATGTTATTTGTGGCAGAAGGGGCATTTTGAAGGTTTTTCGCTTTATACCGGAAGTGACCCTTTAATGACCTTTGACCCCAAATCTGTGTACACCCCATAGACACTGGGTAATAACAACGCATGTGTGCACGTGGCGTCACTGTCCTACAGAATCTGTGGAAGAAGATGCATTTTAAAGGTATTTCGTTTTTTTACCGGAAGTGACCCCTTAATGAGATTTGACCCCAAATAAAAAAATACCACATATACATTGGGTGACTGCAGATCATGTGTGAACATACCGTTACTGTCCCATGTTTTACTTAGCTTATAAAAAATTTTGAAGATATTTCGTTTTTTACCGGAAGTGACCCCTTAATGACCTTTGACCCCAAATCTGTGTACACCCCATAGACACTGGGTAATAACAATACATGTGTGCAAGTGGCGTCTCTGTCCCACATAATTTGTGGAAGAAGATGCATTTTAAAGATATTTCTTTTTATACCGGAAGTGATCCCTTTATGAGCTTTGACCTCAAGTAAAAAAAAAATACCACATATATATTGGGTGACTGCAGATCATATGTGAACATACCGTTACTGTGCTATGTTTTACTTAGCTAATAAAAAATTTTGAAGGTTTTTCGTTTTATACCGGAAGTGACCCCTTAATGACCTTTGACCCCAAATCTGTGTACACCACATAGACACTGGGTAATAACAATGCATGTGTGCAAGTGGGGTCGCTGTCCTACGTAAGTTGTGGGAGAAGATGCATTTTAGTTGAAATCACGTTTTTGACCCCTGTGACCCCTGCGTAACCTTTGACCCCACAAGTTTCATGTGACATGTAGGGGCATGGTCAATGATCATTGTGACTAAGTTAGGTCAAAATCGATGTAAGTATGTGAGTGCTAGAGCAAATGTAATGGTTGACAGAAGAAGAAAGAAGAAACTAGACTTAGCTGTGGTCTAAGACCACGAACACAGCCGTGTTTTGACCCCTTAATGACCTTTGGCCCAAAAATATATGAAAACCCCATAGACATTGGCTAATGTCAATGTATGCGTGCACGTGGCATTACTTTGCCATGTTATTTGTGGCAGAAGGGGCATTTTGAAGGTTTTTCGTATCAGACCGGAAGTGACACCTTAATGACCTTTGACCCTAAATATGTGTACACCCCATAGACACTGGGTAATAACAATGCATGTGTGTAAGTGGCATCACTGCCCTACGTAATTTGTGGGAGAAGGTGCATTTTAAAAGTATTTCGTTTTATACCGGAAGTGACCCCTTAATGACCTTTGACCCCAAATAAAAAAAATACCATATATACATTGGGTAAACACAATTCATGTGTGAACATACCATCACTCTCCTATGTTTTTCTTAGCTAATAAAATTGTTTGAAGATATTTCGATTTATACCGGAAGTGACACCTTAATGAGCTTTGACCCAAAATATGTGTACACCACATTGACACTGGGTAACAACAATGCATGTGTGCAAGTGGTGTCACTGTCCTACGTAATTTGTGGGAGAAGATGCATTTTAAAGGTATTTCGTTTTATACCGGAAGTGACCCCTTAATGACCTTTTGACCCCAAATAAAAAAATACCACATATACATTGGGTAACTGCAACTCATATGTGAACATACCGTTACTGTCCTATGTTTTCCTTACCTAATAAAAAAATTTGAAGGTATTCCGTTTTATGCCGGAAGTGACCCCTTAATGACCTTTGACCACAAATCTGTGTACACCACATAGACACTGGGTAATTATAATGCATGTGTGCAAGTGGCGTCACTGTCCTACGTAATTTGTAGGAGAAGATGCATTTTGAGCTGAAATCCCGTTTTTTGACCCCTGTGACCCCTGCGTGACCTTTGACCCCACGAGTTTCATGTGACATGTAGGGGCACGGTCAATGATCATTGTGACCAAGTTAGGGTAAAATCGATGTAAGCATGTGAGTGCTAGAGCAAATTTAATGGTCGACAGAAGAAAGAAGAAAGAATTAGCTGTGGTCTAAGACCACGAACACAGCCGTGTTGTTACCCCTTAATGACCTTTGACCCCAAAATATATGAAAACCCTATAGACATTGGCTAATGTCAATGTATGTGTGCATGTGGCATCACTTTGCCATGTTATTTGTAGCAGAAGGGGCATTTTGAAGGTTTTTCGTCTCAGACCGGGAGTGACCCCTTAATGACATTTGACCCCAAATAAAAAAATACCACATATGAATTGGGTAACCACAATTCATGTGTGAACATACCGTTACTGTCCTATGTTTATCTTAGCAAATAAAAAAAAATTGAAGGTTTTTCGTTTAATACCGGAAGTGACCCCTTAATGACCTTTGACCCAAAATCTGTGTACACCCCATAGACACTGGGTAATAACAATGCATGTGTGCAAGTGGCGTCACTGTCCTACATAATCTGTGGAAGAAGATGCATTTTAAAGGTATTTCGTTTTATACCGGAAGTGACCTCTTAATGAGATTTGACCCCAAATAAAAAAAATACCACATATACATTGGGTGACTGCAGATCACCTGTGAACATACCGTTACTGTCCAATGTTTTGCTTAGCTTATAAAATTTTTAAGGATATTTCGTTTTTACCGGAAGTGACCCCTTCATGACCTTTGACCCCAAATCTGTGTACACCCTCATAGACACTGGGTAATAACAATACTTGTGTGCAAGTGGCGTCTCTGTCCCACATAATTTGTGGAAGAAGATGCATTTTAAAGGTATTTCTTTTTATACCGGAAGTTACCCCTTAATGAGCTTTGACCCTAAGTAAAAAAAAATACCACATATACATTGGGTGACTACAGATCGTATGTGAACATACCGTTACTGTGCTATGGTTTACTTAGCTAATAAAATTTTTGAAGGTTTTTCGTTTTATACCGGAAGTGACCCTTAATGACCTTTGACCCCAAATCTGTGTACACCACATAGACACTGGGTAATAACAATGCATGTGTGCACGTGGGGTCACTGTCCAACGTAAGTTGTGGGAGAAGATGCATTTTTAGTTGAAATCACGTTTTTGACCCCTGTGACCCTGCATGACCTTTGACCCCACAAGTTTCATGTGACATGTAGGGGCACTGTCAATGATCATTGTGACCAAGTTAGGTCAAAATCGATGTAAGCATGTGAGTGCTAGAGCAAATGTAATGGTTGACAGAAGAAAGAAGAAGAACTAGACTTAGCTGTGGTCTAAGACCACGAACACAGCCGTGTTGTGGGCCCTTAATGACCTTTGACCCCAAAATATATGAAAACGCCCATAGGCATTGGCTAATGTCAACGCATGTGTCCACGTGGCATCACTTTGCCATGTTACTTGTGACAGAAGGGGCATTTTGAAGGTTTTTCGTCTCAGACCGGAAGTGACCCCTTAATGACATTTGAAAAAAAAAAAAAAAATACCACATATGAATTGGGTAACCACAATTCATGTGTGAACATACCGTTACTGTCCTATGTTTTTCTTAGCAAATACAAAATTTTGAAGGTTTTTCGTTTTATACCGGAAGTGACCCCTTAATGACCTTTGACCCCAAATCTGTGTACACCCCATAGACACTGGGTAATAACAATGCATGTGTGCAAGTGGCGTCACTGTCATACATAATCTGTGGAAGAAGATGCATTTTAAAGGTATTTCGTTTTATACCGGAAGTGACCCCTTAATGAGATTTGACCCCAAATAAAAAAATACCACATATACATTGGGTGACTGCAGATCATGTGTGAACATACCGTTACTGTCTCATGTTTAATTTAGCTAATAAAAATTTGTGAAGGTATTTCGTTTTATACCGGAAGTGACCCCTTAATGACCTTTGACCCCAAATCTGTGTACACTCCATAGACACTGGGTAATAACAATGTATGTGTGCAAGTGGCGTCTCTGTCCCACATAATTTTTGGAAGAAGATGCATTTTAAAGGTATTTCTTTTTATACCGGAAGTGATCCCTTAATGAGCTTTGACCCCAATTCAAAAAAATACCACATATACATTGCGTGATTGCAGATCATATGTGAACATACTGTTACTGTGCTATGTTTTACTTAACTAATAAAAATTTGTGAAGGTTTTTCGTTTTATACCGGAAGTGATCCCTTAATGACCTTTGACCCCAAATCAGTGTACACCACATAGACACTGGGTAATAACAATTCATGTGTGCAAGTGGCGTCGCTGTCATACGTAAGTTGTGGGAGAAGATGCAATTTTAGTTGAATTCACGTTTTTGACCCCTATGACCTCTGCGTGACCTTTGACCCCACAAGTTTCATGTGACATGTAGGGGCACGGTCAATGATCATTGTGACCAAGTTAGGTCAAATTCGATGTAAGCATGTGAATGCTAGAGCAAATGTAATGGTTGACAGAAGAAGAAAGAAGAAAGAAAGAACCTGTAAGAAAAAGGACACAGCCGTGACTAACGTCACGGCTGTGTAAGAAGAAAGAAAGAACCTGTAAGAAAAAAGACACAGCCGTGACTAACGTCACGGCTGTGTAACTAGACTTAGCTGTGGTCTAAGACCACGAACACAGCCGTGTGGTGACCCCTTAATCACCTTTGACCCCAAAATATATGAAAACCCCATAGACATTGGCTAATGTCAATGCACGTGTCCACGTGGCATCACTTTGCTATGCTTTTTGTGGCAGAAGGGCATTTTGAAGGTATATCGTTTTATACCGGAAGTGACCCTTACTGACCATTGACCCCAAATGTGTGTACACCATATAGACACTGTGTTATAACAATGCATGTGTGCAAGTGGCGTCACTGTCCTACGTAATTTGTGGAAGAAGAAGCATTTTAAAGGTATTTCGTTTTATACCGGAAGTGACCCCTTAATGACCTTTTGACCCCAAATAAAATAATACCACATATAAACTGGGTAACCACAATTCATGTGTGAACATATCGTTACTGTCCTATGTTTTTCTTAGCAAATAAAAATTTTTGAAGGTTTTTCGTTTTATACCGGAAGTGACCCCTTAATGACCTTTGACCCCAAATCTGTGTACACCCCATAGACACTGGGTAATGACAATGCATGTGTGCAAGTGGCGTCACTGTCCTACAGAATCTGTGGAAGAAGATGCATTTTAAAGGTATTTTGTTTTATACCGGAAGTGACCCCTTAATGAGCTTTGACCCCAAATTAAAAAAAATACCACATATACATTGGGTGACTGCAGATCATATGTGAACATACCGTTACTGTGCTATGTTTTACTTAGCTAATAAAATTTTGTGAAGGTTTTTCGTTTTATACCGGAAGTGACCCCTTAATGACCTTTGACCCCAAATCTGTGTACACAACATAGACATTGGATAATTACAATGCATGTGTGCAAGTGGCGTCACTGTCCTACGTAATTTGTAGGAGAAGATGCATTTTGAGTTGAAATCACGTTTTTGACCCCTGTGACCCTGCGTGACCTTTGACCCCACAAGTTTCATGTGACATGTAGGGGCACGGTCAATGATCATTGTGACCAAGTTAGGTCAAAATCGATGTAAGCATGTGAGTGCTAGAGCAAATGAAAAGGTTGACAGAAGAAAGAAAGAAAGAAAGAAAGAAAGAACTAGACTTAGCTGTGGTCCAAGACCACGAACACAGCCGTGTTGTTACCCCCTTAATGACCTTTGACCCCAAAATATATGAAAACCCCATAGACATTGGCTAATGTCAATGTATGTGTGCACGTGGCATCACTTTGCCATGTTATTTGTGGCAGAAGGGGCATTTTGAAGGTTTTCGTCTCAGACCGGAAGTGACCCCTTAATGACATTTGACCCCAAATAAAAAATACCACATATGAATTGGGTAACCACAATTCATGTGTGAACATACCGTTACTGTCCTATGTTTTTCTTAGCAAATAAAAATTTTTGAAGGTTTTTTTTTTATACCGGAAGTAACCCCTAAATGAACTTTGACCCCAAATATGTGTACACCCCATAGACACTGGGTAATAGCAATGCATGTGTGCAAGTGGCGTCACTGTCCTACATAATCTGTGGAAGAAGATGCATTTTAAAGGTATTTCATTTTATACCGGAAGTGACCCTTAATGAGATTTGACCCAAAATAAAAAAATACCACACATACATTGGGTGACTGCAGATCATGTGTCAACATACCGTTACTGTCCCATGTTTTACTTAGCTAATAAAATTTTTTGAAGGTATTTCGTTTTATACCGGAAGTGACCCCTTAATGACCTTTGACCCCAAATCTGTGTACACCCCATAGACACTGAGTAATAACAATGCATGTGTGCAAGTGGCATCTCTGTCCCACATAATTTGTGGAAGAAGATGCATTTTAAAGGTATTTCTTTTTATACCGGAAGTGACCCCTTAATGAGCTTTGACCCCAAATAAAAAAAATACCACATGTACATTGGGTGACTGCAGATCATATGTGAACATACCGTTACTGTGCTATGTTTTACTTAGCTAATACAAATTTTGAAGGTTTTTCGTTTTATACCGGAAGTGACCCCTTAATGACCTTTGACCCCAAATCTGTGTACACCACATAGACACTGGGTAATAACAATGCATGTGTGCAAGTAGGGTCGCTGTCCTACGTAAGTTGTGGGAAAAGATGCATTTTAGTTTTTGACCCTCAGACCCTTTCGTGACCTTTGACCCCACAAGTTTCATGTGACATGTAGGGGCATGGTCAATGATCATTGTGACCAAGTTAGGTCAAAATCGATGTAAGCATGTGAGTGCTAGAGCAAATGTAATGGTTGACAGAAGAAGAAAGAAGAAAGAAGAAAGAAAGAACCTGTAAGAAAAAAGACACAGCCGTGACTAACGTCACGGCTGTGTAACTAGATCTGGTTACAGATCTGGACCTAGCTGGGGCCGGAAATGCCAGTCTTAACTTAAAGCTTGACATTTGACCGGCTATTATGGACATCTCACACCATTAATGGTGCATCACTGTAGCATGTAGGGGCTTTATCCGTCTTCAATAGGCTGAGATACAGCTACTTTTCCGTAATTTTAAACATTTTTTTGCAAATTTGACATTTTGACCTCCTTAATGACCTTTGACCCCAATATAAAAAAAAAACCTCATATACACCGAGAAAATGCATTGTTACAGTTTAAATTAAAAAAATCTACTATGCTTAGTTATGGAGATAAAAATTATTATTATTATAAAAGTTATTTAGCTTAAAACCGGAAATGACGTCTAAATGACCTTTGACCAAAAAAATAAAAATACCGTGCATACATCGGGTATCACTAATACATATATGAAATTAATGTCACTCTGGTCTGGTTATGTTTTGAGATATAAAAAATGAACATATTTGATGATTTTTGGTTTTTGACCGGAAGCGACCCTTAATGACCTTTTGACCCCAAAACTGTAGACACCCCAAATACCCTGGTTGGTAGCAATGCATGTGTGCTAATGACAACACTCTGCTGTGTAATTTGTAAAGACAGTGATTTTTTGAATATTTTAGCTTTCAGACCGGAAATGACCCCTTAATGACCTTTTGACCCAAATTCTGTGAATAATTTATAGGCACTGGATATAGCCAATGCATATGTGCAAGTGACGTCATTATATGATGTAACATGTAGGAGAAGAAGCATTTTGAAGATATTTGGTTTTATACCGAAATGACCCTTAATGACCTTTGACCCCAAATTTGTGAATATCCTATAGACACTGGATATAGCCGATGCATATGTGCAAGTGACGTCATTGTAGGATGTAACATGTAAGAGAAGAAGCATTTTGAAATTTGTTGCCAGAAGAAAGAAGCAGAAGAAGAAAGAAGAAAGATCCGATAGCATCACAAGACCTAGCCGGTGTCCCGGCTAGGTAAGAAGAAGAACCTGTAAGAAAAAAGACACAGCCGTGACTAACGTCACGGCTGTGTAACTAGATCTGGTTACAGATCTGGACCTAGCCGGGGCCGGAAATGCCAGTCTTAACTTAAAGTTTGACCTTTGACCGGCTATTATGGACATCTCACACCATTAATGGTGCATCACTGTATCATGTAGGGGCTTTATCCGTCTTCCATATGCTGAGATACAGCTACTTTTCCGTAATTTTAAACATTTTTTGCAAATTTGACGTTTTGACCTCCTTAATGACCTTTGACCCCAATATAAAAAAAACCTCATTTACATCGAGAAAATGCATTGTTACAGTTTAAATTAAAAAAATCTACTATGTTTAGTTATGGAGATAAAAATTCTTGAAGTTATTTAGCTTAAAACCGGAAATGACGTCTAAATGACCTTTGAACAAAAAAATAAAAAATACTGTGCATACATTGGGTAACACTAATGCATATATGAAGTTTATGTCACTCTGGGCTGGTTACGTTTTGAGATAAAAAAAAATGAACATATTTGATGATTTTTGGGTTTTGACCGGAAGCGACCCCTTAATGACCTTTGACCCCAAAACTGTAGACACCCCAAAGACCTTGGTTAGTAGCAATGCATGTAAAAGCTAATGACAGCACTCTGCTATGTAATTTGTAAAAACAGTGATTTTTTGAATATTTTTAGCTCTCAGACCGGAAATGACCCCCTTAATGACCTTTGACCCAAATTCTGTGAATAAATTATAGACACCAACCAAAGTCAAGTCACATGACCTAAGCATGTCACTATCACATGTTATTTGTGGAAGAAGAAGCATTTTAGAGTAAAAATCACATTTTTGCCATTGTGAGCAGGTCAAAGGTCAAATGGAGTTCAATGTCATGTCACATGTCGGGACATGGTCAGTGGTGTTTGTGACCAAGTATGGTCAAAAACTGTCAAAGCATAACAGAGCTAGGGCGAAACGTGGCAAGTCACGCACGTGTTGCCAGAAAGAAGAAAGATCCGATAGCATCACAAGACCTAGCCGGTGTCCCGGCTAGGTAAAGAACCTGTAAGAAAAAAGACACAGCCGTGACTAACGTCACGGCTGTGTAAAGAACCTGTAAGAAGAAGACACAGCCGTGACTAACGTCACGGCTGTGTAAAGAACCTGTAAGAAAAAAGACACAGCCGTGACTAACGTCACGGCTGTGTAATTACAAGAGGTTTGAAGGTAGACAGGCGACAATAATCAGGGCCAACAGTTCGTGATGGTGTGCCGAGTTCCCGCTGGTCCGTCATGAAGTCAACAGTAGACTGCCGCTCATCTACCCTCGGTATTTTCGAAGATTTGCTTGTAGTTTTCGTAATCATGAATTTTGCTGGGAATTATTTTGGTCCAGTCCCAGCAGCTTTACGGGTGATCAGCCCTGTTTCAGCTTATTTCTGGACACACAGCAGCCGAGATCTACCAATATGTAGTAGTTCGCCCCTGATCTGGAACATGTTGGCCAGTGTTGGAAGGTTGACCAATGATGACATGTTCAACACCAGCCTAATGACCGTTGAGAAGTAAATCTTCCTCTTCCGCTCTTTTGGCCCATGATGAAGGTTTAGAGCCATTGGGATAGGCTACTCCAATATGGGCAAATTTTTTTTTGGAGACTCTGAGCTGCCCAGTAATCAGAGTCCCCCTCTTGGCCTCGTTGATGTAGTCCAAAGGAGAGCGAAGCAATACGTTTGGCATCAACTTGGATGCAGGAGCTGCCGGAAGGTGTTGAAGTTCATTCACCAGACCGCCTTAGGGGCTCCACTCCGGATTTGTGTAAGGTTTACTCCCTAGCCTTTGCCTCTCCCGAGGCGCTCACAAGGCAGTGAGGTTCATCCACATTTCTACACAAAACTCTATGATTGGGACAGGAAGAAAGAAAAGATGAAGAGGAAGAGGTAAGAATAGACACAACACAAGCTGGCACCCACACTAGCTTTTACCCGACAAAAGGAAATGGACGATGATGTCCGTCTGTGGACAACCTTTTAGTCCACAGTCCGGATTTAATTGACGGCATCGCCCATTTCCTGATGCCCGTGTGGGGTTACGCTGTCACCTTCACACTGGGGATCTGTGTCCTGTACCGCCAGTGTGAAATGATTTATGTACCCATCAGTACTGGAATTCAGCGCCTTTACCCTAGTATGTGGAATAAGAACTCCCATCCTCTACGATACTTAGGACGGAAGCTCCAATCCAAAAACAACACCAGACAATAAAACAAGCTACCAAGCCAACTAATTTGGCTCACCTTTCCTAACCAGCTGTGTTGCGAAAGGAAGTTTCAAGGTAGAGTAGGTAGACAGATAGAAGGATGAAAAGTAGAAAAGGATGAAATATAGAGTAGTGTAGGTAGGAGCATCCAAAAGGGACAAAATATAGTACCCATTTGGAGAAAAACCAGCATAGATGGAAAGAATTGGCAAAAAGTGCCAAAATGCTGGTAAAAGGTAATTTTCAGCTCCTCGACACTGGGATAAGGTGTCTTCCTTTTCATGGAAAGTATGTGGTTTATATTACATGGTAGTGTAAAAGAATGGGGGTCCGAAAAAATAAGGAGGCGTGGGCCGGGATTTTTAAGTCCCTCTGGATATTAATATAAAAAAATAAACATGGCAAATATTCGCACTCTATAAATTGGCTAGTTTTAGCGTGGTTTTACACCAAAACATTTTCGTGCACATAGACAAATATTAAAACAAAGATAAATCCAAAATGTAAACAGTGTCATATCTGAAGTAAAATTTTGGATCACTTCAAAGCTGCAAAACTATTTTGAACAGACATTAAGATAAACAAACAAAACAAACCTTTTCTTTCCACAAACAAAACAAAAGTATATATCACAAGTTCATATCACAAATAAAAGCAATTTATAGTCCGATTTTTCAGTCAAAAGTCAGTATAAAAATGAATTCTGTATATTTTAAAGTTCAGCATGTTATTAACTGGTCTCTAGCTGTTCGAGCTGGCATATATTTATAGTGGCGAAGATGAAAATCGTGAAACAAATGTCCTCCAGACCGGAATAGAGTTTTTAGATTCTGATGATACACGCTGTGGTTCAGGTTCACGATGATAGTCATTTGCCTTAGAAGAAATATAATTGCACGGAGTACGAGAGGAGATGGGCATCCCAGACGGTGGAGTTGAAATGTCCAAACTCAGTGGTTGTGAGGAATCCATGGTCCTACCTGTACACTTGTCAACAGCTGGGGTGGATGAAGTGACTTGTACTGGTGAACTTGACATTAAAAGTTGTGTAGTTCTGAACATTGATGATCCATTTGAAGGAATTGTTTTAGCATGTTTAGTAGATAATTTACTACCAGTGACACAATTGCCATCACGTCCAGTTATATTTACTGCTTCTGAAGTCCTTCCTGAAACACTGATAATGTCAAAGACAATAATTTCACCTTGTCCAACACTGGCACGCTTGTGTCTAGGGTTCGGTTTAGCAATTCCTGATTTATGAATAAAAATGTCTTCTGCAGTGTCTGTTCTGGTAACAAATCCATACCCTTTAGTCACGTTAAACCATTTCACAGTTCCCTCAACATTTGTTGCAATTATTGGTACAGGTGTATTATCAGGTGAGGTAGAAACATTTGAAGTCGAAGAAACATTCACTGTCTTTGGATTCTTGCATTTGCAAGGCTGCTGATGCACAAGTTTATTTTCCAGTTCTTTAACTTTGCTTTCCAGTTGCTGTAATCTCTTTAATAAAGTCTCCATTGCAAAAACTGATGTTGATATAAAACGATACTACTTGGTGATAAAATGAAGAATAATACAGATGACACAGAGCTATTTGTTGACAACAATATATATTTATTTTATATGAAATGTCCTTAAATGGTGGAGGTGGTCTAGCAAGGAGCTGGCATGTTGGAGACCAGAGCTAGACTGACAAAACATCCCAGGTCAAAAACAAAGGGAGCATTATGCTAATTATTAAATCTCTACTACAAATGTTATTATCACCAAAACATATAATAACCATAGGCACTGGGTGGCATTGACCTTGTTAAAGAGATGGGTGACCTATGCAAATAAGAGCAACATGAGACTAGAAAGTGGAAAGGTCAACTCCCATTACATAATCAGTTTCCAGGCAGAGAACATGAGATAGGCACATGTCTTAAAGCATGACTGGGGTAAAATTGATGTAAACAAACCTTGACTGAACTTGGAACAACTCATGCATTTTTGAGGAAAGAAACACAAATAATTTGCAATACAAGTAAACTTTCAAAATGAAAACATTTGTCACTTCCAACACATTTATGAGGAAGTATACCTTGATTAATAAGATGACACACAAAAATAGATAAATTAAGATCAGGTGATGACCTTAATAAAAAGCTTCTAAATTTAGAAATGTTGTCACTTTGTAGAACATTTTTAAATCCTACCATAATCATGTCTTTCAAAATGACATATCCAAACAACAAAACTAATAAACTTTCAAAATATCAAAACAAAACACTGCATAATCAAATTCTGCTGATTGCTATTAATTAAATAAATTGGTTGTGTACACAATTAGATCAATATTTTTAATGATCCTCAACCAAAAACAATCATAAACCTTTCAGCCAAACAACATAATATTAGTGACCAAAGTTGATGACCTTACGAATTTACAGTATTAAAGGGCGCATACTACCAAAAACTTTTCAGGGTACATAACACTATAATAACATAAAAATAATACACATCAAGAAACAGCTGATCGTTAACAATACAGAGTTTTACACGATTGCAGAAATGATGGATTTGACACCATGCGAAAAGATAAATAAACAAGAAAATTTGGAAAGCTCAAGACATGTCCTTTAGCAGCCCTATTAATTTTGCGGGAAGAGATCATTAAGGTTTTTCAGGCAGACCACACAGAAAATGACCAAGTTTAATGATTGGCGGAGCATACTTCTCCCTAAACACAGGCTAGTCCTCTTTTTAAATCATACTGCAGTCACACTCATACAGTTCCTTTAATTCGTTATCTAAATTAACCGTCAAAATTCCGTGCGAAAAATACCCTAATTTTGTCTTAATTAATCGGCCCAAATTTTGTTACAGAGCCCCCACCGAAGACGATGCCGCCCCGGCATAAAATTCTGACACCAACAAAAAGGGACAAAATTTGGGCTGCTACACATCCTGTAACTTTAAAAAAATGGGTTAAACAAAACAAGAGTTAACGATCAGTGTAATGACATAATAATAATGATAACAGCACCAACCAGTACACAATAATAAATGAGCATATAAATTTCTACATATTTCCAAAGGTATAAAAACGATGAAAACAATGTCACTTTACACATTTTGCCAACCCATCCCACACAACAAAACAATACTATCAAAAAACCTCATCCCACTTCTGACACCATTTTGTAAAAGAATGGGGGTCCGAAAAAATAAGGAGGCGTGGGCCGGGATTTTTAAGTCCCTCTGGATATTAATATAAAAAAATAAACATGGCAAATATTCGCACTCTATAAATTGGCTAGTTTTAGCGTGGTTTTACACCAAAACATTTTCGTGCACATAGACAAATATTAAAACAAAGATAAATCCAAAATGTAAACAGTGTCATATCTGAAGTAAAATTTTGGATCACTTCAAAGCTGCAAAACTATTTTGAACAGACATTAAGATAAACAAACAAAACAAACCTTTTCTTTCCACAAACAAAACAAAAGTATATATCACAAGTTCATATCACAAATAAAAGCAATTTATAGTCCGATTTTTCAGTCAAAAGTCAGTATAAAAATGAATTCTGTATATTTTAAAGTTCAGCATGTTATTAACTGGTCTCTAGCTGTTCGAGCTGGCATATATTTATAGTGGCGAAGATGAAAATCGTGAAACAAATGTCCTCCAGACCGGAATAGAGTTTTAGATTCTGATGATACACGCTGTGGTTCAGGTTCACGATGATAGTCATTTGCCTTAGAAGAAATATAATTGCACGGAGTACGAGAGGAGATGGGCATCCCAGACGGTGGAGTTGAAATGTCCAAACTCAGTGGTTGTGAGGAATCCATGGTCCTACCTGTACACTTGTCAACAGCTGGGGTGGATGAAGTGACTTGTACTGGTGAACTTGACATTAAAAGTTGTGTAGTTCTGAACATTGATGATCCATTTGAAGGAATTGTTTTAGCATGTTTAGTAGATAATTTACTACCAGTGACACAATTGCCATCACGTCCAGTTATATTTACTGCTTCTGAAGTCCTTCCTGAAACACTGATAATGTCAAAGACAATAATTTCACCTTGTCCAACACTGGCACGCTTGTGTCTAGGGTTCGGTTTAGCAATTCCTGATTTATGAATAAAATGTCTTCTGCAGTGTCTGTTCTGGTAACAAATCCATACCCTTTAGTCACGTTAAACCATTTCACAGTTCCCTCAACATTTGTTGCAATTATTGGTACAGGTGTATTATCAGGTGAGGTAGAAACATTTGAAGTCGAAGAAACATTCACTGTCTTTGGATTCTTGCATTTGCAAGGCTGCTGATGCACAAGTTTATTTTCCAGTTCTTTAACTTTGCTTTCCAGTTGCTGTAATCTCTTTAATAAAGTCTCCATTGCAAAAACTGATGTTGATATAAAACGATACTACTTGGTGATAAAATGAAGAATAATACAGATGACACAGAGCTATTTGTTGACAACAATATATATTTATTTTATATGAAATGTCCTTAAATGGTGGAGGTGGTCTAGCAAGGAGCTGGCATGTTGGAGACCAGAGCTAGACTGACAAAACATCCCAGGTCAAAACAAAGGGAGCATTATGCTAATTATTAAATCTCTACTACAAATGTTATTATCACCAAAACATATAATAACCATAGGCACTGGGTGGCATTGACCTTGTTAAAGAGATGGGTGACCTATGCAAATAAGAGCAACATGAGACTAGAAAGTGGAAAGGTCAACTCCCATTACATAATCAGTTTCCAGGCAGAGAACATGAGATAGGCACATGTCTTAAAGCATGACTGGGGTAAAATTGATGTAAACAAACCTTGACTGAACTTGGAACAACTCATGCATTTTTGAGGAAAGAAACACAAATAATTTGCAATACAAGTAAACTTTCAAAATGAAAACATTTGTCACTTCCAACACATTTATGAGGAAGTATACCTTGATTAATAAGATGACACACAAAAATAGATAAATTAAGATCAGGTGATGACCTTAATAAAAAGCTTCTAAATTTAGAAATGTTGTCACTTTGTAGAACATTTTAAATCCTACCATAATCATGTCTTTCAAAATGACATATCCAAACAACAAAACTAATAAACTTTCAAAATATCAAAACAAAACACTGCATAATCAAATTCTGCTGATTGCTATTAATTAAATAAATTGGTTGTGTACACAATTAGATCAATATTTTTAATGATCCTCAACCAAAAACAATCATAAACCTTTCAGCCAAACAACATAATATTAGTGACCAAAGTTGATGACCTTACGAATTTACAGTATTAAAGGGCGCATACTACCAAAAACTTTTCAGGGTACATAACACTATAATAACATAAAAATAATACACATCAAGAAACAGCTGATCGTTAACAATACAGAGTTTTACACGATTGCAGAAATGATGGATTTGACACCATGCGAAAAGATAAATAAACAAGAAAATTTGGAAAGCTCAAGACATGTCCTTTAGCAGCCCTATTAATTTTGCGGGAAGAGATCATTAAGGTTTTTTTTTTTTTTTACACAGAAAATGACCAAGTTTAATGATTGGCGGAGCATATATACTTCTCCCTAAACACAGGCTAGTCCTCTTTTTAAATCATACTGCAGTCACACTCATACAGTTCCTTTAATTCGTTATCTAAATTAACCGTCAAAATTCCGTGCGAAAAATACCCTAATTTTGTCTTAATTAATCGGCCCAAATTTTGTTACAGTAGTATGCTTATCAACATTATACATACCTGTGTGCTTTATTTTGTATTATCTTACTGGTCAGTCTATAATATCGAATTGATTAATTCGTATTAAACAATTCATTGATGTTAGCACTGGGTATTAGCCATTACTGCCAGAAGACAGGAAGTCTAGAAAGTTGACCTCAACGCTGTAGGTGGTCTTCCTGTACTTTTGAATGGGACAGCAGTAACCTTGGGTATGTTTTAGACCACAAATTTTGGATTTTCAGACTTTTTCTAAGTTTGTGAGAGAGCATAACAAGACTATCCGTCGATGGATTTTTATTTCCGTCAGTAGATATTTTTAAAATTAAGTTTTTCATAACATATTAAAAATGCAGAGACCCCTGATGTATAATAAATTAGCAAGGTAAGTTTTGAGTAACCTTGATGAAAATTATCAAAAAAGTGCCTATTCAATTATTGTGTGGGTACGGTCCATCATCTGTCACTTGGTAATCTTGTAACATGTCTAATGGCGCTGCCCATGGCCACTCGATGAATTGTTTAACTCGAATTAATCAATTCGATATTATAGACTGCTGGTGGTAATCTCATTCCAACATTGTTGTCTTTGTATGATTCAAAAAACCACCCAAGTCCAGCATATAAAATGAACCCCCACAAAGTCCCTGAAATGCTAATCGTCATACCTAATACAGTTTAACCCACTCATTTGCACGTAAAACTTACCATATTGACCAGGTAAATCTAACTGAAGGAATTAAAATGATACACAGGTTTTTTTTTCAATATCACTTCCCAGGGACTTGGGTGGGTTTTGAATTCATGTATTCAATTGTACAGGCCACCCACCTATTCAACCCATCTCACATTTTCTATCAGCTATATTTGATAAGATATGTATCAGGTCATAGCTGACAACTGTTTCTTTTTATGTGACGCGACACATATATAGCAACAATACTGTAAACTTAATACCAAATGGATTTAAGATTTCTGATTGAGATACTAATATTATATTGGAGATTGTAAACTGAAATAAGGAATAGTAAACTTAAAGCCATAATATTCAATTTCTGTCAAATTTAAATTGTTGTTATTCTTCGACAAAAACTGTGACATAATATTAATAATAACTGTCAGAATTGTTTTCAATCAATTTTAAGCTGAAATAATGAGATAAAATGACGGACACAAAATCTTTACCATTTAACCAAGGCTCTATCCAGCGATTTTTAATAAAAAAATGATATAAAATTGCTGTTTTCCTACCAGCACAACAAATTTGGCCGATTCTAATTAGGTGAAGTTGGAACACTTGTAAACATTACAAATATGCCTACAAATCAGGTTGGAATAAACAAAATTTATTTTAGAAAATTGTACATTATGGCTTTAAATCCCAAAAGTAATTTTAGCAGCAAAAGATTCATCTTGCCTGAGTGTGTCATGTTTAAAGTGAAAATGATCTTATTAATTCTTAAAGTAAAGGATTATAATCATACCATCTTACCTAAATATGTCAAAATGTCAATTCAAGACAGGTATAAAATGCATGTAGCTGATCGGCTTGTATCTCCGCTTGTATCAAACTACGCATATTTAAGGCCATATAAAATTAATATTTTGGTTCTCGTCCAGAGGATTTTCATGAATTGATGAGGGAGGAGGTGTTTTTTTTTTTTTTTTTTTTCCTCAATGTAAAATCAGCACTGTCAGTAGTTTTCGGTCTTTTCCAACAGTGCTCGAGGAAACGATGAGGCACTTTTTTTTTTTTCAAATGTGAGATTCTGAGGGATAAACCCCCTAGAGTACCACAAAAAGACTTGGAAGTGATCCTTGTTCTCTAATAAACTTATTTATATGTATGCAAAATTCATAAATCATTCCAAAGTCTAAAATAATTAAAAAATCTTTAAAAAAAAAAAAAATTCTGACAAATCCCAGAAATTGAGGAGGGAGGGACGAGAACCAAAACATTAATTTTATACGGCCTTAGTATTACAGTGAAATATCTGCTGGCTTGATAAATACGCCCCGGAGTTGGGCAACAGTACATTGTACTCAATGTTGAAAAAAAAATCATTTCATATCATAATTATGTTTGTTAAATAGTTTTATTTGCATGGAAAGATCATAAAGATTGGGCATTCCTAGGTAAACTACAGTGTATTCAACTGCCTAAATCTGTCAAGCCAATATACAAGTAAAATAATAAATAATAATAACATAGCGTAATCATTGTTTACTATTAAATATAAGATTAATTAATTCCCAAACAAGCAAAAGAAACAAGTTGCGTTGAATGTGATCATGAATCCTCTGCTTATATCTTTTTTTCGTAATAGAGTATCATATGAAATATTGTTGATAATGCCAATGCAAATGTTCATAGTTCATTTGATAACTTTGAGTAAGCAAACTTTTTTATAACATACTAAAAAGTTCACATTGCACTTGCTACATGTTATACCGTATATCGGGTATGCATGACCAAAACACAGTGACGCAAATATTTAACAAAATTTAGGTTTGGAAATTTTTGAAATATTAATAATCAACATTTATGGCAGAGGTGAGATTTAACTATTTATAATCACTCCCATGCTAACATGCTAAGGCAGCTTGAACTAGTCACACTATTCCAGTGTAGGCAGTGGCCCCAACATAATAATTATTATTTTTGAGCGAATTTCGGTCGGGATATAAAAAATTGTATGCATGGGCAGTGGTGGCGCTACGGGGGAGGGGGGTGCAATAAAACATGTTATTTCCTCCCTGAAATTCACTTTTCCCCCAATGCCCCCCTCCTGGTGCTGCCACTGTGCATGGGGGAGGAACAAAGCTAAAAAAAGCTTCCCTTTCCACCCCTGTGCCTAGTATAGGCATCAAAATATGCAGAACAAAATTCTCCATCTATCAACCACTTTATTTTGTAATTAAGTTTTAGTGTCTTTAAGAAATTAAGTAGACAGCAATGTGTATAAAACTATCCTCATTAGATAGCAATGTGTGAGTACAGAACTGTTTTCAGTAGATAACAAGGTGTGAGTATAAAATTGTCTTCAGTAGATAGCAGGGTGTGCGTATAAATCTATCTGCAGTAGATAGCAGGGTGTGAGTATAAAACTTCAGTAGATAGCAAGGTGTGAGTATATAAAACTATCTGCAGTAGATAGCAAGGTGTGAGTATAACACTATCTGCAGTAGATAGCAAGGTGTGAGTATAAATCTGTCATCAGTAGATAGCAAAGTGTGAGTATAAAACTATCTTCAGTAGATAACAAGATGTGAGTATAAATTTGTCATCAGCAGATAGCAAGTTGTGAGTATAAAACTATCTTCAGTAGATAGCAAGGTGTGAGTATAAAACTATCTTCAGTAGATAGCAAGGTGTGAGTGTAAAACCATCTTCAGTAGATAGTAAGATGTGAGTATAAATCTGTCATCAGCAGATAGCAAGTTGTGAGTATAAAACTATCTTCAGTAGATAGCAAGGTGTGAGTATAAAACCATCTTCAGTAGATAGTAAGATGTGAGTATAAATTTGTCATCAGTAGATAGCAAGTTGTGAGTATAAAACTATCTTCAGTAGATAGCAAGGTGTGAGTGTAAAACCATCTTCAGTAGATAGTAAGATGTGAGTATAAATCTGTCATCAGCAGATAGCAAGTTGTGAGTATAAAACTATCTTCAGTAGATAGCAAGGTGTGAGTATAAAACCATCTTCAGTAGATAGTAAGATGTGAGTATAAATTTGTCATCAGTAGATAGCAAGGTATGTGTATAAAACTATTGTCAGTAGATAGTAAGGTGTGAGCATAAAGCTATTTGAGTAGATAGCAATGTGTAAGTATGAAACTATCTTATGTAGACAGTAAGGTATGGGCATTAAACTATCTTCAGTAACAAGTGAATATTATACTATATTTAGTAGATAGCAAGTCCACCCATGGTGTATTACCTTTATTACGCAATAGCAAAACTACTATGTAGGTGTGAGTATATAATTATCTTCAGTAGATAACAATAGTGAGTATAAAACTATCTTCAGTAGATAGTAAGGTGATGTAAGAAACTATCTTGCCCCTTATTTCGTATCCTACCCTTTGCAAGTCAAATGTATCTGTTTCTGGTTAGTAAACTATTTGGAATGTGCAATTCATCTGACATGATGAAAGCAAAAGCCGAAAAAGCCATTCGTTGTTCATGTGAATTAGATCTTATTTGAACGATTTCAACTACATTCAACCGAATTCTTCCAAAGTGTCAACACAATAAATTCTACTTTTGAATTAATCTAAATTTATGTTTGTGAATCAGAAAAAAGATCTTTAAATTCAAGCTCATTTCACTGGATAGCAAAGTGTGAGTATGAAACTATCTTCAGTAGATAGCAAGGTGTGAGTATAAATCTATCTTCAGTAGATAGCAAGATGTGAGTATAAAACTATCTTAGCAAGATGTGAGTATAAATCTGTCATCAGTAGATAGCAGGGTGAGTATAAACTATCTGCAGTAGACAGCAGGGTGAGTATAAACTATCTGCAGTAGATAGCAAGGTGTGAGTATAAACTATCTTCAGTAGATAACAAGGTGTGTGTATAAAACTATCTTCAGTAGATAGCAAGGTGTGAGTATATAAATCTATCTTCAGTAGATAGCAAGGTGTGAGTATAAACTACCTTCAGTAGATAGCAAGGTGTGAGTATAAACTATCTGCAGTAGATAGCAAGGTGTGAGTATAAAACTATCTTCAGTAGATAGCAAGATGTGAGTATAAACTATCTGCAGTAGATAGCAAAGTGTGAGTATAAAACTATCTTTAGTAGATAGCAAGGTGTGAGTATAAAACTATCTTCAGTAGATAGCAAGGTGTGAGTATAAACTATCTTCAGTAGATAACAAGGTGTGTGTATAAAATTATCTGCAGTAGATAGCAAAGTGTGAGTATAAAACTATCTCCAGTAGATAGCAAGGTGTGGGTATAAACTATCTTCAGTAGATAACAAGGTGTGTGTATAAAATTATCTGCAGTAGATAGCAAAGTGTGAGTATAAAACTATCTCCAGTAGATAGCAAGGTGTGAGTATAAACTATCTTCAGTAGATAGCAAGGCGTGAGTATAAAACTATCTCCAGTAGATAGCAAGGTGTGAGTATAAACTATCTTCAGTAGATAACAAGGTGTGTGTATAAAATTATCTGCAGTAGATAGCAAAGTGTGAGTATAAAACTATCTCCAGTAGATAGCAAGGTGTGAGTATAAACTATCTTCAGTAGATAGCAAGGCGTGAGTATAAAACTATCTCCAGTAGATAGCAAGGTGTGAGTATAAACTATCTTCAGTAGATAACAAGGTGTGTGTATAAACTATCTTCAGTAGATAGCAAGGCGTGAGTATAAAACTATCTCCAGTAGATAGCAAGGTGTGAGTATAAACTACCTTCAGTAGATAGCAAGGTGTGAGTATAAACTATCTGCAGTAGATAGCAAGGTGTGAGTATAAAACTATCTTCAGTAGATAGCAAGATGTGAGTATAAACTATCTGCAGTAGATAGCAAAGTGTGAGTATAAAACTATCTTCAGTAGATAGCAAGGTGTGTGTATTAAACTATCTCCAGTAGATAGCAAGGTGTGAGTATAAACTATCTGCAGTAGATAGCAAGGTGTGAGTATAAACTATCTTCAGTAGATAGCAAAGTGTGAGTATAAAACTATCTTCAGTAGATAGCAAGGTGTGAGTATAAAACTATCTTCAGTAGATAACAAGGTGCGAGTATAAAACTATCTTTAGTAGATAGTAAGGCATGAGTAAAACTATGATAGCAAGGTGTGAGTATAAAACTATCTTCAGTAGATAGCAAGGCATGAGTATAAAACTATCTTTAGTAGATAGCAAGGTGTGAGTATAAATCTATCTTTAGTAGATAGCAAGATGTGAGTACTACAACATTTACTACAACATTTGAGTATAAAACTATCTTCAGTAGATAGCAAGGTGTGAGTACAGAACTATCAGTAGATAGAAAGGCATGAGTATAAAACTATGATAGCAAGGTTTGAGTATAAAACTATCTTCAATAAATATTGTAAGAGCTCTTTAGCAAAGTCATAGTTCATTGAATTTACAACCGTATGACGAAACAGAAGAATATAGTAACTTTTCGCACAAGATTTGCAATATAAAGAGAATTGGCCATTGCTCATTGAAACGATGCTGGTATATGGACAATATAAGTGTGCTCTTTCATTTACTGACATAAATGCTCTTTCATTTACTGACATAAAATATGACCTTTAAAACCTACATTTTGGTCAAAAAATGGGTTGTTTTCAACAGATTTACCACATTCACTTTCCTATAAACATTGGATTCCGTTATCTGTTGATCTAATGAAAAAGAGTGTTTTAAGGGGGAAGTGTTAGCTTTTGTTCGATATAAAAAAACCTTTCTGATTGGATGAAAAGAACACTTAAGGTTTTGACAAAAACCAATCACAGATTCATAGTTTCCACTAGATCTCACACAGCTCTTATGATGCTATGCACGCAACCGTGTAGTATAATCATAGACTGCATAGAGGCCAGACTCGCTGTGTTTGAAAATATCTGTGTACACAGGTGTATCGAGGTGGAAATTGTGTGTAGATGCATTGATAAGAGAATCGTTTTTGTAGCCAAACCTTTTCATATGGATAGCAAGGATTGAATATAGAACTATCTTCAGTAGATAGCAACTTAAGGTTTGTGTATAAAGCTATCTTCAGTAGATAGCAGGGTGTGACTATAAAACTCTTCAGTAGATAACAAGGTGCAAGTATAAAACTATCAGTAGATAGCAAGATGTGAGTATAAAACTATCTTCAGTAGATAGCAAGGTGTGAGTATAAAACTATCGTCAGTAGATAGCAAGGTGTGAGTATAGAACTATCTTCAGTAGATAGCAAGGTGTGAGTATATAACTATCTTCAGTAGATAGCAAGGTGTGAGTATAAAACTATCTTCAGTAGATAGCAAGGTGTGAGTGTAAAACCATCTTTGGTAGATAGCAAGGTGTGAGTATAAACTATCTTCAGTAGATAGCATGGTGTGAGTGTAAAACAATCTTTGGTAGATAGCAAGGTGTGAGTATAAACTATCTTCAGTAGATAGCAAGGTGTGAATATAAACTATCTTTGACAGTAGATAGCAAGGTGTGAGTATAAAACTATCTTCAGCAGATAGCAAGGTGTGAGTATAAAACTATCTGCAGTAAAAATGCAAGGTGTTAGTATAAATCTATTTTCAATAGATAGCAAGGTACCATTATGACCCTCAAATTATTTGTGACACATCATTTTGTATTTGTCGATGTACAAAAGGGGAGGGGTAATAGAAATCACAAACTTTGGATAGAGGGATTTCAAATATTTAACTCTGGTCACTCACATAATTTGAGATACCCCTTTCCAAGGAAAATGTCATTATCCAAATATGGCTTATTTCCTTGGTCACATCATAAATAATATTTTTGAAAATAAATAGGAATTATTGAGTGCACCCTTTTTTATGCAGTCTTCAATCTCTTTGTATTTCTGATGTATAATGGAATACAAAATGGATTGTATGTGCAATATATTCCAGTTTCAGGCCCGTACACAGGATTTCATTTGGGGGGTGCTGATTTTGAAAAAGTAGATTTTTTTCCAAGGGGGGGCAATTTGTGAAAAGTGGACAAAATTTGGACCTTTTTTGGCTTGCTACGCTTGCAAATTCTGAATTTTTGGGACTTTTTGTATGCTTTTCCAAATTGGGGGGGCGTTGCACCCCGCACCCTGCGTACGGGCCTGTCCAGTTCGGTAAATAGAATATTTTCTTGAGTGCACCTTTTTAGGTGTGAGTTTTAGCTTCATATAAGATACAAATATCAGACAACGCAAGTAATTTTTATGATTCAATTTAATAAGCCCAGCTGCAGAAAGTTTGTTTTACAATGTATGAATGCAGGTGAAATAAAATGCCACTTATCTGAGGGAAAATTTAAACTGTTTCTTTCAGTGGCGTGTCCAGGGGGGGCTTTGGGTGCTGAAGCCCCACGCACTTGGTAAAAAAACATGTAAAATCAGCCGTTTTTTGGCGATTTTAGCCATTAAGCCACCGCATAACTCTGAAAGCCCCTCTGAGCCCCCCGCAGGAAAAGATCCTGGACACACCGGTGTTTTTGTTTTAAAAAGAGTATGGGCAAGAGTATGTATATACATAACACAGTTTCTTTGCAAATATTTATTATGGTCAATGATCCTGTGAAATAATTATGAAGTAAATATACTTCCATACAACGCAGAGTAAATCCAAGCATTGTGGTACATGAAAAACAATTTAGTCATCTGCGTTTAAGACATTGGTTTGGAAGTACACATTGCATTTGAACATGCAATTATGCATGCTTAAAGAAGAGTATGATAAAAGGCTGGTTTCCTCTCTAAATTGCCACAAACCATTTTTGAATCCCCCCTAAATGCTTAGAATTGAAACTCCACCATGAAGCATGCCAGTACACATGTTTGATGACAGTCTGCATGATCAAAAACTATCATGTAATATGCAGTAGTGTTGAGCATACTGCATGCTGGAACATAGTTTTAATTGTGGTGAATAGATTTTTGGGATTAAAAAAATGGTCTTCAGTGGATATAGCATGGGGTGAATTCCAGTGTCAAAAATAATCTTTTACATCTTACAGGAATGCCATTGGCTACACAACTACACAGACCTCTTCAAGAAGAATTGTATGAAAAACACCGTAGTGGGCCCGTAAAAAGCAAAGAAAAGATACCATAGGCCCGTAAAGGAAAGAAAAGAGACCTTAGTGAGTATGTAAAAAAGCTTAATAAGCAAAGAAAAGATACCTTAATAATGGACCCATAAAAAGAAAAAAAAGAGACCTCGTAGGGCCCGTAAAAAGCAAAAAAAGAGATACCTTAGGCCTAAGAAAAGAGACCTTTGTCGGCCCGTATAGTAAAGCAAAGAAAATATGTATTAATTGCAAGGTATCGTTTCTGAACCTTTTACGGGCCTGTCCTGCACCATAGTAAAGTATCTTTTCTTCATTTTTTACGGCCCCCTAGGACCCCGGGGTAACGCCCCCGGTTACCCCACCTTGTCGCCGGCACTGAGTATCATCAGTTGAATGTTTTAATCTTTCTACTTTTTGTTTACTACCTGCTGCAGGTATGAACTTACACAACTAAATATCTGGCAATTTGAAGTGTGTGTATTCGACCATGCACTACCACATACGCTCTTCAAGTAAGCGTAGGCCTAATGCGATACCCGACGATGTGTTGCACTCATTGAATGCATTTTCGCTAGTGTTTGATTAGTTGTTGTGTTTTTGATTACCTTATTTGTTACAAACAGTGGCGTAACTCCTATGGGCTCTGGGGGGCCGCGCCCCCGGGCACCCGGGCTAAGGGGCACCCAAACCTGGATAGCCTTTGACACGATAATACTTTGTTATAGGAAAGAAGTGGAAACCTTTACCCACCATGCATAGAATTACTCTTCATTTGGGTGCCCTTCAACACAAAAATTTTTCGCGCGCTTCGCGCTTTGAAACACAAATTGGCATTTTAAAGACCTAAATTCAACTTGATTTAATACCAAATTAGTGGTAATTTTTGCACGCCTGCACGCAATTGTTTTAGGAAGAGGGGGTATTTTGTATTCTTGCCCCTGATCGCCACAATCACTAGCTACGTCACTGCAGCTAGTAGCTGCTAGTGATGAGTCTTCAAAAGTAAAGACATTGGAGAATATGAAAACATTTTGTTTTATTAACATGCACTGCATTAGCTTGTATTGAAACATGAAATAAATTTAATCTGAAACACTATTTGTAAGTTATTCGGTAGGTCTATACTGTATGCCTTTCAATACCAAAATTGATTAGCTCTGCACCATGCACACCCTTGGTTAGGGGCACCCGAACTACTTTCGCCCCCGGGCACCCTGTCCCAAAGTTACGCCACTGGTTACAAATAAGTTTCAAAGATTTCCGATCAGCTGCTGAAAAGGTCTATACCATATGCATAATGGCAAGTATAAATTATTGTCCAGATTTGTTGGCTTTGCCTAAGATATGGATTAAACACAAGAATTTACAGTAGTTTGACATTTTGACTAATATTGATCTGCACATTCCTATTCAGAGTGAGCTCCTGTGAAAATATAGGAAACCAGCTTATGCATAAAACAGTCAAATGTTTCCTTACATATTCTTTTTGTTTAATTATAAAAATTATAAAAATGGAGTCTATCAAGGAATTCATCATATTGCACTCACAATTATGTAGGTCTTTAAGCTGTGCATGTTTAAAAAGTGTCATTTTTTTCATATTTTAACATGTCTCAAGACCTGTTGAGCTGAAAGTGCATTATATGAATTTCTTGAGACTCTGCAATAAGAACCGGCAACTCTTCATACAATGTTGACAAATAGTCTTGAAAGATTCCAAAAACTAAATTACTTGGTTAGCATCACAGATTCATTAGAGTCAGTAGCCGTGACCAGCAAGTTTTTAAAAAAAAAGACTGTTAAAGAAGACTAATAAGATGCTCCCGCGAGACTATATTTACACCTAACATTAAAACACTTGACTTCTATTGTTCTATGATATTTTTCGCTGGGTACAAAGTGTATCTAAAACCATGTTTAATGTTATTTAGAGTCCCAAATGTAATATTTTGACAACTCATTAATTCAAAAAGGGTCACCAATCCTACAGTCGACCATTGTTTAATAATAAACAAACACTTTTGCTTCATTTCACCCGGTATTTCATAGCGAAAATTAGTGGGAAATAATGCTGATCCAGAATTTTTGGACAAGGCTACAACACTAGCGGGCAATCACCTACACACTACTTTTTCAGATTTACTTCCAATTATACCCTAGCATTTTCTGAGATACCCTACATAAAAATTCTGATCCCCATTCGCCAAAAAATCAAGTTTTTCACAATTCTTTTGTCCTTTCCGGACGATGCACCCATTCATAATTCGTTAGGAATACGGCAGACGGCCGAATCCGGATTCGTCTTTTGGTAAATTTATTTTACGAATGCATTACATTTGAATTAGAGAACAAGGGATCAATGCTGTACATGATAGAGGGCAGCATATCATTTTTTTTAACGGAGACCAGATGATAACAGCATATATAAGTAATCAAAAGAGGGCGGCATACAAGGTTAGTTGACGGTGCATCACAGTACGGTCACCGACGGCAACCGTTAAAAAATCGATATGCTGCCCTCTATAGCATTGATCCCTTGTTCTCGAATTCAAATGTAATGCATGTGTAAAATGAATTTACCAAAAGCCGAATCTGGATTCGGCCCGGTCTGCCGTATTCATAACGATATAATTAATAATGTACTTCGACACACCAATTTATATTGGAGTCCCGTAGCTCAATGGTTTCGGCGTTCGACTCCGGATCCGGAGATCCGAGTTCGAAACCCGATGACCAACTGTTTTTTTTTTTTTATTTTTGTATTAAACAATAATTTTATTGTCATTAATCAAGGATAACACAATTTTAATCATCCAGTGGTATTGTGATATTATTTTTTTTATCAAAGCAAGATGTTTGATTCTCAGGTTTATTATTTATTATATTAAGGTTAGCCGAGCTAGTTTTTCATGCGCTTGATTTCAGAGGGGTGTAAGTTCATAACAGAAACAGCCATGCAGAAAATGAACAAGCGTACCGGGACGTAGGCCTACTTACAATAGAATATCGATCCACGGTCAAGACATGAAAAAAACCTCATGGAACGTGTTTTTAATCTTGTGAACATGGTGGGTAAAAATGCTTTAAACGAAGGATTTTCAAATTTATTCTAATAATTTGTATATAACACACACAAAAATGTTAAGCTACATCCAATGCACCAACATTTCACTCGCTGCGATATTTGATTACTGAGAAAACTCTGTTTATACGTTTTTATACGTTTTTTATAAGTCTCTTTGTGTAACCTTAAGGGCCTATTTAAAAAAAAACCTATAGTGCAGCCGCTATCAGAACAAATAATAAAAGAAATCTCTTTATTACTTTCTTTATTTATTTAAATCTGAACAACACAACAATCTGAATAACACAAGAAACTAGATCAGGTTACCAATATTTTCTCATTTAAATAAAGTTCTGTCCTACCACGGGCGATTCGCATGATAATAGGACAATAAAACATGTAATATGTATGAATGGTTGTTGAATCGATCTAGAGACCTGTCCCTCTGTCATCTTCAGCTATCGTAGAACTGTATTCCTACATGACTGTCATTTCAATTGTTATACCGTTCCGGTTGGTTTGTTGCATACACTCTATAGGTGTGAAAAATTGTTCCACTAATATAGAAGGCCAGCAGGGACAAAAACGTATCCAAAAAGAGACAACCAAATATGGAAGGCCATTAAAGTCATACGTAAAGACAAATTAGCAAAGCGGCAAAAATACACATAGGCCTATTGAAAGGTAGACTTCTCCGTAGTCCACTTGCTAATTGTGCACTACTCTGGCTATTACATTTTCACAACTGATCTTTTCAGTCACCGTACGCCCTCTGTTTGTTAGCTTCCCAAGTGGACTACTGACTTTGCCTTGAGAGTTAGGCCAATTTCTGGCCTAACTAAAATTGGTGATGATGTAATGCATCTTTAAAAATGAATCTGGCTTGTGATTGGTCGCCCAGATCTCGTTATTGTTTAAATCCTCCCGACGCGTACTGGTACCATTATAACTATACATGGTACACAACTATCTAGGGAATGCGGCGCTTTTGTGCTGGTGGATGAACGTATGCATCTAGCGCGTATTGTACCACCATGTTTAGTCTTGTGGTTAGATTTTATTGATAAACAAGTATGTTTGACAGTGTGTGAGTCCTGGGGTAAAGTTCTGCTTAAAAGTGAAAGTCCATAGTCGGTTTTTCGGATAATAAACTGGCAGATTCTAAAATTAGAATTGTTCAGTATTGAAGTGTCATTATAATTATGCCATTATGATATGTTGCATTCAATAATATAAGCCTACGTAGGGCCTATACTTTACTTTTACTGTCACAAATATAATTATATAGCCTAAACTTTTTCATAACCATTTTATACTAGTATTTTGATGTTCTAAATATCAGTATAATTTCGAGTTCAACTGAATGCGTTCATCATGATTAATAACATTTTTATTTATCAAAAATCGACTATGGCATAGTCTAATTGAAAGGAGGGACTGTCCCCACCACAGACACACAGAACAACTTAGCACAGCCTATAGGAATGTGCAACAAGATTTTCCACAGGGCTGCAAAGAACCACAAGCCACGAAATTTTGATAGCCAATAAGCTTAAGCTATTTAATTAACCCTCGATAGAGAGCAGGGCTTGAAGAATGAGGGAAATTAAAATCACAAACCGCGAAAGACCGCCAACAACCGCCGCTCAATAGGGATGTCAAACTAGATTGCCCCACATGGTTACAAAGAACCACAAACAGCGAATTTTGGATATCCACCTAAATTGCCCAGCGTGGGGCTACAAAGAAGTATGGTTATCCAACAAGCTTAAGCTATAAATTAACCCCCCTAGAGACTGCAGGGCTTGAAGAATGAGGGAAATTAAAACCACAAATCGCGAAAGACCGCCAACAACCGCCGCTCAATAGGGATGTCAAACTATATTGCCCCGCAGGGCTACAAAGAACCACAAACCGCGAAATATGGATATCCAACCAGTTTAAAAGACAAATTAGCCACCGATAGAGGCCAGGGCCTGAACAAGTAGAGAAATATTATTAAAACCACAAACCGCGAAAGAACGCCAAAAACCGCCGCTCACTAGGGATATCCAACTAGATTGGCCCGCAGGGCTACAAAGAACCACAAATCGCGAAATTTGGATATCCAACAAATTAAAACCACAAACTGCGAAAGACAACCAACAACCGCCGCTCAATAGAGACATCCAGCTTTATTGCCCCGCAGGGCTTCAAAAACCACACACTGTGAAGTATAGTTATCCAACAAGCTTAAACTATAAATTAACCCCCGGATAGAGGGTAGGGCATAAAGAATGAGGGAAATCAAAACCACAAACCGCGAAAGACCGCCAACAACCGCTGCTTAATAGGGAAATCCAACTAGATCTATAAATCTAAATAACTATCAACTGCGAAATTTGGATATCCAACTAGATTGCCCCGCAGGGCTACAAAGAACCACACACCGCGATGTATAGTTATCCAACAAGCTTAAACTATAAATTAACCCCCGATTGAGGGTAGGGCATGAAGAATGAGGGAAATTAAAACTATAAACCGCGAAAGACCGCCAACAACCGCCGCTTAATAGGGAAATCCAACTAGATTGCCCCGCAGGGCTACAAAGAACTATCAACCGCGAAATTTGGATATCCAACTAGATTGCCCCGCAGGGCTACAAAAACCACAATCATTAAAACATAATTATCTTGCTATGTCGTGGCACTTAGACGCTTCCGTAGTATAAGCCTTGCTACATAGTTTCAATTTGAAGTAAATCGGACTGACTCTGTGTCTCGCTGGCATCGTCAACACTGGGTATGTGTTGTTCATATTTACATTTTCTTAGTTGCCTTGAATAATTAAAGTATATTAAAATGTATATGTATCCCTATTGACATTACAGTCACGCGGTAGTAGTGACCAGCAAGTTTTCAAAATAAAGGGCTGATAAAGTTTTATTAAATTATTTACTGTCATAAATCAAGTATAACATAATTTCAAACATCTATTTTTCGTTTTATTCGTTTTATGGAGTACTTCGTAACCCGATGACTTTCCAAGCTTAGAGCTGCTTGGCTACATTCATAAAAAGAAAGAAAATCCACCAAAAAAACGTTGACAACGTAAAGAAAGCAGCAAGTTAAAAAAGCCCCCACCTCGGCTCACTTTTTGAAACTTAGTCCCATTTTGAATATCAACAGCAAATAAACAATAGCATCATTGCCATTAACATGCCTACTTGTTATTCGTTTGATTCAATCATTGGTCATGAACCTAATAATTATTATAAAACAAAACATATAGAGGATATTGGCCAAGACAACGTAATAACCTTTCTGATCGTTCCAGAATGCTAACAACTTAATATCGCATCGGCACATTAAAGATACATAACACTTCTGGAAATGTTTTAAGTTGATAATTATGACACAGTTTAAATCAGTATCTTTTACAAATGGGACCAAGTTTCAAAAAGTGAGCCGAGGTGGGGGCTTTTTAACTTGCTGCTTTCTTTACGTTGTCAACGTTTTTTTGGTGGATTTCATACTACAAGCAGGACAGATTATACCATCTTATTTGTAAATATTTCTTTTAATATATATAAGAATTTTCCCATTTGATTCCATTGCATATCCCTCAATTCTGCCAGCTTTACAATACATGATTGATAGCTTTGTGTAAATTGAATACTTAGCCTTAGGATAGTTGACTTTTTTGCATTTTTCAAACCTTCAGAAATTATTAGAAAGTTATTTGATAAGGCAAAAATAAATAACCCCATATTTGCCATAGAAGTAGTGATGTAACAGGATTAATTACCATAGCAATGGGTCCAAACAATTTTTTAATGTATTGCCCTGCACTACACACATGCTAAAAATCTGCATCGCACCATAATTTGTAATTCTATAGACATTTCACATTATGATCACACCTTGGTCTGGGGCGGACATTTTAAAAATGAATTTAGAAGAGCAGCAACGACACCACCTGCATTACATTCCAGATGTTAAATCTACATCATATGCAAAATTTGAGGAAAATTGAACGAGGCCGTTTTTATTTTAGGGTCATTTGTCTATAACTGGTCTTTACATGTAGCCCTATGGAGAGAGTGCCCGTTGATGGCGCTATAACCCCCATTTTAGGAACAAAAATGTGATTTAAAGTCATAATGTACGATCTTATAATATGAATTTGGTTAATTTTTTTCAAACCTGATTTTTTTTGCATATTTGTAATGTTTACACATGTCACAACTTGCACCTAAATGGAATCAGCCAAATTTGTTGTGTTTGTAGGTAAACAGAGCAAAGTTCGACATAAAGTCATAATTCAAGAAATTATGACTTTATGTCCGCCCATAGAACTGCGTGTTAAACGGCCAAAATAACAAGCAGTGTTTCTTTCATGTTACCTCGTTATTTCAGCTCAAAATGGACAGAAACCATTCCCGATCATTATTACTAGTATTATTTCAGCATTTTGAGTATATAATGACAAATTTAAAATTTGAAGGAAATCGTACATTAAGCCTTTAAAAAAAAACTGGCCCGTGCGAATTTTCTAAAATTTTCAGAGTATGTAGTATGAACATGTAGAAATATAATGAAGTAGTTGCCGTACCTGCATTCTCCAAAAAAATAAAAAGTCCTATACCTCAATGATAATGAAACCTAGGTGATATCAGTCCATGAAAGTTTCACTAGTACCTTAAGATTTGTGTCTTTGAAAAGAGCAGTATTGTATTCAATCTATGATTGCATATTATACATAGGCATGGCAGGTAATGATTGCAGCATGCTTTATAGTGCAGGGCAATACATTCAAAAATTGTTTGAACCCATCGCTATGGTAATTAATCCTGTTACGGTACATCGCTACTTCTATTATTGTTTGCTTGATTTTGCATTCTCTTTACTTTTTGAAAGTCATACCCAAAATGTGTATAGGCCTAATTAGTTTAATTAAACAGCCTGTACTGTGGGCCTATTACTTTGTTCTTGTTTTTGAAATACTGTGAAGAAACTTTTCAGGGTATCAAAATTCTGAAAAAAAAAATCTGGAATTTTCTGAAGCCAATGCAATGAAGTGTGTTTAGGCTCCAGAAGCCACTCAACTATAATAGTGTACAGATGCGTGACAAAAAAGGAGTGAAAAGGGTGTTATAAGTGTGATGTATTTATGGGTCAATAAACATGATAAACTGCACTTTTCTGAACTTTTTCTTGTGAAAAAACTTACTATAAGGGCAAATTTGGGTGTCAAGTTTTCTTGTTAGTGTTTTTTTTTGCTATAGAAGGGTGAAACTCATTTGGGGGTGTTTTGACAAAAATGGTCACACATGTGTACACTATCATACTAGAGTTTGAATTTGGAGTATACATTGGGCCTAACTGTGTTGAAAATTAATCAAGCAAACTTTGCTATAAGGGTTAGATTCATTATAATTATAAGATCAAAGGTCAGAGAAGATCAAGATTTCTGTACTATTGTGCTATTCCATTTCTAAACCACACCCACCCCTTGTGGAAGATTTTGGAATTCCAACCAAATGCAAAATTATTCTAGATTCAACCATTTTCATTATCAGTGGCGTACCATGGCGTGGCCGATCCTACCATGGGCCACAGAAAAGTTAAAATTGTGCCGCCCCCTTCATCAACAGCCCGAATAGGTTGTCCCAATCCAGAATCTAAAAAGAGGGGGGGGGTAGGATCAAAACAAATTTCAACAATTTTGTTTAATTAATAACTCTTTTTACATTTTTAGTATTATATAACAAAAAAACAGCCTAAGTTGTCAACAACCGGAAAATTTTGAGTTACAGTTTCAAACTTTTTCCATAATATTTCACTCTATTTTCATTAATAACTTTAGGCCAATTTGTATATTGTTTAATCAATTTCAACATGTTTAAACAGGATTTGTTATAACTTAAGTATAGGCCTACATTTTCTAGCTGGAATGACCATAAGGTGCAACTGGAATTGAGATGGCATTGAAATCTTCCACAGGGGGTGTGTGGAGTGTATATAGAATAGCCCTAGAAAGTTGCTATCACTATTATAGCCTAAATGGGAGCTAGCACCACTGGCTTTTCATTCCCCAGGAGTAAACCAAACCAACTTTTTAGGTTCCTTAGATGGTCCAAAAACACTTTCAAGATGTTCTCAAAATTAGAAACAGTTCTCACCATCTAAAATGTTTCATACCTGGGGAATATCGTAAAATAGACCATGGTTAATTATAGGCCCTATATAGGCTGCAATGGGGGGTAAATGGGGTTTGTTTTGTATTGTTGTATTTAGTCAGTAACGAAGCTTTCTTGACAGTGCAAATTATTTGACTTCATTTTACGTGAAAAAATTTGTTATTGAAATTGGAGCACTTAGTTTCTGAAAGGCATGTTGTAGATAGGTCAAACTATACTTTTTCTGCAAATTTTGAGATGAGAGGAATGCTCTAGTATGATTTTTAACACAATTTGAAATTTGGCTCCTGTGTTGACCTTTGATCGACCCCTACTGGCTTAGGGCCACTTTTGGTGCTAGCTCCCAGTCTACATGTGTAAAGTAAATTGTATATATTATACGGCAAAGCAGTTAGATGACCAGGAAAGCAACTTATCTTTCAAAATGTTCACCGTTAAATATATATACATGATATAGCACATGTGAGATTTCAACCTACAACTACACTTCTGGACCATTAAAGCCATAATGTAACATTTGCTGAGGAGGATACCCTTAATGTTTTTCAAAATTCAGATTTTTACATGATTGTGATCTATTAAACTAGCATACTCTGCAAAAATCAAGGCTTCAGGTGTTGTACTTATGACACATTTTGAGATATTGAATAAAACAGTGTGTCCCATTGTTTTATTCATACGATCGACAAAGTGGCATGCATTGGTGAAATAGGCACTGGAATTAAATAGCAATTTACTTTGTTTTGCCTCATTTGTTTTGTTCAAAATTAAAAGGGGACAATTTTGAGAGTGAAAATTAACATTTTGTGAAAAAGAAATATCAATCTATTTCTTATGGAAATGTTACAACATTGCTTTAACTAGATTCATTCAATATTATAATCAATAATAGTTTTTCAATATGTGAATTGATATTCCAATTGGCTTTCCTCTATCCATTGTAACCTATCTATCCATCTTAATTAATTAAACAAATATAAAATAAAAGAACACAGAGACTTGAACAGGGGACTAATACTTATCACTACACCACACTGTCCAAGCCGCCGGAAGGACTTTTTCTTCTTGTAATACTTAAAGGAGTGTTTCGTGATCCTAGCATCCTCTTTTTATGACATTTTTCAGTACATATCCACGAAAAAGCCTATTCCCAAAATTTCAGTTGATTCCGATTTTGCGTTTGCGAGTTACGCATGATTGTGTGTATTACACTGCTCCATAGACACTGCGTTGTAATTTCGTTCTGGTGCACCAGAACGAAATTACAATTTCACGATATCTTTGCAAAACGAATTAATCTGCAAGAAATATTTTGTACATAAACATTATGTAGCCAGAGGTTTCCAGTGATATAAAAATCTCAACTTTTTAGAGAAAAGTGGGGGATGAGGCTGTGGATCACGAAATGCCCTTTAAATGAACATAGTAATGGAATAAAACCAAATTACTTATGGTCCAGAAGCATGATTACAGATTCAAATCTCACAAGATCCCCTTTTATATACTGGGTACACAAAGCATTATTATTTAACACTATTTCCATAAAATCATTAAATTATCTCCCTTAGTACTGTATTGTTTGTATTAAACACTCCCCTCTAATAAATACCTCCCCCATTATTTTTCCATTGCCAAGCATATAAGCATAACCTTAAAACTGACATGTCATGATCTTGAAATTGCATGGACGAATCCTATTCTAACTTACATTTCCATCCAATTCATTGCCACATTATAATAGAATGGTCATATATTTAACTAAATAAATCGCATTCTTGCATAAAAATGTACTTACAGATCTAATTTTGTAATATTCTCCGATAATATGTGGTCCCTGTATGCGCCATTATTGAAAAATCACTTCTAATAAACTCACCCTTTTGTAAAAATGCAACACTCAGGGTGTTTATTACAAACGATACAGTATTTACCACTATTTAGTTTGATCAAGATAGATTACGAATGATATAATTAATTAATTTATGGAACATAAATGCAATGCATTATTGTAATTTAAACAATTAACAATGAATGTATACTGTGTAATACATGTACAAAACAATGTAAATACTACTACCTTTTATGGACCTAAATAAATCATGTTCTTGCATGAAAATGTACTTACAGATCTAATTTTATAATTTTTTCCAATAACATGTGGTCCCTGTATGCGCCGTCATATGTGAAATACAACTTCATTTTCACACCGTAAGTCGTATTTTGTGAGTTTTTCATTGAAAATTCAGTTCTAATAAACGCCCCCTTTGAAAAAATGCAATGCTCCCCAGAGTGTTTATTACAAACAATATTTAACACTGTTTAATTTGATCAACATAGATTAGGAATGATATAATTAATTAATTTATGAAACATATATGCAATTGCATAATTGTATGATATAATTAAGTAATTTATAAAACATAAATGCAATCGTATATTTTATGAGTTTCTCATTGAAAATTCACTTCTAATAAATGCCCCCTTTTGAAAAAATACAATGCCCCCAGAGCGTTTATTACAAACAATACAGTATTACCACTATTTAGTTTAATCAACATAGATTAGGAATGATATAATCAATTAATTTATGAAGCATAAATGCAATTGCATAATTGTAATTTAAACAATTAACGATACTGTGTAATAATACATGTACAAAACAATCTAAATTAATGCTACTACTACTACTGTCAATAACAAGCTTGTATTCTTTATATTTTGTCATCCAATTGTCTGAGTGAATGTTGTGTGTACATTGTAATTACTCATGAAACTAAAACACTGAAAATCATTGAAAACAAACTAAACAGGTCAAATTACCAATCCCTTATTAGGGTCCAACTATCCAGAATAATTTGCTGGTGGACCAGTATGCGGGTATCCATTTATACACCTGGTTAGGGAGAGAACCCCCCCCCCCCCCTAATGGTCATATGGCCCAATATTGGCCCTGCAAGTTGAGAAATTGGCCCATTACTCATAGGGCCAATTTGATGATGATATTGTTCAATTGGCCTGAAAGCTTCAAATGCTTAGAGGGAACACTGGTGGCACTGGGATTTGAACCAGTATCTGTGATTTGTGAGTCAAAGTCTGTACCACTTCATGTTTATTATATCACTGCACCTTCTGAAAACTTACACCAAAGCAAGTAGCACTGAACATGCTGAAATTAGTTCTATCATAGCCAGGCATCCAAACACTATTAACATTGTTGTGGAAATTGCTGCTCTGAATTATTTCTCATCAGATAGTAGCCATTTAATTGTTAACTTAGAAAACTGAAAATACACTGACACAATTTCAGTGTTATAATTATGGTTTCTTTTGTTCCGGTGATTACAGAGTTACCCTGAGATTTGATTTTCCGTGTCTGAGTTTCATTATCTTCATATTTATAATACAATAACCATAATTATTCTCAATCATAGGGATGGTGAACATGGTCTAAATTCTATAGAAAAAGTATATAATTTTACTCCATGCCTGATTTAGCCCTGTCATATCATATTTATGCAACAAGCATCATAACATGAAAAATGCTACGCTTCTTGCTCCTGCTTATAGTATGATACGGCCATTACTCTTTATTTCCATACTCCGATTATCCCCATGTCAACTGGAGCACGCTTTTGAGTTCTACACCACGATCGAAATGATCGCAACACAAAGTCTATGGCATGTACTATTAATTCCAAAAGGTGCGTGATCCAGTTACCAGAAAGTTACGTAACCACTTTGCTGGCGAATTGAGTTGATAAACTGTGCAACATTTACAGCTTGGGGAGGGGGCACTAGACCGGTACAAAAAGAGGCAGCCTTGTTCTTGGCAGTCCTAACCATGGCACATCTTGTACATATCCTGCACTATTGGCACATCTGCACCTGTGTTTTGAGCAGCACATTTCTCCTTGGACAAGCTATCTGCTTTATTTAGGAGCATAATGACTGAAGACTGAAGACTGGTACAGCTCAACTTACCGTACTTTCCTGACCAGACAGTCCATGCCAAAATTGTTACTACACCTTTACATTTCATCGAATCTCTTTTTGATGTCTGTCATTTTGAACATCACACTTGAAAGATGTATGCTATGTAGAAACTTTATTTTGCAATTTCATAATTTGCATATTATTAGCATATTTGCAAGAAAAAACATGAAAATCAATAAATACCTATATTTTTCACAATTTCAATATTTTATTAGAAATTAAGCATGTAGGCCGTTTGTTATGACTTGATGAATGAGCTGTTTAACAGATTTTGATATTTTTGCTTATTTTTCCTTTTTTGCCCCAAAATGTGTAAAAATCACAATTTTTGGATGACCTATATTTTCTTTGAATATTTATAAAATTTCTTAATTTAGGTATATAATACAGTGCAGAAAAGATGTCAAAATCTGTTAAACAGATTTCCAATAAATTGTTCCATTTTCCATTTTGGGTTAAATACTCAATTTTCATGCGCGGGATATTTGAAACATAAAATGAAAACATGTCCATTGCACTTTTTCCTCGAGATATACTATAATACCAAGGTTACGGATATATTTGGTGTGATCCGTGAGGAAAATCACATCTAAGTGATACGACCAGGTCATGCTTGTTCGCGCTGAACAGGTGTAACTAGGTGGTTGTATATTCTATAATTTTCCTGGTGTGTTAACTGTGATTACATCTAGACACCAGTTTATTTTTGAATTTAAACGGGACCCTAATTTAATGAGAAAAACGCCGAAAAAGAGAAGCAGATCAGTCATGACACGAGTGGATTTTTACGCATCATTATTTGGTTATCAAAACACAACTTCACAAATCGAAATTGGAAGGGTTTAGGCTATTTGCTTATGTATCATTTAGGCAATTTATCATTCCTTGTGATGGCTTAGTCTCGTGCCAGACTGTGTGTGGCTATCCCGAACAAACATGTTTGTTTGGCTTTGTAGGAGACTAGTAACTACTAGTGCTGGCTCTAAAAGTAAACACAATTACCACTTGATAAAGTTTACAATGTTTGCGCTGGGTTAAGGGTGCATGAATGTTAATGGTTGTGTTTTACACAAACAAACAGAAAATCTGGAAAGGCAATCCGCGATAGAAGTGTCAATTGATGCAACAGCTATGCAGGCCTACCCTTAAAAATATTTTGTCTATTCACAAATCCGAACAATTGCATGTCTCACGCTGTTGTTAATAGCATCGGTAAATATGATAAGGCCGAATAAAAAAATAAAACATGTTACTGGTCCCCGTCCGCTTCCGTTTTTTATTTATAAAATTCAGTTATAACTTTATGTCTATTTATTAAAATTTTGAAAAAAGATGTCGAGGAAGCTGAGATATTTTCTATTAATTAATTAATTTGTATTATTTTTAAATTGAGTCATAACTTTATTACCGTAATTTCTATTTTTTTAAATTTTGAAAACATTTCTTAAAGGTTCTGTGATCATTAGAGGGTATACCAAGAGTTATAATTTGGTACTTCAAACTCTTGTCATATATATAGACGAATCCAACGAGCCAAGTCATGGTCAGGATTTGGTCGGCCATCTTTGGTTTCCCACTAGCACCAACCTGGGGTTTTGAGCGCCCGATTGTGCAAATAAATGCCGCCTAACACCTAGAGAAGATGCAAAGACGAGGAGGGTTAATAGAATAATATATACAATAGAGGTAATCCTGTCGCATCTATTCATACATAGTGCTTTTGTTCATCCATTTGTACATCTATGAATAGATGCGACGGGATTACCTGCGGAATTATCTCTATTGTATTATTCTATTAACCCTCCTCGACCTTCTCTAGGTGTAAGGCGGCTTTATTTGCACAACTGTTGAACTGTATTGTGTGTGCATTCTTTTGTCTACCTGTGTTTTCGCGGAAGGTGTAAAACGGGTGATGGAATGCAGTTTAAAATTTCCGCCAAGGCCGAATCATTTCACATTTTGGATGCATTGTAGCCGACGGGGACCCAACTAAAGGCTGCTAGTCAGGTGTAGGAATTCGTGTATTTGGATTCGTCTATAGGAATAAATAAAAATGTCTTTAAAAAAGGAATGGGGCGCCCAATGTGAGCTTGGACGTGATATGGTGAATTCCATGGTGTTTAGATTTGGTATTATAATGATTTTTCTAGGGAAGAGTAGAAGATGATCAATTACAAGAGAAATGTGTTTGATTGGGGAAGGTATATGACAGGACCGTGTTGGATGAAATAAATGGGAATGCAGTTTTCGTGTCAATTTGCGATTATGTGGGGTGGGGGAGTTCTGTTTTGGGGGCCTATTGCGGGGCCTATTGTAGTGAGGATATTGCTTTGGATATTGAATATTGTTGAATTTCGTTATGCAGGGGTATATGATGGATAAAGACACAAATAAGTAAGCTCCCCGGCAAAATGGGGGAGAGAGGTTATCCCCGACCCGGGATCTACGCCTATGTTGATCAAAAGAAAACGTTATTTTTTTAAATAAATGTATAACGTCTGTGATACATATGCGAACACTGAAAATCAAATAGAGATGAAGGATAAAAATCAATAACAGAATATTCATTCTTCATCATAAATATAATGGGTAGGCCGATACAATGTTTACAACTACAAGATAAGAACGTTAATGTTTTGTACATGAACGTAACGTCTAGAAATGTACAATTTGATGATATCCAAAAGAATAGCAAGTTATATTTAGCATTGAAGAATTATAAAAAAAATACAGAACTTTCATTTAAACATGTACACGTAGCAATGATTAACGATGTTGAAAATACAAACGTAACGTTTTGTCATAAACGTAACATCCTCGACACATCTATACATCCTCTGTAACATCGGCGCCCCCAAAATATCGAATATTGACATGCTATATGCTATGACCTCGAAGGCAGTAAAATTATAGGATTAAGATAACTTCAAAACCATTGCTTTAAGATCACAGAGGGCTTATTAAGCTGCAAATCAATATATTATTAAAAATAATTCATTTCATATAGGCCTAAAAACAGATTTTTAGCATCTGATTCGAACCATGTGTTTAGCTGCGCGCAAATCCTTTTTACCGTTACTGTCATCTTCAAATCAAACTAAATTTATATGATGTTTCTTGCATTGGTTAGTCCAATTGCACAGTGTGATAATTTGGTTGAGGTTTAGGCTTGGAGAGGGAGTCAATGAGGTGTCATTATCCAATTACTTAGACAATAAAGAGTCAAGACACATCGTGTAGATTTCCATAATTATCTTCATAGTTCATAAATAATATCAATGCATAAACATCTTAATATTCGATGTGAGTATACGTGAATCTTCAATGTTCACTTCAGCTAATAGCTGTTTATAAATATGTGACTGCTCTCTTTAAACCCAAATCAAAGAATGCTCCTTTTTCTTTCCCTCAAAACAATTAGAATTTATTCCAGTCGCGTCTCGCTTGCTTAGACACGCTGGACGCTGAAAGACCACGCAACAAATGGCGCGATTAAAAACGCTAGATAAGCGGAGCTATTGATCAATTGGATTGATCATGACACACCGGCAGACAAACAGGGCCTATAGATTTAAAACACATCAAATACCACAAAGAAAACAATACACATTCGGATCACACAAGGTTCTGAACAGAAACAACACATACGGGCCAAAACAGCACAAAGACATAAACCAATCAATAAAACACACCATCCAGGATCACACAAGGTTTCCCTACCCTATACCACAAACCCACCGAGAACCGCGAATGCTGAGAACCGCGAAAGCCGAGAACCGTTTTAGTATAATCCCTTCTTATCTTCACTGATCCATCAGATACCTATTGTTATGAATGATCAATCTGCGTGTTTCTACTTGGGAACGGTTGGCGGGTAATGTGGTTTAGTTTAGAGTGTTACCGGTTAATGTGCCCAGTGGAAACAGATCGGTTCAGAGTGATGCGGTGTGGACACCCGGCAACCGTGATCCACCTCATGAGGTAGACGATGTGGTGTGACACCCGTTATTTCTGCCAGTGGAAACACAACGGTTAACGGTTGCTGGGTGTTGAACATCTTTTGTGTTGATTTCATGTATCACATCGTGACCTTAATAGCAGCTTGGGGTCAGGAAAATACTTTCAGTACTTCCGGTACACACCGCAACCCTTATTTTAAGCGCCTGTCGAAACGTGGTGGTTGTTGCCTGAATCGGATTGTGGGTTACCGGGTAATACCGAATAAAAATACAGAGTGCTCAGTGTAAACACGCAGTATGTAAAGGTTCAGATCTGGGCTACTAATGGTCTGTCAAGTATCTATAGTTATTTTCATGACTGTGTCAACTCAAAAATCATGAAAGGTCGAATGTAGGAAAAGTATGATCAGTTGAGCTGTATACCATCTGTGTATTTGAGAATCTATATTGTACATATACTTGCAGGTTTTATATTATACCGACTATAGTTGTTTTATAATTGGGTTTGAGAAAAATATACACTTGCATGTTAGACTAGCTCAAATGTTTGATTTGGTTTGGTTTGGTTTGGTTTTATACAAAGGATTTATATTACAGATTACCCCGCCCCGAAAAAGGTGGATATTTCTTTGTCTGTGAGTATGGTAAATTGCAGGGGCATGTAGCATCTGATCCGGGGAAAGGATATAGAGTAATGGCACACTGGGGAGGGGGTTGCTCCCATAATGACTCTACAGTTCATTCAAATTTGTACAAATCTTGCAAATTTTGTCATCAATGTACATTTCAGTCTTAAACAGCTAGGCCCTCATGATGATAATTTTGTTGAAAATATTGACTTTCACCATTTGGAGGTTGCACCAAATTGATTGATGTAATTATGAATGGCTATACATAAATCAATCGATTCTGAACCCCCTCCAAACGGTGCCCAAGAAAAGTGCCCCGCCCCCTTGCCCCTAACTATGCCACTGGGTTGTCATAGCATGCAAGTGCATTGATTTGTGAACAAGTAAAAGCAAATTGTACAAAGCTTACTAAACTTAAGCTGTGCCCCACCTAATAATCATCAATATACATGTGAAATAAATATTCACTAAATGTTGCCTGCACACAGGCAATGTGCCCAGGCAAACTACAAGTTGTCTATTAAAACTACTAAAGGGGTTGGAAGCATAAAGAAGCAAACTGATGATCTAAAACATGAGATAATTTAATAATATATGTTTGGTAATCGTGAAGGGCCACTTAGTGTTCCTCATTCCTCTTGCTCAATTTCTTGTTACCAAGTTGAGATAATTTGTATGGTTTACAATCAGCATGGTCAGTGCTGTAAAAAAGCACAACAATTGCTCTTGTAGATCACATTAGTCGCTAATGAAAATTTTGTCCACATGGCCAAGTAATAAAATTAAAATCATTGCTGTAAACATTCGCCTAAAGGCGCTATGGGCTGCCGGCTGCCTCGACCTAACTGGAATTTTAGGCACAATCTGAAAGTGTCTTCCCGTAAAAATCCCAACAGCAAATAAGCGCACATACTCTTAATTCTTGTTGGGATTTTCATAGCAGGGAGTTCTCTATTTGTACATGAAATTTACCCCAATGCAAAGGAGCCCATGTGCGCCATTAGGCGAACGTTTACGGTATCTGTGTATACTCATCATTTTTAAGTGCATCATCAGGATAAGGTGGATCTTTTGTTGGTGTATGTATTTTTTGGACATCCTCACAACTTGAGCTTGATATATAACAAACAAGGGTGAGAATCTTCAATCACAACCACAGGATCACAAAGTACCTCTTTAAAGTCATATTCAGAGATCCATCAATCCCAACACTTTTAGAATATTTAGTAATGCAGTATAATACAGAATATTTTCCTGTCAAGAGAGACAGAATCTGAAAAGGCACCAAGGCATAAAGAATTCTGTGCAAATCCAACATATTAGGACTCAATCTCAAAGATATGGGCGTAATATTTCTGAAAAGGAAATAATCTAAGGATATTTCCCCAATTTATCAAGCATTTATAAGCAACTTCAAGAATTTTACAGATTTCTTTTTTGTCCTTGACAGATCTCTAAAGGTCCATTAACAGACAAATGTGCAGAAACTTAAAACTTATAACAAACTTTAAAACTTAACACTGCAGGTCTCTTATTTTATCCCTTGAGAAAGAAAAGTTTTGTCTTTTCGAAACGTCAGGTTTTTAACTTTGTTTATATGTCTTATGTTACTCCCCCATTGGATGTTGTGTCATATTTTCCCTGTTATTAATTTTGTAAGTAGATAGATATGAACCAAAAATGGTTGAAAAATGCCAAATTTGGTAGAAAATCATAAAACATGAGTTTGACCCACTTAAGAAAGAAAACAAATTCTCCTTTTCCCCAACTTACACAAAAAAATTGAACAAATTCTCCTTTCATCCACCTTTTAATGAAAAAAAGGGGGGCAGTTTGCTTACATACACCTTAAGAGAATTCCCTTGTCACCCACCTTTTAAATGGGAACATAAAAGACAACTAGACTTAGCTGTGGTCCAAGACCACGAACACAGCCGTGTTGTTACCCCCTTAAAGACCTTTGCCCCCAAAATATATGAAGACCCCCTATAGACATTGGCTAATGTCAATGTATGTGTGCACGTGGCATCACTTTGCCATGTTATTTGTGGCAGAAGGGGCATTTTGAAGGTTTTCGTCTCAGACCGGAAGTGACCCCTTAATGACATTTGACCCCAAATAAAAAAATACCACATATGAATTGGGTAACCACAATTCATGTGTGAACATACCGTTACTGTCCTATGTTTTTCTTAGCAAATAAGATTTTTTGAAGGTTTTTCGTTTTATACCGGAAGTAACCCTAAATGAACTTTGACCCCAAATATGTGTACACCCCATAGACACTGGGTAATAGCAATGCATGTGTGCAAGTGGCGTCACTGTCCTACATAATCTGTGGAAGAAGATGCATTTTAAAGGTATTTCATTTTATACCGGAAGTGACCCCTTAATGAGATTTGACCCAAAATAAAAAAATACCACACATACATTGGGTGACTGCAGATCATGTGTCAACATACCGTTACTGTCCCATGTTTTACTTAGCTAATAAAATTTTTTGAAGGTATTTCGTTTTATACCGGAAGTGACCCCTTAATGACCTTTGACCCCAAATCTGTGTACACCCCATATACTCTGGGTGACAACAATGCATGTGTGCAAGTGGTGTCTCTGTCCCACATAATTTGTGGAAGAAGATGCATTTTAAAGGTATTTCTTTTTATACCGGAAGTGACCCTTAATGAGCTTTGACCCCAAATAAAAAAAAATACCACATATACATTGGGTGACTGCAGATCATATGTGAACATACCGTTACTGTGCTATGTTTTACTTAGCTAATAAAAATGTGTGAAGGTTTTTCGTTTTATACCGGAAGTGACCCCTTAATGACCTTTGACCCCAAATCTGTGTACACCACATAGACACTGGGTAATAACAATGCATGTGTGCAAGTGGGGTCACTGTCCAACGTAAGTTGTGGGAGAAGATGCATTTTTATTTGAAATCACGTTTTTGACCCCTGTGACCCCTGCATGACCTTTGACCCCACAAGTTTCATGTGACATGTAGGGGCACGGTCAATGATCATTGTGACCAAGTTAGGTCAAAATCGATGTAAGCGTTTGAGTGCTAGAGCAAATGTAATGGTTGACAGAAAGAAAGAAGAAAGAACTAGATTTAGCTGTGGTCTAAGACCACGAACACAGCCGTGTTGTTACCCCTTAATGACCTTTGACCACAAAATATATGAAAACCCCATAGACATTGGCTAATGTCAATGTATGTGTGTACGTGGCATCACTTTGCCATGTTATTTGTGGCAGAAGGGCATTTTGAAAGTTTTTGTCTCAAACCGGAAATGACCCTTAATGACCTATGACCCCAAATAAAAAATACCATATATACATTGGGAAAACACAATTCATGTGTGAACATACCATCATTCTCCTATGTTTTTCTTAGCTAATAAAATTTTTTGAAAGTATTTCGATTTATACCGGAAGTGACCCCTTAATGACCTTTGACCCCAACTCTGTGTACACCACATTGACACTGGGTAATAACAATGCATGTGTGCAAGTGTTGTCACTGTCCTACGTAATTTGTGGGAGAAGATGCATTTTAAAGGTATTTCGTTTTATACCGGAAGTGACCCCTTAATGACCTTTTGACCCCAAATAAAAATACCACATATACATTGGATAACTGCAACTCATATGTGAACATACCGTTATTGTCCTATGTTTTCCTTAGATAATAAAAAATTTGAAGGTATTCCGTTTTATACCGGAAGTTACCCCTTAATGACCTTTGACCCCAAATCTGTGTACACCTTATAGACACTGGGTAATTACAATGCATGTGTGCAAGTGGCGTCACTGTTCTACATAATTTGTAGGAGAAGATGCATTTTGAGTCGAAATCACGTTTTTGACCCCTATGACCCCTGCGTGACCTTTGGCCCCACAAGTTTCATGTGACATGTAGGGGCACGGTCAATGATCATTGTGACCAAGTTAGGTCAAAATCGATGTAAGCATGTGAGTGCTAGAGCAAATGTAATGGTTGACAGAAAGAAAGAAGAAAGAAGAAAGAAAGAAGAACCTGTAAGAAAAAAGACACAGCCGTGACTAACGTCACGGCTGTGTAAGAAGAAGAACCTGTAAGAAAAAAGACACAGCCGTGACTAACGTCACGGCTGTGTAAAAACGAATCCCTTTTCACAAACCCCTTTTAGATATAAAAGCACCACAGAAAAGTGCAAGTGAAATTTATTACATTAATGTCAAATAATATAAATTACCAATACAACTACCCCTTTTTCGCAAACATAATCAGAAACTAATAGTCAATTTTCATTGGCTTTGAAAACCTGAAGACGAGGTCAAAACTAAACCTTTTTATCTAAGGTTTCTTGCTCAACTCCTTCATCAATTGTGGCATATCTTGGTCCAAGACCTTGTCCGAATACGCCCTGATATACATCTTTCCGGCAGCAACCAATCCTAGCCAGCCATCCCATTCCTCATATTTGTAGTCTTCTTCAACCATCAATGGAATGATTAACTTTTTGCTCTTGACAGCATACTGACCCTCTGAGGAAAAGAAAACGTAAGACATGGTTAAAGATTTTCACTAGACATAAAGTGTAACATTCAAAATCAAAATCTATTATGCAAGAGCTTTTAACCCTAATCCTATGGCGGCATCAATAATTTTTTGTTTGGGGTGGCATGGGGAAAGAATTTATGTGAGGGGCAAAATCAACAACCTTTGCGCAAAATTGCTGCAAAAAGTGAAGATTGTTGTAATTTTAGGTTTTTACGGGGGGGGCAAGAGTTCTGACTGGAGCCATTTTTCGCCCACCATGCCCCATGGTGCCACTAACAAGGCAGGGTACCATAAAAAAAATTCAATCAGAAATATAACTTATAGGGAGGGTCATACATCATACATATATTTCAGCTCGCAATAAGGGGGGGGTCATAAAATAGACTCACATATTTATGTACTCCTTCCAAAGAAAGAGGGAACCCTTTAACAATAAAGCCCTTTTTAGCCGGATAATGGGGAAAATAGTGTAAAATACCATTTTTGCATGCTTCGCGCACATCATCCCAATAAGGCCCTTTTCGGGAAGCTCGAAGACATACAGTCTCTATTAATTGTATGCTGCAACTGCAATTTTTTTTTTCTGTGCCCCCAAAATTTTATTTTGCCTCCCCCCCTGACCAAGAAAGCTGGCTACGCCCCTTTGCATGCTCAACAAATACCTTTTCCCTGGAGATTTTCAATACAAAGTGCACAAAATATAACAATTTTATCATTAATTTGGCCAATAATAATCAAGTTTAAATTTTGGTGCAAAATTGACCAAAACAATATGTACAATGTAGTATTGGTCCAATTTTTGTTTGAATATAAAGTGCAATCCTGAACATACCTAATTGACAGTTGGGACTTGTTTTGTATGATCTGGAAACACACATCAGGATTGTATCTGCCTTCTCCACTCCATTAGCCATTGCCTCATAAATGTTGCCTTCTGGAAATTGACAAAACATAAAGATTGTGATTACGGAGGTGAGGTAAATATTGTTGTATTGAGATCAAGAGTTTAAATCCTTCTCTATGGATTATCATAGATGCAATTTCATGCTAATATAAAAATGTTATATGTGACCCCCGGGGGAGGCACTCCCTATCTGAAATGGCAGGGATGTGCCTCGGCCATGTTAAAAGTTGGGGTCATTCAGTACACAACCTGAATAAAAATGGGGTCATTCGGTATGAAACTTTGAAAAAATGATGGTCATTAGGGTAACAAATTGTAAAATGGGAGTCATTGGGTACAGGATTGCCAAAAAAGTATCATTAAGTACACATAAATAAGTGCCATAAGGGGACATTGGGTACAAGCCGGGTTGAAAAAGGGGGGTCTATCCTGAGGCACATGATGCATATCTGTTATGGAAGTGCCCCTCCGGACATGATGCAGTCATGTCTACAGTAGAATTCATCTCGACCTTTGCAGGACTTAAACCCCATTAAAAGCTATTAAACCAAGATAACACTCATTGAAACAGCTCAACTGATTAAATCGGATCTTCTCTGGTTGTGCACATGTGTCTGTTTTCATGTGCGATATCGCAATAAAGCTGGTATTATAGCTTCAGTTGGGTAACCGATTATAAAGGAAACGAAAGGAAACAATGGTATGTGTACCTTTGTTCACGAAATGAGACAATGGCCTGCTTTTTGTAAACCAGCATTCTTGAAAATGAGCAACATAATGATTGTTGACTTAACACGGTTTGGAAACAATTTCTTCATATTTTTGGTGTTATCTGTCGTTTACATATCCTTCCTAAAACACAAAAGTGCGACCCTCTCCAAACACCTAAATTATAGCTAAAAATTTAGGACATGTTACAAAACTATATTGTCTAGAATTTTAGAAGAGTACTTTTAATATTGGCCGGTTATTTTTCACACAGCGATGTTAACTAGGCAATGTACTATTACCTATAACATTAACTAAAACACCAAAGTACGAATATTTCCAAACATCTAAATTAGCTAAAAATTTAGGACATGTTAAAAACTATATTTTCTAGAACTTTAGAAGAGTACTTTTAATATTGGCCGGTTATTTTTCACACAGCGACGTTAATATCCCCATACTTTTAACGTAGGGCTATTTGTAGAGGTCACGCGTCAATGGGAAAGAGCACTGTGTATTGTGTATAGGAAAACGGACAGTAACTGCAGTATGATGTGACCAGCTCCATCAAAACCCGGAACAAGTCACCAGACATGTTTTTGAGTTATAAATTGTAGGCATTTAAAGATCCCTGAATGTACTTCAATATTAAAATGGCTTATTTAATCAATAAATGACAGATGAATTTTGATAATCCCTATTCAATTCTGTGTAAGGCAGGAACTAATTGACCCATTTCTCAGAACAGCAGCTTCGCAAAGAATATCAATGTATCATTTACAAAATTATCCATATCTTGAAAAGTATTGATACTATGTATATAATATTGGTATCATTTTAAAGCTTATTGTCTAGTGTTTATATTTTAATTCAAATCATGGAATGTCAAATATGCAACTTGTTCCTGGTTTTGACAGATCGGGTCACATAATTATGTTCTGCCAGGAAATGTGCTTGAAACAGTGTGTATTGGATTGTTAAGTAGCATGAACTCTGCACATAATTTGGCCTCTGATAACAATGTTTTTCAGTGTACAGATATCGTTGGGGAGCAATTTGATTTACTTCGATAGACTGCAATAATATTCATGACACTGCTGCAGCTGGAAAAATCGGACCACTTTGCAGCAACTGACTGTGAAAACACAGAGAAGTGATATTATATATTGAAAAAGACTGCCCTCTGATACTTTGCAAAGAGCTGCAAAGCCCATATCATGTCACATGCCGCTGATATTCCAGGTGGTGAGATGTATCCCTATATCAATTCACAATGTTATGAGTTCCGCCTATTATGAGCTGATCAGGGTATAATACCATTACCAGTATTAAATATTAAATGGACAACAAAAAGACCTGCAAAAAGACAGTTTTAGCATATTCTCATCATGGTTAATACCACTATGTCAGTGAAAGCAGAGCAGATAACAATATGAGAACTAGATGGCTGATTCCATTGGTAAGTTTAAGTCGGGACATGTGAAAACATTACAAAAAAAAAAAGCCAATTTCCTATTATATGATCGTATATCATGCCCCCGATTGTAATTGGCCCATATAAAGCTTCCAGTAATATACACAGAATATTAACTCTCTATCTGCCCTGGGTGCAATACAGAATACTACAGGCTGGGAGCCCCCCTTGAATGAGGGGGGGGGGCAACACATAAGGCACCTCCAACCACACTAATCAAGCTAATATGTTACCAGAATATTAACTCTCTAACTGCCCTGGGTGCAATACAGAATACTACAGGCTGGGAGCCTCCCCTTGAATGAGGGGGGGGGGCAACACATAAGGCACCTCCAACCACACTAATCAAGCTAATATGTTACCAGAATATTAACTCTCTAACTGCCCTGGGTGCAATACAGAATACTACAGGCTGGGAGCCTCCCCTTGAATGAGGGAAGGGGGGGGGCAACACATAAGGCACCTCCAACCACACTAATCAAGCCAATATGTTACCAGAAATTTGGCCAAACAAAGTTTGTGGGCTATTTGTATAGCGCTAGTCCGATGAACCCGGAGGAATATTTCGCAGGGAGAGGTGGCATCCGGGGGTGGCATGGGCCCGTTGGTCGCCTGTCCATGCCATAACTGACAACCAGCACGCGAGGCCTAGTGCCCTTTTTGCCCCTTGCCACACCCTTGACCCGGGCCCTTGACGCATGGGCACCATACACCCTCCTCTTCAGCATGCCAATTAATAATTTAATATTCTTGGATGTTTTCGAGCAAAGACAATGTCCTCATATAGGCCTATTTACTGGTGCAATCAATATTACCTGTTCTGGGCTTTGCCTAGCTATCATGGTCATGCTCTGCCATTCTACCTCTGCAGCTTTCCATGCCCCTTTTAATTTGCTACTTTTAACAATGCACCATTGTAATCTTTGTAAAACTTTTGGTAGCAAATGGGGAATCAAATTGCAGCTAACAAGTTTCAGAATTACTGGACCATATCAATTGTCATATTAATTGTGGTCGCGATAATATAAATGCATAAAAAGGGTAGTTTTCCACGTGTATCGTGTTTAGGATGTGGAAAATTGGAAAAAAGGGTAGCAAAATTGCAATTGCTAATACACGAAAATGAAATTTAGGGTATGAAAGTTGATGCAAGGAACAAAATCCCTGTTTAGGGTGTGAAAACAGGCACATGTTACCTGTTTAGGGTATCGTTTTAGGCAAGGGTTAAATCCTTGTTTAGGTTTAGGGATTATCGCGAACTGTGTACAGGCCCACAATAGGAGTGACACCCCCCCCCCCGGGACTTTCTTTTTGTGTTGTGTTTAGTATACATGTACTATCAAACTCACTCATATTGTTAACGTCCATCCAGACAGAAAATCCTCTGCTGGTGAGGTTGTCTCTTATTAGGATGGCCCTTTGTTGCTGACCCCAATTATAACTAATCATAATGTGAGGTGCATCCATGGTTTCTTGGTAGGATGGAGGAGGTTGGCGAGGATGGGCCTGTGCAGATGATGAAGGTGATCGAGATGCTGGCTGACTTTGCTGCTCTACTGGTGGTTCCTCATGAATGTCAACCAATCCTAGATTGTGCAGGAGACCTTGACTTGGATTACAAAAATCTGAATTTTCTGATGATCTCATTTCCTTCAGTGCTGCAATGGGTAGATATAAAATCATTATTGGTATTTGTAATGAGCTGCATATTTGTAACGAGCTGTATCCATTAAACAAACTTAGAATCAAGTAAAATTTGGCAGATGTTAAAGCCATATTATAACATTTGCTGAGGAGGACACCCTCAATATTTTTCAAAATTCTGTTTTTGACATGATTGTTATGTAAACAAAACCAAATTAAAACGTCACCACTAGTTCCATTCCCATTTCATCAGAGTCTGAGTTTATGGCAAAATAATTTATAAAATAATTTTCTATACACTTAATTTACTTCGAAGGTGGATACCAAAATTGAAGTTTAATCATCGTGAGCATAGGAACCTCCTATCAATGTCAAATATTTTCCAGATTTTATGGAAACTACTGAGAGCACAATGTAGGTATATAGTGCTTATAAAAACAATGACTCAGACAGACAGATCAGTACTTTCCCTAAGTGATATTCTGTTCTAGAAGAAGGGGTCATTACCTTGCAATGCTGATGTATCTGTATACATGAAATGAGCCACCATCACATCCAGGTTACTCTCTAGGAAGGACAGCTTCCACAAGGCTTCAACTACATCTCGCTTGTCCTCCTCATCTGTAAACTCGGGTCTCAGTATTGCAGTAAGTGTGGGTAAACCTCCATGCTGTATAATGGACTCCTTGTTGGCATCATTGTTTGCTAGATTGTTGACTGTCTCTAATACTCCACCCAGAGTTGTATCAAATACCTTCTGTTTACCATCAATGTTAAATTTAAATCTACATCTCCTATTATCAGACTGAGCTGCTTTGTGTATTGTATCCATCAGTGTCACTATGCATTCACCTGATGTTGCAATGCGTTGGCTTTCCTTCTCATTTACTATATAAGCTAGTACACGGAGACTGTCCATCCTTGTCATTACATTATCTGACTCTGCAAACTTCATCAGGGTGTTCACAGCATTTACTGCTCGGTAGATAGGAATAGCATTTGGTGCTGAGCTCAGGTTGTGCAAGTTATATAGGCTGGTTGTAATGAGAACTCTTTGTTTTGTATCTTTGGTGTTTGGATCATAGGAATCTAGTTCCTTTATGAGTGAACCTATAATACCATTCTTGATAAGCTCCACACTCACTTTTGTAGCTACTGATCTGGTATTTATCATATCTGCTAAGTGACTAAGTAGTAATCCAGTATTGCAACGAAAGTCAAACGCAACCTTTCCAGTAGATTTAACAATCTTGACTATCAGTTGTGCCAATCCTTGTTGCAGCATGAAGTCAACCAACCTACTGCATATCTTTTGGTAGTTTTCATCATCACAAAGAAGGAAACAAATCTCATCAAACTTGTTCATTGTATCACTCACTTCTTGTGTGAAGTAGTCATCCCTGGATTTCAGATCCTCAAGATAGGACCCAATTTCATGTTTTTTCTCCTCAAACAGGGCTTCCAACTCTCTTTCTGTCATTGTCTCTGATTTTTCTGTCATTTTGATCAGTTATGGTCGGTACCTCTTGGTCTGAAAAATAAAATATAGGGTTTGGAAAATTAACATACAAGTAAATAAAAGTGAAGTAAAATGAAATCAAATGAAATAAAGTAAATAAACAGATGAATTGATTATGTAAACCAATAAATTAATGAACGATTGAGCAAACCCTTAACTGTTGGAGGCATAGGAATTTATCCCTTATTGGGAAAGTTACTGTCATTAAGTCCCTTTTGCTGCCCCAACTTCTTTATTTGTTTTCAGTTCTTTGCATTAATATCCCCAAACCCTTTTTTAAAAAGTTGAATCACTTGTTTTACAAATTCATTTGGAATGGGAGTAACGATAGAGTCAAGCGGGACATTTTATGTAATGATTTTGAACATGGTGGGCTTTGCATGTTTAATCCTCTTGTGTTTTCTCAGGCTCAAAAATTTATTTGGATTAAGCACTTGCTTGACTCTGACTATTCTAGCCTTTGGAAGCACTTGGAACTTTCTGTTCTGAAAAATTTTCATTCTGACTGGGGAGTCTTGTTTAGGTTTAGGTCTGATGCCCCTGATTGTGTTTTGAATACCTTATCTAACTGCCAGCTTGTAGAATGTATTAAACTTTTATATAGGAACAAAATCAAGGAGAATTTAGACTTGTCTGACTTTCACCTTCAGGACCCAATCTGGTGGAAGAAAAATGTTCGGCTGAAAACGAAAAGGTTTTTTTTTTACCCTGAGTGGGATGAAAAGGGTATTCATCAGATTTCAGATCTTTATTATGGTAACAATTTGGTCATTTGAAGATTTAGTGGTTGAATTTGATATTCCTATTAGTAACAGGAGAAAATATAATTCTTTAATGAATGGGATTTATTTGAACTGGTTTCAGAATTCCAAGAACATTCAGGAGGATGTTTTCACTAAAATCTCTGCTGGCCTTGTGGGTGAGGCCAAAGTTCCCAAACATGTCTACTCTATTATGACAGTACGACAGCAACTTAGCTCACTTCCGGTAATTTTTACCGGCGTGACCTTTGCTGTTACGTAACGTAATGTTGTAAATCAGGTGGCAAATACAGTTTTTCAGAAAACATCAAAAAAATGGAATACACGAGTGGTTTCTCCCTTCATTTCCATATTGAGCCCATAGATAAGATATGAAACATGAGTATAAGGCAAACAGTAACGTGTAAAAGTCCAATTATTGTGGAGAAAATGAATGTTTATTGTGCGCGAAGTAGCCTATAAAATGAGAAAAAATGCATGTCACGATCACCAAAATGGTTATATCTGCAACTATGCGCCAACGCCGGTCGTATGCTTTTCTGTAATGATAGATATTAGCTAACTTGAGCTTGTATTAAATTTTCAGCGAAAATGATTGGTGGAACAATCGAGTCGTAGGTTGGAAAGTTGCTTTCAAAACGGCTTCCCCTCGCAATCGTGCGTGACCATAAGTGACCAGTGTCAGCAGGAAAATTAACAGCCGGCCATGTCCATATAATCGATTAATAATTGTCAGGATCGTCCAGTTGACTACAATGATATTTATTTATTCATTCAAAATACTGCCCTGTCATACAAAATATCGAAGTCAATATAAAACGTAATTTCAAGCCATTTGACTGAACTTACAAACAGTTTATAAAAGATTATTGTTGAACGAGACACTGAATTAGAAATAACATTGCAAAAGGTACGAGAATAAGTTAGCAGGTTGTGATGGTCTAGTGGCTAAGTCCGTGCCTGAAGTGCGTGAGGTTGGAAGTTCGAACCCTACCATAGCGGGTTTTTTTTGTTTTTTGAAAATATTTATGATATTAGTAAACAACTTTCAGGAAGGGTTTCTGATCATTTGAAGCAGAAATAATGAGGTAAAATGAAAGAAAGCATTTTCTTTTTATCTTGACCGCTTGTGGTGTTCTATTGAAGATAATTAAAGTTACTCTAGACAACGAAACGCTGATTCCAATTATGTGTATGGCTGGGTATGGTGTAAGAACGGTGTAAAAATTACAAATAATATTGTGCCAAAATATCAGGTTTGAAATTCGTAAATTATGGCTGACGCTATCTTATTTTTTAATATGTAGGCCTACGCATAAAGAAAAACATTGCAAACGTGTTGCATAGAAATATTTTTAATTGATCATAATACTGACGGGCCTACACCATAGGCCTAACAGAACAAGAGAGAAAAAAAATCGAAATGCTGTAGGATTCGAACCTTCAACCTCTCGCACTTCAAACAACGGCGTCAACCACTAGACCATCACAACCTGCTGTAACATACTCGTATCTTTTGCAATCTTATTTCTCATTCAGGGACTCGATCAACAATAATATTTTTAAAACTGCCTTTAAGTTCAGTCAAATGAGGTGATATTACTTTTTATATTGACTTCAATATTTTGTAAGTCAATGCAGTATTTTACTTGAATAAAGAAATATCACTGGAGTCAACTGGACGATTCTGACGATTATTATTCGATATAATGACAAGGCCGGCTGCTATATTGCTAGTGACACTTGTCACTAACGGGACACGCACGATTGAGACACGGGCCGTTTTGAGAGTAACTTTCCAACCTACGACTCGATTGTTCCACCAATCATTTTCGCTGAAAATTTAATACAAGCTCAAGTTAGTTAATATCTATCATTACAGAAAAGCATAAGACCGGCGTTTGCTCATAGTTGTAGATATAACCATTTTGGTGATCGTGACATGCAATTTTTCTCATTTTCCCGGCCACTTTGGACATGTTCAAGCTTCTTTATTTTCAATATTATTCAACTTTTACTCGTTTTTTGTTCTTTGCACAAATGTTTGGTATCTTATCCGTGATAATGGTACACAATTTAATTTAAGCAAAAACGACCCGTGTCTCCCATTTCTGGAGCTATTTCGCTAAAACATGTTTGCCGGCCAAATTTTCAACATTTAGTTACGTAACCCGTGTTCACCAACCCGTAAAAATTTTCTATCGAACAAAAGAGGTCACGAAGTTGCCGTCGTACTGATGAGGAAATGTGCTGCAGTGGTGGTTGAAAATAAATGGGTCGATTATTTGGATATTTTGGATGAAGTGGAATGGAATGATATTCATAGTGCTAATTTTAATTGCACTATTGAAACTCAGTTGAGGTCCTTTTATTTTAAATTATTTCATAGGGCAATCTGTACTAACAAATTTCTTCATAGAATCTGTAGAGCTGACTCGCCAAACTGTTATTTTTGCAACAATTTGCCTGAAACACTTGTGCATTTATTTTGTGAATGTGTTAAGAGGTTACCCCTATTTGGGATGAATTATGCTTTAGTAGTGTCTGGGGAGTCTTTTACATTTACCAATTTTGAAAAAATGTTTGGTGTTACCAATTTGTCCGAACATGATAGTTGTATCAATTTTCTTTTTTTATGTTTGAAATTTTATTTGCACAGATGTAAATGTCAACAAACCCAGCCGAATTTGGTTGCTTTTTAAAATTTGGTTAAAATTAAGAGAAACACCGAATATAAAATTGCTGAAAGCAAAGGAAAGCTTAGTAAGCATTTAAAGAAATGGACCCTTGATCTTGAAGCCCCTTAATTTGTTTTACCCCTTTAATATTTGTTTTTCTTTGTTATTGCTTTTTAGGCTACACCATTGCACCATCCGTTTTTGTTTGTTTTGTATGTGGTGTTGTGATTGTTGTTTTTGCATTGTTTTGTTTGTGTTGGGGTGGGTGGGTTTGGGTCTATCTTCTTTCCCTGTTATTAAAGGTTTCACTTTTTGATACATATTTTTTGTGAAGCTATGTATTGAATACTAACTATTGAATTTACATTGAAGGGGTCTGGTGGATAGGCCATTATTTGTACACATGTTTTTCTCCCACCACCAGATCTAAGTACAGGGAATAAAAAAAAAGAAGAAAAAAGAAAGAAAATAAATTAATGAACGAATTAATAAATAAATGACAAAGTCTTATAGTAATGATAGGTATCCTATCAAGACCAGCAATGGTCAAACTCATCAACTATTAACGTAGGCCATTCATTTTGTGTATTTTTGATGTGTTTTATATATGATATTTTTATGTGGTTATAATACAAGAGATCTCTTTAAATTAGTTTTCTATTTGAGATACCCTTTCTGCATTGTATTGTAATTTGTATGTGTTATAAAAGCGCTACTTTTAAAAGTGCAATGAACTATGCTTATCATGTAATGATGATACCCATTGCAATCATACAAAAGAAATAATTTTGTTACATGGTATCAATTTCATGCCTCCAATACAGGCTATGTGTCCAGAAACATCAAAATGATGCAGTTGTCAAGTGCGACATGTATAACAACTTCTTTCATGAGAGCAAGTCAAATTTGTTAAAAATACAAGAGCACCAATGGTGCTGTAGCTCAATTGTTACTGGATATAGGCATGTCATTGGAACTAATATATAATTATGTTACTGGCATCATGGTATTGTAGGTGCATAATATCACAACTTATTGTCGGTTACCATATTCAGCATTATTATTATGGCCTGTGCATTTACCTAGACAGAAACAATGAATGAATAACAAGAATTTGTACTATAAACTTATTTTGACACCAAAAGGTGCTGGATTCACTGGACTTCAAGAAATTTTCTCCAACCCCAATGTCAAAAAGAAATCTATGCCACTGTCAATGATGTATATTTTTGGTTTCTTTATTAGGACATGAAGGGGAGGATCAAAAAAATTTTAGACCATAAAAAGGGGGGATCAAAAAAATCTCCACAATATAGAATACAGAAATGGGCAAATGTCTATAGGGTAGCTATTGCTGCCAGAAGACCTTCTCCATATCGTTATGAATTCGGCAGATGGCCGAATCCGGATTCGGCTTTTGGTAAATTCATTTTATGCATATATTACTTTTGAATTTCAGAACAAGGGATCAATACTTTGCCTATAGAGGGCAGCAAATCGACTTTTTAATGGTTATCGTCGTTGACCGTACTGCGATGAACCGTTAGCTAACCCTGTATACCGCCCTCTTTTGAATACTTACTATGCTGTTATCATCTGATCGCCGTTAAAAATGATATGCTGCCCTCTATTATGTACAGCATTGATCCCTTGTTCTCAAATTCAAAAGTAATGCATGCGTAAAATGAATTTACCAAAAGACGAATCCGGATTCGGCTGTCTGCCGAATTCATAACGATATCATTACAACTTTCCCAACATGTTTACCTGGCCTAATTAATTGTATTTAATTAGCTGTCAGTTTATTTACTCAGTATTTTATGACTGCTAAGCCTTTATAGTTGTTTACTGGTCCCTCCCAAAACCTCCCAATTGGAAACATTACACATATTAGCACATAGTAGAACCATTGAGTTATTATTTGGCCTTGGTGCAATATCTATGGACTTGCCGAATGTACGGCAAAGCAACCCTGAAAAGCAAACATTGAAGCAATTAAATGCAACATCTCTTTTACAAAATGCAACAGCATCGCCAGATCAAGGAGTTTGTACAGTGTTTGTAATATGATCAGCATGACAAACGGTCTGCAAAGGAGACTATTCTCTGAAATTTTATACAAATTTTCATAACAAAATGCTCGAAAAATCACACTTCCGGTCCGAATTTTTCTAGCTAAATAAGTAACAATCATGAACAATCATGCAAAGATCGCTCCCTCAAATTACCAGCTCCATTACTCAAACGATGTAGCAAGAGAAAGTAAACAAGTATTCCTGAAAAAAATTGGTGTCAGTTCCAATTTACAATGTAACTGGATGTTTTTATAAAAAATATTGTATGTGATGAAGAAGGGGGCTGGTGGTCTATTTGTGTAAAGGTCAAAATAGGATTCGGATTGGGTCAGGACTCTGTTTTGTCATCTTCCTTCTGTGGGTCTTTGAACCTGCTCATTGTCTGGTGTGTTCATTTTTTTTTTTGGGTTTTTTTTGTTTGTTTTTTTTTGTAATTTTGATTTTGAAATAGAGCCTTCATCTTTGGTTCGAGTTGTATTTTTTCCTGAATGTATTTTAATGCTTTCTCTCCCCCACCAACTCCAAGTACTGATAAAATACAAAAACTGAAAAAAAAAAAAGATGTGGACACCGTCGGTTCCCCCCCCGTGTATTATCCGCCGGCGCCATTATCACGTGACTGTAGAAAAATGCTGCTGCCACCAGATATAGGCTAAGTAAAGCAGCGTATTACTATCAAGACTTATGTTTGAAAGCTGTCCTCAGATCGATGCGTCAAGTTTCCAGTCCATCACAGTACGTGCTCTATAATCTAGTCCATGCATGTCGATATTATCAAGACAGAGATTGTGTCTGACGTCATCTGTCAAAGTCGTTGATGATAACTTGCTAAACCCGGCGGTAAACCGGGCCTTATTTTAAGCTTATTGTTAATTTTGCACCTTCAAACATACAAATCATCTCAAAAGTTAGGTCTTTATAGTAGGAAACTTTCTTGGGCGAAGGCACCATGTCAACAATGCCTAGAAAAGTTGCTTTTTGCCTTGTAAAAGTACGTAATTTTCGCCACTTCCTGGTATCAGCATCATTCAGCCAAACCAATTCGTCCACAGTTGACTTGGCCATATGCCAATTCATGCATTTGGCCCCAAGTTAAGTCAGCCACAAACCAATTCGATATTGACCAAAAGGGATAAACGATTTAATATGTTAATGAATATATGTGACCGTCCAACACGAAACAGCTGTAAAGTCGGCTCGCGGTCAATTTTGTTTTATTTCGTGTTTAGAAAATATATCATAAGCTTTAAAATGAGAAATCATTTGACTCCAAACGATATCCAGAAGTAAAAAAAAGAGGGTTAAGTACACAACGTACAAAAAAGTGACTATATCTCATTAACCGATGATCCTACAGATATGCGACCGCTGACTTTTTTCCCCTTATGACCAGAGGAAAAGTTCGACATATGGCATGACTCGAGGGTATTTGGTTAAGATAAAGGGTTAAGTGCACAAAATTAAAAAAAAGTGACTATATCTCATTAACCAATGATCCTACAGATATGCGACCACTGACTTTTCTGTTCCCTATTACCAGAGGAAAAATTTAACATATGGCACGACTCTCTAGGATATTAGGTTAAAAAAAAGTGACTCTATCTTATTAACCAATGATCCTACAGATATGCGACCACTGACTTTTTTTGTTCCTTATGACCAAGCGAAAAGTTTGACATATCTCACGACTCTGTAGGAAATGATGTACATCATCATCATCATTTTATTTTCATTCAAATCAACATACAAAATATATATAAAAGACACAACATTTGAATGAGGAGATGCTCAAAAGGCCCAAAGGCCTGAAGCGAGCACCCCCTTACACTGCCTTTTGATCGTGCCGGAGAAAAGCAGGCAGTGGCAGGAACATCAAGGTTGACCGAAATTGCCCATATTTGGTGTAGTAGGGGTGTTTGATGAAACATTCTCACTGAAACTTTTTCAGGATTCTGACCCCTCTTGTTAAGGGTTTATAGCCCTTATTTGTTTTGGTACAATCTATCCCCTTAAAATGGATGAATTTTTCCTGAATTTAGGACAATTTTGTATTCTCATTTTTTCACAAGTGGTTGAAGTTATTTAGGTAAATTAAGTATGTGTAGGAAACAGCTACCCCGGGCATTACAGGGAACAATTTACATTCAACCAACCCCTATCATTTGGCTCTGGGGGGTGTCTAAACATACCCCCCTCAAAATGTCTTAAAAAATTGAAATTTTAGTCGATGAATTCAAATGCAAATATAAAAATATACATCAAAATTTTGAATTTTTTTTGTGTCATTAGAGTGACCCAACATGTGGCTGTGGGAAACAAATTAGAATATCGTGGGGCGGTGTTGCATTTTTCAGAAAATACAGTGTTTCTATATGGTATTTAACCAATATTACAAAGCTGAAAATATTGTAATATTAATGCAATACGTGATTATTTCAACTACATACTTTATTTAGAGCTGGTTATTAAGTTGAGTAAGGTTTTAAACTTTAATAACATAGATAACAAAAGCAAAATGTTACTAAGATTTAAGTGTTTCTAGATTTTATTCGACCTAAAATGAGAAAAAAACCTAAAATACTTGGTCAAACACTCAGGAATTTTAAGGTTTTTAAAGAACAGTTTGATTGAACAGACCGTTTATGAACAGATTCAAACAAAAGTAATAAATCAACAATTATTTGGTAAGCAGCACTCCCTTGGGATTTAAATCATGATCATACAACATTATTTAGCATTAACATATAAATATGAGTTATTATAGACCTAGTAATTCAGTTGTTTATTAGTGCATAATCATGATAACACTTTGCATCTTACCGTTCTTTTCGACGCCTAATTGTACTACAGCTGAGGACAGGCAAGTGTCAAAATGATATTCAAGCTTACACATAAGAAATTGTATGGAACTGAAAGTGCAATGTTTACATTGCTTTGAGGAATCACTACAATAAGATCCATGTTTTTTTCACACTGCTTTTGGAAATTTTCATAACGATCAGAGCCTTCTCAAATTGTCACAACGTATACCATGCCCTTATTTGCTTTGTTTTGAACGATTGTAATATGCAATATAATTGTAATACAAAAAGCATTACCTCATTATACCTCATTCTAGTGAACATTATAGTTAACAAATAATAGTTCAAGCAACCCCTATCATTTGTCCTCCCTCAGAACTTCTTTAAAATTTTCATTAAATTAAGGGATCTAAAATGAGCGTTTATTGCGTTTCGACAGTATTTTTTGTGGGACATGAGAGCACCGCAGACCTATCGAATTGCATTCTGAATACGAAGCATGTCTTTCTGATATCAAATAATTTTCATTTTTGAAAATCACAATATAATAAAATTTTATGACAAATTATAAAAATTTGATATTTTTCAAATTTTTGATATATAACAGTCCTCGAAGTAAATTATATAAATCTAATGACATATTCTGAAAGTGTATGTAGCATGGAGGAAAAGCCGACGGTCAATTGAAAAATGTGACCTTTCATATTGAAGATATGGATTTTTTTCCCAAAAAGACCTAATTTTTTTTTTGGTGTTTTGGGAAAAAAATCCATATCTTCAATACGAAAGGTCAAAATTTTCAATTGATCGTCGGCTTTTCATCCCACCTACATACACTTTAAGTATAAATCATCAGATTTATAAAGTTTACTTCAAGTACTGTTAAATATCAAAATATCAATTTTAATCATTTGCCATAAAATGTGTATTAAATTGCGAATTTCAAAAATCAAAATTATTTGATATCAGAATGACATTCTTCGTATTCAGAATGCAATTCGATATGTCTGATTTGTTTGTTTGTTTATTTCTTCTTTATACTGGGTCCATATTCAGGGGAAAATTTAAGTATTCCCCTGTTCTTCCATATGGCCCAGATGTGCTCTAATGTCCCACAATAAATACTGTCCAAACGTTCATACCCCAGCCCTTAATTCACAAGCATATAGAATATGCATCCAAATTTTGTTTTGTTTTCATCTTCCTCCAAATGAACCAACCTTACGCTGTAAGCCTAGACTGTGGGAAACAAATCAGATTATCTTTGGACAGTGTTGCTTGGTTTAATTCAGTGTTTCTATACACGAAACTGAAAATCTCCGTTAAAGAAGCATGTGTCTTTTAAGGCATTTCTTCATTATAAAGTTGACTAAACTTACTGATAATAAATGGAAAAATACTAAACTTTAAAATGGAGATATTTCTATATCTTATTCCCTCCAAAATGAGTAAAACAAAATTATCGTATTTTAATCAAATACTGAAGACTATTAAAGAACATTTGATTAAACCATCAAAAAGCTGAAATATATCGTGTGTCTTTCATGCATAATGCCATGTTGCACGTATACTAAAATCAAATGAGCATGTATGCAAGAATAGTATCATAAGAAAAATATTCTTATGTAGATTGTGAGGTTCATTTGCTTCAGCAACAAGTGTCAACATTATTTTCAAGTTGACTTGACATCTGAAGATCTTGTTTGGAGTTGAAAGTGTAAAGTTACATTCCTCTAAGCCATCTACAAATTGTCACAACGTAGATTGGATGTGCACTTATTTACTTTGTTTTAAAATATCACAATCAGCCTATAGATAATATAGCAGGATAAAGCAGGATACTCGCAATATTTGGGTATCTCAAATGGAAATCTGTCACTTTTTCAAAAATTCGGACGTGAAACATGTTTTTTATTTTACTTGGCCTTAATGAACCCGACTATGTAAAGTACCGGCAATAGTATGATAGGCGCTAGCAGAAATGCAGAGAATAACGGGCTTACTAACAAGAGATGTACCATGTTTCTTCCCGGGTCCGCATTCATTGGTATCAATTAAAAATAACAACAATTGAATAAAAATCCTGGTTTGATTTAGTGAATACTTCAGTATTTATAAGGCAGTTGCAGTTCAAGCATGCAGTATAGCATGAAATTGAAGATCATAATTTAGCTAGGCCTACTGGAGCCACATCTTATGGCTAAGATTCTTGGGCACTTGCAGCATAGCGTTTCTAAAATAATTATTTGTGAATGTAAACTGTGATCCAATTTATTTGTACTGATTAACTTACTCCTTTATAAAACTCCTTGTGATTTATGTTAGTTATTAGCTAGTAGCCAACTAATATCCTAGTTCCAGTGGCGTGCGCAAGGAGGGGGTGGGGCAGGGGCCACGGTCTCCCACTTTTGTTGGTCATTCGGGGGAAATCAGTAATTTCCCCCGAAATGACTGATTTCGCCCGCACCTTACACTCCTAATTCATTCGGGGGAACTGAACAACCTCCCCCCTCCATTTTCAATGTGCAATTTCGTACTCATAACATTGAGGGCTTTTAGGCATAATTTTTATTAATATATAAAAACAATATATATGATATAATTTAAAAAATGCAGACACAATAGGCCTACATAATGGACCTACATTTATATTGATATTTTGTTCATCATGGTTTATCACACTTTTACAAGGTAGTCTTGTATTCAGTATTTCTGTTTTGCGTTTTACTCGGATAGCTAAATATGAATTATTTTGTGTTTAGAAACACTTCTGCAGACTTGACCTGATTCTGTATAGAAAATTCTAAAACAATGTCACCATATGAAAACATTTTAGGCATTTTAAGACTAAAAATAGAATTGTCACATTCAGTTTCCTCCAATGTTTATACTCACAATATCATTTTCAAGAAATTTATTAGGCGAAAATACTGTCTAGAAACACCAATTTTATGCAAATTTGTTACACCGCCCAAATCTACCATTTATTGTTTGGAGTAGACCAATATAGCCTCAAAATGTTGACAAAAAAAAAAATCAATATTTAAGATGTATATTTTTATAAAAGGGCTTTAAAAATTGCCCTTTTTTTACATTTTTAAAATGCTAAAGAGGGGTAACATTGATTACCCCTCCTGAAAACCCAAGACCCCAATCATTGCAATTTTTAGTGCTATATTACAAATAAACTATGCTCTTGACAAATATTTCAAAATAAAATCCAATCGAGAAGTTGCTGATAGAAATATAACTTCATAAACTTTGCCATATTTCAACTGTTGTCACAGCAATTTTCGTGTGTCAAAAGCCCCAAATTAGGGGGTACCCATATCTCCCTACCCAGGGGGGTCAGGTGGGTCTAGTCTGGCATGTGAAAATATGTCATCCAGTACATCAATCTTACAAAGTATGAACCGATTTGGCCAACCTTCATGTTCCCAGATTTTGTCATATTGCCTGCATCTCTCTGGCATGGACAATTAAGTTACAACATACAATTACACAAAGTTAACAAATAAAAGAAAAAAGAATGAGGAGAACATGCAAAGAAAGAACCAATATAAATATTTATAACATTTCATATAGACATTCCACAGTTCACACAAGAAATTGATAGTTGGAGTGGAGATGGGGGGGTGAGGTCATTAAATAATGCCTAAATATTAGATGTAATTTTTTATTAGACTTTTCTTTATTTGTAACTTAAACTGGTTTACTGATTTTGCCATCTTTATATATTTATCAGTAATATTCCATTTCCTAGGACCGGCAGCACACCGGAAGCCCGTGTTGTGAGGGCCATAAACTGCGGCTACGTACAGATACGCGAACGCTGACTTGTTTTGTTCTTTATGACCAGAGGAAAAGTTCGACATATCACACGACTCATTTATTTGGTTTAAAAGATAGAGGGTTATTGCACAAAGTACAACGAATTGGTTTGTGACCGAATGCAAGACATCAATTCATCTAAATATACAGATTTGGTGTAAAAACAACGGTTATGGAGAAAATCACGAAATAGTTAAATTTGGCCAACTTTTTTTGTACATCAATATACAGGGTTCGAATTGGCATGTGGGCGATCTGGTTTGGGGCTGAATTGACGAATAGTATCGATATCGATATTGATATTTTTACAGAGCACGTGATATTTCGATATGATGATTCGAATTGTCACGTGATCGTCAAACCTGTACTAAAGGTGTCAGTTCTGCAGGAACTGACTCAAAAACATAGAGAAATCTGGATCAATACTATAGCCTCAATTTGCTTGCAAATTGAGCTAATAAACTATTGACAAGTTATGACGTAGGCCTATATTCATATGTAGCGGTAAATGTAAATAGGAAGCAATTTAAAACTTTTACGCTACTCAAAATGACGCAACTGGAAGATGTAGTGGCACCCCCTTGGTTTACGGTTCAGTCTGGGTCTTTTAGTTCTGATATGGATCAGCTCTGGATATGGATGGAGCAGCATAGAAAATTTAAATTGCTTCCTATTGACAAGTTGTATCATCTATAATTGTACAGGCCACACACCTATTCAACTCGTCTCACATACATATATAGCTATATTTGATAAGATATGTGCCAGGTCATAGCCCACAACTGTTTCATTTTTATGTGGCACCATTAGCGCCAATCCGGCTTGAAATGTGTGGGAACAATTGGCCAAAATTGTCAAACAAGGCGGTTCTCGAACCACGAGTCTCGCCTGCTTTCGCGATCGCCTGCTTTTACGATTACTTTTGGTAGAAGTAAATGAACCTGCAACAACCCATGGCGATTTGCCTGTTCAATTTGAGCTTGATTGGACCAATATTGGAATTTGACCTTTGATCCCTAAATTTTGGTGGGTCTCGGCTGGGCACAATTACCTGGCTGATGGTGACTGTAGGCCTACCCACCAAGTCTCATGCCCATCCGACAATTTTTACTAATTTGACCTCAGATGACCCCTACTGACCCCAAAATGACCTTCCAAAATTGGGCTCTAAATGTTGACTGTACATGTCATGCCCATACAACAGTTTTTAGTCATTTGACTTCAGATGACCTCTGAGTGACCTCAGATGACCTTGCAATGACTGTCCAAAAATTTGGCTCTAAATGATGACTGTACCCACCAAGTTTCATGCCCCTGTGACAGTTTTTAGAAATTTGACCACAGACGACCCATGGGTGACCTCAGATGTCCCTGAAATGACCTTACAAAAATTGGACTTTAAATGTTGACTGTAACCACCAAGTGTCATGCCCATGGATGACCTTTGATGATCCCAAAATGACCTTCCAAAAATTGGCTCTAAATGTTGACTGTACCCACCAAGTTTCATGCCCATACAACAGTTTTTAGTAATTTGACCTCAGATGACCCCTGGGTGACCCTGAAATGGCCTTCCAAAATTTTGACTCTTAATGTTGACAGTGACCACTTAGTGTCATGCCCATACGACAGTTTTAGTAATGTGACCTCAGATGACCCCTGAGTGACCTTGGATGACCCCGAAATGACTTTCCAAAAACATGGCTCTAAATGTTGACTGTACCCACCAAGTTTCATGCCCATATAACAGTTTCAAGTAATTTGACCTCAGATGACCCCTGGGTGACCTTGGATGACCCAAAATGACCTTCCAAAAATTTGGCTCTAAATGTTGACTGTACCCACCAAGTTTCATGCCCATACGACAGTTTTAGTAATTTGACCTCAGATGACCCCTGGGTGACCCCGAAATGCCCTTCCAAAAATTTGACTCTTAATGTTGACTGTAACCACTAAGTGTCATGCCCGTACGACAGTTTTTAGTAATTTGACCTCAGATGACCCCTGGGTGACCTTGGATGACCCCTAAATTACCTTCTGAAACTTTGACTCTAAATGTTGACTGTACCCGCCAAGTTTCATGCCCATATGGCAGTTTTAGTAATGTGACCTCAGATGACCCCTGTGTGACCTTGGATGGCCCCGAAATACCTTCCAAAACTTTGACTCTAACTGTTGACTGTACCCACCAAGTTTCATGCCCATATGACAGTTTTTAGTAATTTGACCTCAGATGACCCTTAGGTGACCTCGGATGAACCCGAAATAACCTTCCGAAAATTTTACTCCAAATGTTGACTGTACCCACCAAGTTTCATGCCCATACGACAGTTTTTAGTAATTTGACCTCAGATGACCCCTGGGTGACCTCGGATGACCCTGAAATAATCTTCCGAACATTTTACTCTAAATGTTGACTGTACCCACCAAGTTTCATGCCCATACAACAGTTTTTAGTAACTTGACCTCAGATGACCCCTGGGTGACCTCGGATGACCCCGAAATAATCTTCCGAACATTTTACTCTAAATGTTGACTGTACCCACCAAGTTTCATGCCCATATGACAGCTTTTAGTAACTTGACCTTAGATGACCCCTGGATGACCTCGGATGACCCCGAAATAATCTTCTGAACATTTGACTCTAAATGTTGACTGTACCCACCAAGTTTCATGTCCATACGACAGTTTGTAGTAGTTTGACCTTAGATGACCCCTGGGTGACCTCGGATGACCCCGAAATAATCTTCCGAACATTTGACTCTAAATGTTGATTGTACCCACCAAGTTTCATGCCCATACGACAGTTTTTAGTAATTTGACCTTAGATGACCCCTGGGTGACCTCAGATGACCCCGAAAGAATCTTCCGAACATTTGACTCTAAATGTTGATTGTACCCACCAAGTTTCATGCCCATACGACAGTTTTAGTAATTTGACCTTAGATGACCCCTGGGTGACCTCGGATGACCCTGAAAGAATCTTCCGAACATTTTACTCTAAATGTTGATTGTACCCACCAAGTTTCATGCCCATACGACAGTTTTTAGTAATTTGACCTCAGATGACCCCTGGGTGACCTCAGATGACCCCGAAATAATCTTCCGAACATTTGACTCGATGTAGCACCCCAACAGAGACATTTTTGACATAAAAACCCGTTTTAGACATTTTTTTGAAAAAATGCTTCCTTCACCCTAAAAAGGTTGTTTTAAATGTACAGTTTCCTATACTTTTGTACATGAGAGACATTCTTAAGTCTTTTTTTGGCCTAATAACTTGGCCTACCTGACCGAAATTGATATATATAATGCGCAATATAAAAACATTATTTAATTAAATTTTTGCCCCCCCCCCAACTTCGAGTGTGTGGGAGGGGGCCACATGGGGGGGGTGCTTGTGAACATTTGACTCGATGTAGCACCCCAACAGAGACATTTTTGACATAAAAACCCGTTATAGACATTTTTTTGAAAAAATGCTTCCTTCACCCTAAAAGGTTGTTTTAAATGTACAGTTTCCTATACTTTTGTACATGAGAGACATTCTTAAAAGTCTTTTTTTGGCCTAATGACTTGGCCTACATGACCGAAATTGATATATGTAATGCGCAATAGAAAAACAATATTTCATTAAATTTTGACCCCCCCCAACTTTGAGTGTGTGGAGGGGGCCACATGGGGGGGGGTACTAGTGTGCATCCTCTGGTCATACTACCCCTACCACATTATGTTGACCGTACCCACCAAGTATCGTGCCCATACGACAGTTTTTAGTCATTTGACCTCAGATGACCCCTGGATGACCTTGACGCACTAACCAATACAAACTTGTTCTGTCTGGGGTGAAGATGCACCCACCCACCAAGTTTGAAGAACGTGCGACCCCTAGTCTCCGAGAAAATAGGTTTTTGCATTTTATGCATAAATTATGCAAATTAGGTACTTAATTACCATATTTTGCGCTGAAAATCGAATCGGATTGAGATCCTCTGGTCATACTACCCCTACCACGTTTCATCATCATAGGGCTTAGGATCTTACGAATCCCCAGATACAGCTCCACAAGGCGGATTTCTTCAGATTTCCAACCATATTTGTAGAATCGTTCCGCATAAATTATGCTAATTAACAACTAAATGCGCATACTTTTCGCCGAAAAACTAATCAGGTGATCAGCAGATGTGTATCATAACTGACACCAGGTTTCGTTACCATGCGCCTGACGGATCTTGAGATAGTCTGTCCACAAACTCCGCTATCAATTTGCGCTGATTTTCGCATAAATTATGCAAATTAGCTATGTTAATTTGCATATTTTTCACCGAAAACATACGGTTACGGAGCAAACTTGGATACCCTTCCTCCCACCAAGTAGCGTCGCCGTAAGTCTTACGGTTCCCCAGATACAGCTCCGGACGAACACACATACATACATCCACACACACACACATCCATCCACCCCCACGGACAGACAGAAATAGTGATTACCAAGTCCCATCCTGAACAAAGTTCAGGCGAGACAAAAATGACTGAAAAGAACAAAATATGGGTCTAATATAAACTATTGACAGGTTGTATCATCTATAATGGTACAGGCCACACACCTATTCAACTCGTCTCACATATATATATAGCTATATTTGATAAGATATGTGTCAGGTCATAGCCGACAACTGTTTCGTTTTTTGTGGTGCGACACATATATAGCAATTATATTATTATTCTTAATTACATTTAGTATTTTATCTAATTTCCTTGTACGGCTTAAAGTAATCTAATTGTGTATCATATTATCTGTAATATAGTTAATGTAGTATTGAATTTATCTCGGTAATTTCTTGCATATTCTTGATCACAAAACAGGCTCTTTTGGTTTTTGTTAGGGTAAATGGGGGGGGGGGTGTTTTGACATTTTGCGGTATATCTTGTTGGTGTTGTTATTTTGAAACTTTTTGTTGTTGTTAGGACAGGGGGTTCTTAATACAGGCCATCCGGCCTTCCGAGAACCTCCTCATTCAATATATGTGTTTAATTGTTGTGCTGTTATATTTTATATTTGAATGAAATAAAGATTAATGAAAAAAAAAAAATACTGAAAACTCAATCCCAAATGGATTTAAGATTTCTGATTGAGATACTAATATTATCATAATTATTGGAGATTGAAAATTGAAAGCCATAATATACAATTTCTGTTAAATATAGATTATTGTTATTCTGCCACAAAAATATGACATAATATTAATAATAAATATTGTTATATCAATCAATTTTAAGCTGAAATAATGAGATAAAATGACAGAAAAACAAATTTAACCAAGGCTCTATCCAGGGATTTTTAATAAAAACTTGATATAAAATTGCTGTTGTCCTACAAGCACAACAAATTTGGTTGATTCCAATTAGGTGTAAGTTGGAACATGTGTAAACATTACAAATATGCCTGCAAATCAGGTTTGAAAAAAAATACTCAAAATTTATTTTACATAGCTTTAAACTCTTCTATGAAGCAATCCCCAAAACTAACTTGGACGCATCAACATCTCAGTACAGGTGCATTATTTTGTAAAATTTCTTCAGCATTTATTAACCTATTTCATGCACGACTAAAATCCCCGCGATTTTTGCTATTTTTATTACAAAATTGTCACTAAAAATATTGGAAAATGCAAGCAAATATAAATGCATCCTCCCGCAAGAAAAATGAATGCATCCGAAAGTACACGTAGTTGCGTGCCCGTGCAATTATACAATATTTATGCACGGCTAGTAATTTACTAATGTTTGCTCCGATTGGTTCTCACTATCTAGGAGTGTATGAACTATTTATAATCACTCCCATGATAAGGCAGCTTGAACTAGTCACATGATTCATGTGTAGGCAATGGCTGCATAATAATGATTTTAGAGTGAATGTCAGTGATGAGGGTATCAAAATCCTACAATTTGAAATTTGTGCCCCAAAAGTAGGAATTTGGGGAAAGTGTGTTGTGTGTGCATGGGGGAGGAACAAAGCTAAAAAAGCTTCCCTCTCCACCCCTGTGCCAAGTAAGGTATCAAAATATGCAGAACAAAATTCGCTATCTATCAACCACTATATTTTGTAATTAAAAGAAATTAGGTAGATAGTAATGTGTATAAAACTATCTTCAGTAGATAGCAAATAGCAATGTGAGTACAAACATGTTTTCAGTAGATAACAAGGTATGAGTATAAAGCTATCTTCAGTAGATAGCAAGGTGCGAGTATAAAACTATCTTCAGTAAATAGCAGTGTATAAAACTCTTCAGTAGATAGCAGTGTACAAGTATAAAACTCTTCAGTAGATAGTAATGTGTATAATAGCAGTGTACAAGTATAAAACTCTTCAGTAGATACAAATGTGTATAATAGCAGTGTACGAGCATAAACCTCTTCAGCAGATAGCAATGTGTATAAAACTATATTCAGCAGACAGCAATGTGCGAGTGCAAAACTATCTTAGTCAAAATTCATTTTAATGACTTGTCCGACAATATCAAATATCAAAGCACCTTGTATTTCAACAATATTAACATTTCTGCCATAGATATGTTCAAGTATTGTCATAACTACCATCTTACCTTAATTAATATGATGCAATGGTGTCAACTGAAGACAGGAATGAAACGCAAATGATGTATCAGCTTGGATCAAACTATATTGAATAAATCGAAACTGATAAGTATATCATGGAGCTGGGTTGGGTAGCAGTACATATTTTGTATTCAATGTTGAAAAGAAATCATTCAATAGGTTTGTTAGCATGATTTGACCTCTTGAAAGATTTCACATTCCTAGGTGAACTACAACTATAGTCTCCTTCATAGCTGTTTTGTATCGGTCTTGACACTCATCATTCATGATAGCCGTATACAGGCTTGCCCGAGACTACTACAGCGACACAGCCCAGACAACAACATGCAGCGTTCAAGCGTGAATTACAGCCCACACAATACTAAGATTTGAAAGCCAAGATAATAAAATCATTCATCCATGGGAGAATCAGTTAACTATCAAATTTAACAAAAAAATTATTCATGGAATTTCAAACAACAAAAATATATACATGTTGAATCACAAATCCTCGTCCTTTATCTTACATATATTTTTTTTCATTTAAGAGTACTAATTCATCATGTGAAATTAAGGATTGTGTTGTTGATCATGCCTAATCAGGGATGCATTACAAAAAAACCTGAAAATCTGGAAAAATTGCATGAATTTGGGCTAAAAGCCTCCAAACAGGTTGAAAATGAATAAAAGTGTGGAAATTGTGACCCAAATACATAAATCCTGAAAACTAACATCCCTACTAACTTGTTATGCCCTCAAGTGAAATTTATGATGTGGGTTGCTTGGTCGGCAAATAATCTTTATTTTAATTTTCACTTCAAGAATTCAGGTAGTGAAAGGACTCCTTTTGTTGAGTGACATCTGATGCGTCTGCACATGTATAGGAAATGAATAATGCCAAGTTCTTAGCAAAATAGGCTTCCATGGGTTAAGGGCTTTTTAAAAAAACTTTTTTTGGCTTCAACAAATCAGTGTCAAAATTATTTAGATTTCACATTTAAATACTTTCACAAACATGTGTTATACCATTAAAAAGACATTCCATATTTTGAATTTTTTTTAAAGCCTTACCCTGAATTTAGGGTCAGTCAGTGGAGGGGAGACAAACATTTGTTTTGACCAATAGTTCATTTGCTGAGACTGATAGAAATTAACTTGGCTCTATAGCCAAGTTAATTTCTACAGGGTGTCCCAAAAAAAGAGGCCCCTCATTGCACCCTCTTTTTCTCCTATTTTTGAAAAGTTGATTAAATATATTTTGGTACATGTAAAGAAACCTTTAATCGTTAGCTTTTATAAACCAAAACAATTATTTCAATCGGCTCACAACTTTATGCCCTTTTGAATAAAAATACCAGTTTTTCACTCTGCCCACGGATAGCAAACGGAGTGGTTGGGATGGCGCATGCTGTGGAATGGCCTGCACGATCACCAGACCTCACACCACTTGATTTTTTTCCTTTGTGGCAAAATCCAAGATCTTCGCAAACGTATTACTGAATGCAGTCTCAAGTATCTGGCGCACAAGGATGGTACGCAACGCAATTAATGCAATGAGGACCAGGGCTGAAACCTGTATTCGCCAAGGAGGCAACCGGTAGAGGGCAGAGCAGCACAGTAAACTCACTTCAGAAGAACCAAAGACAAACCAAACAGCCTTTTAGGGCTACCTTTTATCCTAAAAAGAGAAATGACTTATGTTGTAAAAAAAAAAAATAAAAAAATCAAGAAACAACAAAGTAAGAAAGTACGAAACAAAAAGGCATAAATAACCAAGAAAAATAAGTAATTTCAAGTAAAGCAAAAGAAGTCCCATTCGGCATCCATTTTACCCATAAATTAATGACACTATTAACAAAATCCATTGCCCATAAACCTACAGGTAAAGCCCATTCCATAAATAAAGTTATTTTATAAAGTTCTCATTGAGGAATATTTGATATTCATGCATGGTATGTGTACTAATTTTCAATCTTTGAAGTAGCCAAACCTTCTCTGTGGACAGAGTGAAAAACTGGTACATTTCTCTAAAAGAGCATATCTTCAAAAGTTGTGAGCCAATTGATATAATTGTTTAGTTTATTAAAGCTAACGACTCAAGGTTTCTTTACATACCAAAATATATTAGATCAACTCTTCAGAAATAGGAGAAAAAGAGGGCGCAATGTGGGGCCTCTTTTTATTGGGACACCCTGTATCTGGTATAAACTGGAAAATGTGTCTCGTACATATGCTACCTAGCGGTGCACTTGATTGTTTGAGAGCTGGTCCTAAACAATGTTAATGCCAGGCTGCTTACAGAAACGATCGTAGGGTCAAAAAAAAAAAAAGTAAGAAATTTACATTAAAGAATATTACATGCTTTGTTGTTGGTATTATTTTGATGAAATATAATTATCAAAGCCCCATTATATTTATTCATGAAAAATCAATCACTTCCTCGGACATAACAATTGATCATGCCCTCAATTATATGAATGAACCCCTAAATCCCACAAGGAAAATGTGTGACAAAACACTAATTACTAACAAATCAAGAATTTATTAAATCACAGTTAATCATTTGACAGCTCACAATTTTTTCTGTGCAAATTTTACTATTTGAAAATAGGTTAAATAATTAGTGGAAAATAAAATAATACTCTTTCTTTATTATCACAGACAACTCCCAAACTACAGAAAAAAAGTAACAAAATATGTTTCTAGATGATGGTCAAACCTGTTAAAAACAGAAATTAAAAGGCAACCCCCATTTGGATTTCACAATGCTTTCAAGGAAATGAGGTTATAGTAGTCAACATTGTATCTGTGCAAACTTTGAGTGACACAATGATATTGTATTAATTTTAGCTCATGATATGTAAAGCCTCACTAAATAAACCAAACAGAAGTTACATCAGGCAAAGTTGCAATATTATTTCTTTTCACCAAACCAAAAACTTGTGGTTGAATTGTCGCTTTTTGACACCATCATACACTGTAGAATGACTAAGTCACAGCAATAACCTTGATCTGATAAAACAAATGTCATATCTTGCGTGCTGAAGTGCCCGTTTCGTTTTTCTTGGGGTTCAGAAAATACTGTGCAGTACAACATGCCACTTATTCACCTTGGTGGAGAGCGACAATTTTAGTAAAGTGCCTCTAACAAGTGCATCCAGGATGTCATCTAGGTTTGAACCCCACTTTGTGATCATTGTGCCCTCTTCGACTTGATAATCTTAGAACCAGGCTAGCCGCAACTTTAAATCTGTATGTCCTATAAAATCTGCAGATGTCATTGATCTGCCACACCCTGGCATAGCTTCCAATCTCAATGGTTCAGTATGCTATTGCCTATTCTTTCCTGATTTCTACAAACTTTATTTGACCATCATTCATACATGCACACTTACATTCAAAAAATCTCAAGATGATGAAATATTTGTGACCTGACTGGAATTGAGGCTCTTTTCAGAAATGGAGAAAACAGATATTAATAGCATTCTGCTGGAATCCATTAATGAACATTACAACAAAACAGCCAAGAACATTGAATAACAAATTATAGATTTGAAATTTCTGTTTTCCAACAGCATGGAAACTGACAAAACCATTTTGTTGAATAGTCAAGGCAATTTCAGAAACCCTCAATTACACATCTTCCTTCACATTATAAAGTAACTGTCAGGGTCTGATATCATAGATATCAAGTCCATATTAAGTCATTTCTTTTTCAGACATTGCCAAATTCCAAATTATGACCATGTCCATAAATCAATAGTACAATTACTGACAAGAGTCTCATTTTGCTGTGTTTGGTCATATTTTTTTTATCACAAAAAGTACATATTTCAACTCTATACATGGTATTATATTATAAGCCAGGTTTCTGTACAACACGCAAACATAATCACAACTCTATATACTCTGCCATAATATACTCTGCAGTTCAAGAAAGACTACTTTTTTCTTCAAATACATGAACTGTAAACTAACAGCTACTGGGAACATTATTTTCAAATTATGGAGGGCTCACTGCAATACTGCCTCAACTCCCATTTTACACACTTTGAGAATAATGGCAATAGCAACTTCAGCCTACTGGAGATGAGGCTTTGTTTCACTGGTTTGCGGATTTAGAAATGGACATAAGCCTTTTCACTGGAACGCCATTTTTGTTGATACCAAAATCTCATTTTTGTCAAAGTAGAGATGAGGCAATGCTGTGTGAAGCACTCAAAAATAGGTTACCTTTCTCAGTTTTAAGCTCAAAGGAACATCTGATAAACTAAGCGATTTCTGGAAATTTGTCTAACAAGTAACCTACAGGTGAATGTAAATGGTCGCATGTCATAAGTTGGGTATGCAAAAAGGGTGGAGGGATTACACTTTTCTGAAAATTGCGATACAAAATTGATTGGCTTTCCGTAACCCCATATCCTACAGCAGTGGTTGATACCTCATTATAAGCCTAATTTTATACTCTTTCAGTCTACTGAAGCATATAATTATACATCATTCAGTAAAAAATCACATCAGTTGAAATGAAAATGCCAGGGGTGGAGGAGCAGGCGGATGTGGAGCAGGCGGATGCGGAGTGTGTGCATAGGGCCTATGTGAAAATTCACATGTCAGCATGTCAAAACTACTGGTTACTTTTTCAAATCTAGTGAGGGAATGATGTATTGACAGCTTTGAATGTTGAATTTATACAACTAAAACAATTACCGACTACCTAAGGTGGCACTCCACCCCATGATATATTTTAAGAATAATTTTGCATATTTCTCAAAAAATAACTACACATCGGTAAAAAAGTTATGTATATTATAGGGGCCAGGAATCCAATTACCTCACTGAAATTTCAGTGATTCAAGACAAGTGATTCATCTAAATATGTTAAGAAATGAGGTACATTCTATCGGTACCTCTTTTCTTATCATAAATAACATACTGCTTGTATTGAGTCACTGAAATTCTAGTGTAGTAACTGGATTCCTTGCCCCTATAATATACATAACTTTTGTTACCAGTGTGTTATTATTTTTTGAGAAAAATGTGTAATAGACACAAATTTATCAAGGGTGTAGTACCACCTTAAAGCGTATTATGTTCCATTTTTTTCATTTTTATTTTCATGATCCTAGTTGAATTTCAGTATTTTAGCAACATGATAATGTACGTTTCTCTTCTTGATATTCATTTCCTCAATAATAGAATAACCGTCTGGCTATTTACTCGTAAAAAGTTCATTGACCTTCACAATGTAATTAACATATGTACAATTATTTCAAATAGTTCATTTGAAGCATTGATGTATTGAGAACATATCCTCCAAATCTGATGACATTCTTGTATAAAATAAAAATTTTAGAGTCATTTTTGTAATTGAGGTCCGATTTGAGAAAAATGCATTTGAAAATTGAGATTTACATAGACACCTGTGTATTAATTACTTAGTAATTAAGCATTATCTCAAAAATTAAGTATGTGTTAAGGTTAAAAATTGTGTTAATTATTAGAGGTTGTAAATATATACAACATATCAAAAAATAAATTTTTTGTCATTTTTGACCATGTAATGGAAATTGTACCCAACTTATGACATGCGACCAAATGCTCTTTGTTATAGCATTTCTCACTTCATGATGCCAGTGTAAAATTCCAATGGTAGCAACATGAAAATGTGCACACTGATCCCTGTGTACAGCAACGCAATACGCTGGCGAAGTTACGTAATTAATCGGATTAATTACCATAGCAATAGGTGAAAACAATTTTGAACATATCGTGCTGCACTACAAGCAGGTTACACTCATCACCTGTGTATGTCTGCAATCATAGATTGAATACAATACTGGTCTTTTCAAAGATACTAATCTTACAGGTGCAAGTAATCAGCATGATATGGTTCAATGCAGAGGTACCGCGTGAACATATCAGTGCAGCGCGGTATATTCAAAAATAGTTTTCACCTATTGCTATGGTAGTTAATCCGATTATTACGTAACTTCGCCAGCGTATAGTGCTCAGTGTTACAGTTGTGTTGACACTGCCTGGAGATAGCCAAAAGCACTTCAGTCAGCACTGATTGTATGCCTACAGGTAATCTCCACTTAGTGGGACAAAGCAACATGTCAAATTGATTTAACTCGACATACACCATCTGTCCTTGAATCAATTCATAGGTCTGTTAGTTATCCACAACATTAAGAAATTTCATCATAGAAATGATCACAGACCAGTCAAAACTGGTTGATTTCATCAGCAGTGCTGCGGTTTTAAAGTGCTGTGAGATTTTGATAAGACAACACATGGGAGTTTGAGCAGCATCAGGTTTGACTGGTCTTGATATGATGAAATTTCTTGATGTTAAAATACACCATCACCATCATTACCACTGAAATGTTATGTACTACCCAACTGTAAAATAATTATATTGTCACTGGGATGATAACACCTGCAATATTTTTGATAAAAAATGAGTCTTTCCTAGTTTCTTGCGACTCACAGGCCACAGTTAACATCACCAAACCTTTTTAGGTGTAACAATAAATAACCAAGTACCACAACCAATTCTGTGCTTCATAGATGAACACATAATATCCCTGATGTTTTTGGCATTTCAAAATTTCACAAAATTTGAGATACAAGTTTTTCACCTGTGTGAATACCTGACATCGCATGAATTTGGGAGGTGAACATGATACATCTTGTATGTGAACATATGCAGAAATGCAATAATATTCATCTAATCCTAAAATATAATTCATTATTGATATAAATATGTTATAGTATTTCTACAAATATACTGTCATAGAAATATTTTAACTTATTATGAATTCCCCTTGAGAAAGCCTATCTACTTTATTGAAATAAACTTTAGAAATAAACTTGTAGGTCCTGACTCATTCGTGGCACCAACCTATGTGTGCCCTAATTATTGCATGAAAACTGGATACCATGAATCTTTGCTTATTCGCCCTAAAGTGGCCAATATTTCAATTAGTAAATCAGGACCCACTCCACCTGCTTATCTGCACATTGCATTCTACAAGTGCCAAGGAACTTTGACATGGTCTGTAAACAAATATTCTGTGTAAAATAGCAGAGCAAACCAAGATGTATCATTGAGCAAACATTACAAATTATAAATACATACAGAAAACAATATCTTATAAAAAGACTTCACACAAATCAAGACAGGATAACATGTTGCTATGCAACTGTTGGCATGACAATAGTAGGTACAGACATTCTCACCACTCTAAATAAACATAAAATATGTTGATATCTTTAAGGGCACATTTCAAAATATTTTAGCATTTCAATGTTTGTTGCTGTATATCTCACAAACTATGTAGACAGGCTAAACCATAATTTAGCGCCTCTTCACAAAACTTTCTCTCCCAGACTCATTACATACTAAGGTTGAGTAAAGCTTAATATTACCATGTACCCTTAAAATATCAAAACATTTATGGCATATATTAACAATCACATACCAGGCTTGTAAAAATTAATCACTTTTATTTGGTATTACCAAATATGAAATAACTTTTGAAATTTACAATATACACAAGTTTCCCATTTTACCCAATATAATTAGATTTATAGATAAGCCCTGTTTACAGTCAGAATGAATTGAAATGTTCACAAGTATTTCAACTTACTGCAACAGGTGCTATGGCGCTCGTTTTTTTGTCTACATCTTAATTATATACATAATATATATTTATACATAAACTGATTGAGCACCGTGTGGTTATTAGTCATAGAATACATATTCTAACTGTAATACAAACACTATGTACACACAACTTGAAATTGGTGGAAAGAGCTATTTTCCCCTCTTGTCTTTCCATGGACATGTAGGCTACCACACACCCTACAGGCTCAGGTTAAGCTTTCTCATAAAGAGATTAATATATGACTGACAAATAACCAACGAGCTGGATTATTTTATCTTGAATCAAAGCATGTAGCAGGGAATTAGGACTTCTTATATCCTATGCTCAACATAGGATTGATTGAGGTTTGAAGTATGGAGACTGCCTAATTCAAAGTTTTGAATGTCAGATTCATTTACAGCAGCCTGTAGACAATCACTTCACAAATTCACATTCTATACAAAACTTGATAATCTGTTGTTTTTGGTACGGTACCAGAGTTGTAAGAAGGTAACACTCTCTTGCCTGTTTGCAGAATAGCGACGTGAATTTGTGGTCTCTTTATAAGATGCCACAACAGCCTGTCTCCAGTTCCCGAAGGGTTTGCTTTGGTGCCATATATGTCTGTTTTGAAGCCATTTGTAAGGGGTTGAGTGTTAGTGTGTAAGTGCTCTTTTGACATTTTAGGGCACATTTCCTAATCAGAGGACTGCTCATAAATAAACCTATACAAATATGTATGTTTTAGAGTAGTCATTTTAACACAATTACCAACCATTTGATAACAATGTTTTATAGGAACATAAAGAACAAATATCTATAATAATACAAATAAATTGGCAATCGCCTCAGTACAAAACAGTATGAAGAACAGAATATCCCATTAGTAAATCCATTCAAAGCTGACAGTGGTCAACAAGGGATACCCAACTATTACCATTACCAATTAAGAATCTTATGTGAATATACAAAAAGTCATAAGATATTTTATGAAGGTGGACAGCAAATAGTTAGCACAGTGTTCTACTTCAAATCAATTAACCTCAAATTTCAAATAATTTCAAAGCTAACAACATTTGTAATGTTTCAATTTCACCGAATGCATCTCCAGGAAATTTGCAATTTGATAATAAAAATAACCCAGGGAACTATATCTATTGATAATAATAATTTAGACTAAAAATATCTACAAATCATCAAGTGCTTCTGCTGTGCATCACACCTGCATGCACCATGTTGTCATGGTATTATACTCATCAACAAATATAGCTTTACCTGTAACAGAATGCCTAAAAATAACATCTTAAATTGCTTCATAAAGCACTAACAGCACACACCTTAACAGAACAGACACCCAGTGCCAAATGATGAACAAACATATCAAGCTAAGAAAGGGTGAGTATGGTAAGTATCATTGGAAGCAATGATCAGTCAGGTTTTCTACTCTCTAATCTGCACAGTGCAACGGTAATGATTTTTTTAAAGTGGTATCAGCGTGTATGCGCAATGTATCGAACATATATACGGGTGTAAACGCAGAATTGATTTACAATCACGCCAATTGGCTGATCACAATCATGACAAGACGACAGTTGCTGTGCATTGACCATGTATATGAGTGTGTGTGTGCAGTGTGTCGAAAGTATACAAGTGTGAATTCAAAGTGATAAACAATCACACCAATTGGCTGATTAACAGTCATGATAAGCATTGATCATCGGTATGTAGAAGGTGACAGATCCATTACTTCTTCTACATGATCTATGATCACACAAGCACATACCCAGACCATGGAAGAATAAAAAAGATTTACTCTTGTCATTATATGCTTCTTATTCATGAACTAGCAGATCTCGTCTAAATTATGAGACTCCATGTATGAAGTGGAGTAACAAAGGCATATTCATCCATTCTAAAAGAAATTCATTAATTAATGAAGAAAGGAGGCAGCCTATATGCTTCATCTCAATATATACGAGGTTTGGAAGTGATGCAACTGCAAGCCCAAGAAATGAAGATTAAATGACTTTATGCAGATCAGGGAAACTGACATAATAAATTGAGAGAGCAGAAAACATCCGGATTCATCGGGTATGAACCACTGGACATCACCCGAGTTCACAGTTGGTACACAGGTTATCTAACCTAGTCATGATAGTTAAAATTCAAAAGCACTTTCAAAATTGTGAACAAAAACACTGCATTATACAGAGTTTACATATTGATAAGTTACTAGTTTATCAAGTTATGATTGTACTCCACATGTCGATGGCTTGACCTATTCTAAACCAGGCAATATCAACTAATTTCATGCAGGCCAACTGAGCCATATAGTAAATGATGAAATTCTAGTTTTAGCCTAGAAATGCAGGATAATAGACGTGGGATAAAAAAGGTACACATAGTTCCTGGGTTAGTTTGGTGTTGAAGACAGTGTGATCAAAATATTACTAAAGGGCACATACTTTGCTTATTTACTTTCATCTCATGAGGCATATGCTCCATCTTTTTTCATAAATTTCTTTTAAAGATTATAAAACATTCTTGATCAGTCCTCTGGTTACCTTTTGGTTTGATGGATTTGGCATGCATGACCATCAGTTGAGAAAGCCTGTTCTAAAAGCTCTTTAGAGAGTTTTCAAAACTTCAGGTTATGACCACCATCATGTAATAACTGTGTATCTTACACTGTGTCCATGGACAGCTGGTTTATTCATATCACCATACATTTTCATTTAGCCCAGACATGCTAAACTGATACCCTACCACTAAGTGGTATATTTCATTTCTGTCATGTCATAACAAATGACATCAATGCAGTACAACTATGAAACTGACAATGCATGCAGGTCACACTGCATTAGCATATGTGTACATCCATATCAAAATGATGCACATGTCGGCTGCTACATGTGTCTCTTTTTACATTTTAGTTAGGAATAAATACCAGATTCATCTCAAGTGGAGGTCAATTGAAATCATCCCGAAGTCAAATGGTTTAGGAATAGTCTGGTTTTTGAGTCTGGTATTTATTCTTAGCTATTATGTAAAAAAGACCTGTAGCAGCCGACTAGTGCATCATTTTGATATGGATGTACACATATGTGACCGTCTACTACAAATGAGCTGTAATGTTGGAATTTTCACCTTTTGAGATATATTGGACAAGCAAAGTCTCCTCCAAATATGCTTTAGAAGGGTATTTTTCATACTCGCGTTGCTTGTTTGCAAGATAAAATAGTTGTGAAATCCTTTGTATTCTATTGCTTTTTGAGAGGTTCAATAGGACATATTTTAAAACAAGCTCTTCCAACATTACAGCCTATTCATGGTGGATGGTCACATATATTTGTAATTATACAACATAATATCAGCTGACATTGTGGTACAATTAAGTTTGGTGATTTAAACATAGGTTAGTGTGCTTATGTGATCAATGGCGAAACTGGTCCTATACACCCCATCTCATGGAATGCTAACCTTTAGCTTCTTTCGAATTCATAATTGTTTGTCTCAAAAAGACTTGATTCCATCCGATATGGTAACATCTTTCACGTACACTTTCAAGTTGGTTTGAAAAGCTTCTTCAGTCAAGTATTATTCTGTATCGACATGATTCTGCATAATGCCAAATAGCACATTACTATTATAAACCGTACCTAACAAGTGATGCGCTTTACTTGATTCGCCAAGTGCGAGTACGACTATGGCGAAACTGCTCTTCACTGTATAAAAATCGTCAACAGCACCCTCTGTGGACAGAAAATATCTGGATGGGGACGGTTTATAGTTGGACGCTATTTGGCAATATGCGGGGATCACACCAGCACATATAATGCACTGCACTTGAAACCATCACTTGTTGGTAGTAATATTACACATTCACCCTATTTAGCACCCAGCTGACAAATCTGTGCACCTGTTAGTCAATCTTCACGGTGGAATAGATTTTGCGTACAAAGGCGCTGGTACCGACGTAACCCAGTGTGCCACACATGATGCCTAATGCTAAACTAAATAGAGCCATGTAACCAAAGTAGAACGTAGTTTGAAATAAACCATACATTCTGAAATAAACAAGAATACATAAAAACATACAATTATTAAACATGAAATATACTTCAGCATGTACCAGGAAATAAAAACCTGAGGTCCATTTCACTCAACTTTTAACCCTTTGTAACTGAAGTAACCTTTCGTAAAGTTATGAAATCCAATACTTGTATTTTTAAAGAGTTTAGCTAACCAATCGCGTTTTTTTTACTGCGCGCATCAATAAAGTCCCAACTCACACTTGCATAAATTCACATCAGCGTGTGCCAGTCATGCATTATGCAACGCACAACTAGCGAAAGCACTGCACCCAACTGTGTGAATGCATCAATACACTGTGTTACAAGTCTTATTTTTTTGCCTTATATAAGCTGAACAAACTTTATCCTGGATGATTGATACAGAATTACTGATTACTTAGGAAGTCATGCTGGTTTTTTTAAAATTCTCTATGTACAATTTGTTTATGCAATCATGTAAATTTCTTCGACTGCAATCACCCGCAATAGTGACATCTCCCATTTTTGTGTATGTGTGTGGAATATGGTTAACTTCAACATTTCAGGCCTTGCCGTTTAGATTTTTAAGGCGAGTGGCTAATCACTCGTTAGAATGATGCTGGGCGAGTATTCGAATTTTCACATAATTGGGTACACAGTGGAATCTCATTAAAACGAAGGTGTCAGGGCCAGAGAAATTAGTTCTTTATATCCAAATTTCGTTATATCAGGGTTGTAAAAACAATAAATAACAAAAGAGTTTTGTATCTTGGTTCTGGAAAAATACTTCTTTATTACAGGGTTTTTCTTGTATCCGATTTCGTTATAATGAGGTTTTACTGTATAATCAAGTAGAGCTTCGGGCTTAATATGGTATTTATGTATATAGTTGAAATGTGTGCGCAGATAATTGTGACTTTGCTCGTTTGGAGGCAGCACAAGCTCTATTAAATGATGAATTGGCTGATTTGATGGCTGATGTTAGAAGATTCACAGCGAGTGATATTAAGTGTCTGTGGCGAGTGGAAATCGCTCGCTAGAAATCGAGTTTGGGCGAGCGGTGGCGAGCGAGAGCGATCACTCGCCTCAAACGGCAAGGCCTGCATTTCATGGGATGTGTATACACATTTGACACCTGAATTAAAATACCAACATGTTTGTTCTCTCCTATGTATTTTTAATTTATGGATGCCACATCAAGGATTTTCGTAATAATAAAACATTGATGACATTAACTCAATTGATGATTTCCAAAGACTGGTAGTCACCACCACTACACAATATTTAGAGAAGAGAGGAGACATATCCCCCCTATATCATGGATACACTATTTAAGAATACTGGTAAATATTAAAAACACTTACTTTGTTTTGAAGAAGAAATAATAGAAAGAGTACAAATACACATAGAAGGCAGTGGAGGCCGCTGCTAAAAAGCTTGTCCACTGCCACCGGTAGTCCTCCGCGTTTAGTAGAAAGTATGTACACACGATGGTCACGCATATTGTGACAATTGCAAGAATGATAAAAACTAGAAGCATGAAGCCAAATACATAATATATCTTGTATGCCCAGAATGAGGTGAAGATGAAATACCTGAAAGAGTAAGATAAAATGGGAGTAAATCAGTCAATCAAGAAATTAATGTCAGTTGATGCATCCATTTAGGAAATATAATCAAAGTCAGAAGTTGATCTTTTGATACTGCCGGATTTGGAACTTCTGTATTTGAGTACAAAGCTGTTCTTGTACCTGCCATGGATTGAATAAAACTTAAAAGTGTACTTTTTGTACACCACTTTTGTACACCACTACATAAAATAGCTCTGGAGAACCAGCAAAATGTTTGGTTTACTTTGAGGCCTGTAAATGACCCACTCCTGTGTGTCTAGCTGTACTCAAGTCACAGAGACGGGCATCCTTGCTTGTACTCATGGACCCTTGGTTGTACTCATGGTACACATTTACTCATGATCCATTATCACACACAATTGTGTTTATGATTGAAAACTACCATTACACCATATATCCATATAAGGCCGTGTGTTTTGAACTCGCCACCCTTAGCGTTACATCACAAATATTATGAATTTTTACACCAATCAAGTTTCAAATTAGAATATCTACACAACTATCAACCCTAAACTAGCAAAAGTATACATTTTTGAAAAGCTGAAGGCATAAGCAATTCAAATATACACATTTCAACTCATTGTACAGGGTGACCTTGAAGTTATACAGGGTGGAATAAAAAATTCCAAATAAAAATGGGTCACTTAATGCATTGCTTATTACTAACTTGCAGTTATCAACTGAAAGTAAACAACATTGATTTGGTTAGAGGTTAGGGGGATCCTACTGACTGGGGAAGAAAAAAATCACAGCTGTTTGGTAATCTCAGAATACAGGGTGTCCCAAAATATGTTAAATTTTTTTTATAATTCAACATATTTTGAACTGAAACATTTTACCCCTAACCCATACAGAAAAAGTAAGTCCATATTTAGATTCCTCATCAAATTTCCTCTCAGAAAATGTATACTATGACTATGATAGGATAAGTAATTAAATATTTACAGCAACTTTTAGATTTTGAAGACATCCGCATTGCTTACTACAGTGTTTAATATGAAAACGGGTAGTTTTGTACGTAAAAGTTTGTATTTTATAGACTAAACCAATCATAAAGAGTTCAAAATGATTAAAACAATTAGCATAATTAATAACCTTTCACAAGAGCTCTTAACCATGCCTGTAGCCCATATGGATGCAAAGATATGATCAGTTGATTCAACGTGCACACACAAAATCTATATTTCTCATAGACTTTGTACATACCGCCACCGCCACAACCGCCACCGCCACAACAACCACCTCGGCCATTCTGAACTCAAAAAATTATAACTCCACTATCTTAGCTGATAAACAATTCTCCTTTGGAAGTCTGTTAGGTCACTCATTTAGCTACAAAATGACACCAAACACACTACAATACCTTTTGTTTAAGCAGAGATATAACAATTTGAACGAGTCTCGATTTGGAAAAGCGTAACAAAACCACCATTTTTGGGTGGCGAGTTCAAAACGCGTGGCCATAAGTGGTTTAATTCATTTTTATTATCATACTGTGATACATATTTTTTGTTAAAGCTTTTCACAGTTCTATAGTGTCACAATAAGGGTACATACCACTAAATCAGTTTATGTTGAAAATTTAGTTTTAATAGAACTTGACAAAGTGATCTCTACAAATTTGAAAAGAAAACGCAAATGTTTGCATGTTTACGTCTATCTGCGCAAGAACACAAAGGGTCAAAACATGGTTAACAGTCATCAGATATACATTTTTTTTTTTTTTTTTATCTGATTATTTTAATATTGTTAATTTTCTCATAAAAGTAGAAGGAAAATGCAAGTGATTTTTCAAATATGTGAACTCTTAGAAAGACACTATAAAATGTATACTTCAAAACAAGAGGTAACTTGACTTATGGTCAGAATCATGACCCCTACTTTGCATGCAAAATTTAAAAATTAATTATGTGGTCTGTACCCATAAAAATCTCAGTATTAAATAATTGCGACGTTTAAAACTTACATTTCAATGAAGATAGAGCCAAACGGTAATACACCCCCCAGCATTACAATAACCCCCGGTTCCATAAACCATTTCTTCTCTGGTATTGGTCTAGGGACAGCGTTGACTCTGCATGGGAAATTAGGCTGTCCAGACAGCGCCTCCCAAGAATTGTGCCTACGAGAGTCAGTGGTAAGATGATAAACAGACAGATACTTGAAACTGCAACCTGTAAAAAATCAAGAAGGCAAATTATAATGTTGTAAAAAGTTCTAAGTACTCTTTCTGTGAACAAGGATGATAAATGGAAAAATCATTAAGCCTCGACTTTATACACTGATTTACACATGACGCCATGCAAACAGCTGCTGGAGATACATGGGTAGGTAATGGTTAAAGATTCTTCAGTCAATTCCAAATTCTAAAAAACTCCAATAAATCTTAATCTTATTAATCAAATGTTAAGTCCCATAAAATCAAGATTGATCACATTTTGTGAAAAAGGCTCCTGATATTTGAATATCTACTGGAAGGGTTTCAAAATTTTAGCTTATTTATCAACCAAAACAAGTCAGATTTATATTCAATTGTACATATCCTTTCTATGTGGTTAATTTCATTACAATTTAATGAAAATCACATCAAACCGAATTATAATTTCCGACTTGTGAACAAATACTGCTGTAATGTCCTGAACACAATAACCTGAATTCTTGTTTTGGTTGGATATCACAATGATTATCCTGACATCCACTCGTTTTACTTTCGGTAAATCACTTCAATTTTGAACTTACCATTGTGCCAAATGGGATAGCCCGGGAAGCGTGATAGTAGATGGCAATGAAATTGATGAAGAATGCAGTGCCGCACACTGCTGATGGTACTAAAAAGGCACTCACTAACATTTGTTTAATCCATATTTTACCTGCAGAAGAATATAAAAAAAAACCCCTCAATTATTGCTGTGACTACATTTGGAATTCAATACACATATACATGGGGAAGCAAATCCAAGCTTGAAGTAATTCAATCTAAATTTCAAGAATGTGCAATTATTTTATATCACTGTGCGATTACATTTACTTACTAAACACTTAGGTCCGTATGCACAAAAGAGTTAGACCGGGTCTGAAGTTAGACCTGGTATAAGTGGAATTTAGTCCCAGGAGAAAGGACATTTTCCTTTACATGTGCTTAAGTTATTTTGTGATATTTTTGAACATTGCATTAAAATCTTTAGAATTTGCTAGCTACTCTAGGAAGGAAATAAGAATAAAGGACCATATCGGATGGAACAAAATTGTACTCAGACCAGGTCTAACTTTAGACCCGGTCTAACTTTTTTGTGCATACGGACCTTAGATGTAGGCCTAACAGGTAAGGGGAATGAAGAATTTTTGATCCTACTCCTTGTTGACAGGGTTACCAATTTTACAACCACAGCATATACTACACTTGTTATCAGTAAACTTTAGGACTTGCCAACATTCATGCCACTTAATCGCATAAGGAATAAGAATTTAAAAGATAACACTGGGGTCACACTGTTAACTGAGGGAATTAGAATAGCCAGGCAATTTTGTTTCTGCCATATCTTACCTCCCATTCTGGAATATAAACCACCTCCAAAGTAGCCATTTACAGGTGCTGTGGCCGCATACACAAATATAGCAGTACTCAAGATGGAGCCCCGACTGAAAAAAAAGCACACATGCATGTCATAGTTTGTATTTTCTGTGACTCACAAATTTTGATGCAGATTTCATAATTCGTTAAGAATAAGAGATGGAGAGAGGAGAGGAGAGGAGAAAGAGAGGGGGGGGGGGGAGAGAGAACGCAAGTGAGCACTAGAGATGGAGAGCAAACAAGTAAGAACAAGATTATATAATTAGCTCTGCAGAATTAAAAAGCATTTACAAAACTCTCCTCTAGATGGAGTAATACTTACTCGGTGTACAGATGTCCCCAGATAGAAAACAAGATGACACACATGGATACAACAACAATATGATAACCAGTACCGATGAGAGATGAAAATAAAATTGGATATGATGCTGGTCTGAATACATCACCATGGACTTGCTTCCATCCATACTCATCACCTAGATCTCGTTCCTGTGAAATAAAATGAAAAGAAAACGTCCCAAGATTAACAACAAGACTTGTTTAGGGACAAATTTAGCTGAGTTTTGTTATATTACAACATACAGGTGGGTAGAAGTTACAGTGTCACATTTTTCCACATAAAGGAAAGTTGCATCACATCGAGGAAAAATGTCAAGCCTGCAACCAACCAGTGTAGAAGTGATGCTCTGATGAGCCACAAAAATTTCACGAAAGTGATATCCATCTTGATTGTGCGAATTAGTTAAAATTTACACTAAAATATGCATCACATAGTTTATTGATCACAGGAACAACACAAACAAACAAGGCCACATACAAACATTTGAATTCAAGAACAAATACAATGTAGGTTGGAAAACTTTCAACAATAACTAGGGATAAACTCACTGACAATTTTGAAATGAAAGAGTAACGTATACAAAAATATAAGAGCAACTTAAAACTAAACTTGATCAAATTACTTGACTAATAATTAGAAAGCATTAAAGCAGCATCCAGTGATCTCAGGGTGAGCATTTGCTTGTTTTGTTATTTTCTTATTAATATCTCGCATAGCTTCAAAAACAGTGATTAGTCCTATAGAATATTAAACTTAATTTTGTTCTGTGAGAATGCAATAAGGGAAATGATGTCAAATCCACAATGATACGATTGCTGTATATCCAAGCCATATGAAAATCTTGATGGATCATGTAAGCATACAAGCATGGTCAAGATGATCCAGTAACATGTTATTTGCACGATGTATAAATCTCTTGATGTAAAACAGTATAAAAACCTGAATTTTTGCTTTTTTGGCAACTATCATATTTTGGTTTTCAAAGTACATTTTATTCAACAAATCGCAAGAATGTATCAGTAACAATCTGAGTCTTATGTCTTTATCAGATTGTTTTAAAAATGTATTGCTACTTATATGGTACATACATAAAAAAATTTCCAAATCTGAATTAGTTTTAACTTTTGGGTGTAACAGTAATGTTCTTGAGATCAAGGGCATATCATCTAGTGCAGCTTCAATTGATGGTTTAAATGATACAAATGTAGGATTAAGAGCATGCAGAACAAGAAAGCATCGCTAGCTCTTGGCCAGTGCTTACCAACACAAGTCTGGTACACTCTTTCATCGGTGCACAAAACCTCTGCATTTAGTTACCATACAGAACAATGTACACAAGAACCAAATCAACCCGGCGGGCCCCACGCGGTAGGTAAGTCCCCGAGTGAGTCAGTGAGTGGATGCCATCATCATCCGAGTGAGTGAGGGCACGCACCAGTGAGCAGAGAGTGAACGAAGCAAAGAAAGAGAAAGTGTTCCAACCAGGAGTTACATGCACAAAGACACAGAGGGGATGAGTCTCAACAAATTAGCAAATTAAAAAATTAGTAACTTAAGCTAAAAGATATTCATGAGCACCTTGCATTTTCAATTTAGTAGCAAAAATTCATCCTAATGCCATTGCTCGAGTTGGGATTAATCTTTCCCTAGAGAAGTCCTTTAAAGAGGGCTTCTCAAAAGGACTTCTCTCGAGAAAGATTAAGCCCTACGTATGTTTACCGACCTAAAGTATCAAGTAATTTAAACTCAAATGCTGTTGCTGTTCCCTTTAAATTATGCGGCCAACAGGTTACTAATTAGATAGATTTCCACATTTACAGCATGAGCACAGTATTCTTGTTACAGTTCATTCTAAAATGAACAAGGCACAATTTCAAACAGTACCAACAACTATTTAAGAGGTACATGATTTTGTATTTTAATTAGCATTACACATTTATTGACCAGGTCTTATATTATATATATATTGGTTAAATTTCATACAATTTCATCACATGAATATACCTTACTTTACAGTAGTCTGAACTGCATAAAATGGCATTTTTAATCAAAACTTTCCTCCACTATTCAGTATCTAACAAGTTTTCTTTACAGCTATCAATTTGGCAAAATGTTCAGTTTTATGAAAATAAATTACCTGACTATAGTTGTATAAAAAAAAGCTAAAACCAAAACCTTGGGAATAGACAGTTCCTCCACTATTCAGTATCTAACAAGCAGGGTTAGCGGTGACCTGCTGAGGCCAGGGGTCCAAATTGGCAAATAAAGGGGTCCAGGCATCTAATTCTACACAGACGCACAAAATTAAGGGGTCCAAATCACGGGGACTTGCCAAATCAAGGAGTCCTGGACCCCAAGACCCCTTAAAACGCTACCCCTGCTAACAAGTTTTCTTTACAGCTATCAATTTGGCAAAATGTTCAGTTTTATGAAAATAAATTACCGGACTATAGTTGTATAAAAAAAAAGTTAAAACCAAAACCTTGGGAATAGACAGTTTCATTCCAAAAAGATATCCATGTATGCGAAAGTACAGTTGTTGGCAGAGAATTGTGTGGTCATTGCATATGTTGTAAAGCCATTTTAAGGTATTTGCTTTTAAAGTGTTTGAGCTAACAGAGTGACAATGTGTATGCTGAAAATAGAATTCACAATTGCTAGCATAGTGTGGAATTCTGCGTACATGTGGCTGTGTGTGCAATTAATAATTGGATAAGTGCACAAACTTTATGGTGCAAGCATTACTACTGACCACTTCAGCCAACAATTTGCCTATTCCTGCTGCAGCATTCTACAAGTGACAAAATATTTGAAAGAGTATTTAGCAAGGGTTTGCAGGTAATAACAAATGCACCATTAAGATTTTTAGTGTATGCCAGCATACTACAACTTTTCATTATCATATTGTTGTTTGTTATTTTTTAAATTATAGCATTCAAAAGTCACAAGTTTGTTTACAATTTTTGGAGAACAGTACCTATAATGGCGTAAAACATTATAGTCGTCTAACATCAGTATTATTCTTGGAGAACAGTACCTATAATAGCGTAAAACATTATAGTCGTCTAACATCAGTATTATTTTCACATTCAGATATTGTTTTCACAAGCATCTGTTTCTAGGTAGTAGGGATCTATTTTAAACTTGCTCTCAAAACAAAAACAAACAAATCCTACATGTGTACGAACCAAAATCTCAAACAAATCTTAAGAACAAAATATCAAACAAATCTGAAACAGTGTGCCATGTTTTTGTAGGTGACATTACCCAGGCTTCTTTACCAAAATCTACACATTTGAAAAGTCATTAAGTTCTAATAGATTTATAAACAGAGGGCCAGCTTTTATTCACAGTTACTGACTGAACATGTTCCCAAGTGTGTGGGAATATGTCAGTAGGAAACAGGAAAACCAACCAAGCAGGCAGCAGTTTGTTATTACAGACAGGAACCTTCAATTTCTTACACAAAATCATTCAACACATTCAGTTCAACTAACAAACATACAACACAGTCGTATGTCTGGTAAGATCTTGTTCTTCAGCTTTCCTTCACCTTTGAATACGAAATAAAAGGTTTATGGAATGATTTGGGTCAACATGATTAGTGACTATCTGTGTGTGATTAATGAATCCAATGATCTATTTTGATTTTAACCCTAACCGTAGGTCGCATGTCATAAGTTGGGTACATGCAAAAAGGGTGGAGGGATTACATTTTTCGGAAAATTGCGTTACAAATTTGATTGGCTTTCCGTAACCCCATAGCCTACAGCAGTGGTTGATACCTCATTTTAAGCCTAATTTTATAATCTTTCAGTCTACTGAAGCATATAATTATACATTATTCAATAAAAAAATCACATCAGTTGAAACGAAAAATGCCAGGGGTGGAGGAGCAGGCGGATGTGGAGCAGGCGGATGCGGGAGTGTGCAATATAGGGCCTATGTGAAAATTCACATGTCAGCATGTCAAAACTACTGGTTACTTTTTTCAAATCTTGTGAGGGTATGATGTATTGACAGCTTTGAATGTTGAATTTGTACAACTAAAACAATTACTGACTACTTAAGGTGGTACTACACCCCCTGATAAATTTTTTGACTAATTTTGCATTTTTCTCAAAAAGTAACTACACACTGGTAACAAAAGTTATGTATATTATAGGGGTAAGGACTCCATGCAATTACTTCACTGAAATTTCAGTGATTCAAGACAAGGGGTTCATTATATATGTTAAGAAATGAGGTACATTCTAGCAGTACCTCTTTTCTTATCATAAATAACATACCGCTTATCTTGAGTCACTGGAATTCAAGTGTAGTAACTGGATTTCTTACCCCTATAATATACATAACTTTTGTTACCAGTGTGTTATTATTTTTTGAGAAAAATGCAAAAATAGTCACAAATTTATCAACAGGCGTAGCGCCACCTTAAAGGGTTATATGTTCCATTTTTGTAATTTTTGATGAAATCCTAGTTGAATTTTAGTATTTTTAGCAACATGCTAATGTACATTTCTCTTCTTGATATTCATTTCCTCAATAATAGAATAACCGTCCTCGCTAATTACTCGTAAAAGGTCATTGACCTTCACAATGTAATTAACATACGCATACAATTATTTTAAATAGTTCATTTGAAGCATTAATGTATTGAGAACATATCCTCCAAATCTGATGACATTCTTGCATAAAATAAAAATTTACAGTCATTTATGTAATTGAGGTCCGATTTGAGAAAAATGCATTTGAAAATTGAGATTTACATAGACGCCTGTGTATTAATTAATTAGTAATTAAGCATTATCTCATAAATTAAGCATGTGTTATGATTTAAAATGGTGTTAATTATTAGAGGTTGTCAATATATACAACATATCAAAAAATACATTTTTTGTCATTTTTGACCATGTAATGGAAATTGTACCCAACTTATGACATGCGACCCGTACTAAACACCAAAAAACCTCAATTCAGAAAGCGTAGGCACAAGCAGGTATCCCACATGATGCTATTGCGTCATCATGTGAACAGTCATATGGGCACGGAAAGCTTGGCCAGGCAAGCTACTCCCCTTGGCAATGCAGGCCAGTGCACGGGCGTGGCACACGCAGGGTCGGAACTTCAAAACCGCACCCGAGAAAAAAAGTTTTCTCGTCTTTCTTTCTTTCCTCCTTTATTAACCCTTACAGCGAGGGCGTAAGGGTTAATAACCTCCTTAATAATTCCTCCTATATGTTTACCTTAACCCTAACCGTACTAAACACCAAAAAACCTCAATTCAGAACGCGTAGGCACAAGCAGGTATCCCACGTGATGCTATTGCGTCATCATGCGAACAGTCATATGGGCACAGAAAGCTTGACCGGGCAAGCTACTCCCCCGTGGCAAGGCAGGCCAGTGCACGGGCGTGGCACCCGCAGGGTCGGGGGTTCGAAACCGCACCCGAGGAAAAAAGTTTTCTCTTGAAAAGTGATTTTTCTTAGATCAATTTTGTTTATATGCTTTTGAAGTTTGTTCTGCCTTTCTGGACAGGGTTGCTTGATTTAAATCACTTACATTTTTTACCATTTTTGATCAATATAAGTTCATTTCTTTCTTAGAATGACGGTTTTATTTCATACCGAATGCTCTACAACTTTTGGGTACAATTTGAATACCTCTATGATGTTATTTTATCTATTGCTAAAAATTCATCTTCAAGGTGCAGTATTCCACCGGTTTTTTCCACGATTTTCCCAAATTTTTCTTTGAAATTTCACATGTAAAAACACATTTTGATTTTTTGCAAATACCTGATAGGATAGCACCATTATGTCTAACATTCCGCTGGTCTCTTGACTTTATCATGGGGTATACCAGTTCTTGGAAAGTTGGAATCAATACAACCAAAAAAATCTGATTTTTAAATAGAAAAAAATCAGCAACCCTGTTTCTTGAATACCTAAACAGCAAAAGGTCATTGAACAAGTCTTCACACAAGACTGATATATAAATTACTTTTAATAGAATCATTGGTACTGTGTTGTTGGGCACATACTATCCCTCCATTTGTACTTTTGCACTCTAGAGAGAGAAAAATGGGATCCTACTGGCTGGAGTATGACAATTAACATTACCTATTTCCCACCTTAGTTAGGGGGAAAATAAATCAATAAATGGAAATAATAAAGGGGAAATGTAAGATAAATTTCTAACTACATAGACCTAAACACTGAACCATTTTCCCTCAAACTCAGAGAGAGCAGAAAAGGTATGATAAATAATGTAGTATGATAACATCCACTTAAAAAGAATTGTGCTTCCTTATGTTTACACTAGACCAACACAGGAACAATGACTTCACTGACAGCCTTGGTAATAATATGACTTCACAACAAGCATCTATTTCAGCAAATAATCCCTTGTAACAGAAACCCTGATATTTGCTTGGTTAGTCAAAGCAATAATATCATATGCTGCCACATGCTTATTTTTTTTTATAGACACATAACTACTGTATAGGATAACATCTCAGAGTTGACCTGTCATAATTTTATAATAAAAAAACGACTTGCAGAATTGTGCTCCGATTTGGCCATGTTAAACGTGTACAGAGTTTTAAATGGAACCCTTTAGTGTGCATTCACAGCCCTTACCTCGCCAACATGTTAGAATGGTTTAGATTGTACACAACTTCACCATCCTATAATTACAGACTAGTTTGCGTATGACGTCCTGTCAACCTAACCAAAAATGCCTTACTGCGCAGGTCAGCAACTAATCACGTCACACCTTTGCCCTGCCCAAACTAGTCTTTTTAATTCGGTCTTCAATTATAATGATTAACATTTTACTTTCATGACTTGGTCATGAAAAGTGACAAGTGGGAGCTATTGTAGATTTGACCTGGTAGTACATATCAAGATAAAATAATTAATTTGAGTCAACATTTTGGTTGAACTGTCTATTTACTATGCATACATTCCAATACTTGCTGAATTTATGAATTCAAATTTAATGCAAAGCATCATGATCCCTGCTAGTTCCGTGTCTGTTACAAAATGCGCACTCCATTCATGAAGATGTTTTGGATTAAGCAGATGTTGCGATTCACTTTGACAATAAAATATTGTGCCCATCCATAAGTTGTGTTGTTTTTATTTTTTATTTTTGTATTTCCTCAAAAATCAGTTGTTAGAAAGAATTTAAAAGGGCAGTAAACCTAGGCATGTGTGAACAAGGGTGCCAAGGCTATTACAGTCTTTTAAGGGGGTACTACACCCCTCGATAAATTTGTGTCTATTTTTGCATTTTTTCCAAAAACTAATAACACACTGGTAACAAAATTAATGTATATTATAGGGGCAAGGAATGCAATTACTACACTGGAATTTCAGTGACCCAAGATAAGCGGTTCGTTATTTATGATAAGAAATAAGGTACCGCTAAGATGTACCTCATTTCCTATCATATATTGAACCGCTTGTCTTGAGTCACTGAAATTTCAGTGTAATAATTGGATTCCTTGCCCCAATAATATACATAACTTTTTTTACCAGTGTGTTATTATTTGTTGAGAAAAATGCAAAAATAGTCAAAAATTTACCACAGGGGTGTAGTACCCCCTTAAATGCCTTGAATCCAGCCTTGAAATACACACCAAACTTTTGCCCTTAGGTAATTTGCCTAGGTGAATTTGGTTGTTTCAAAGGCTGCTACAAATTACTTACTTATTTTACTGATTGCATGCTATGGAATTATTTTAATGAGATACAGGCAAAATCAATACTTCAAGGACAAACCTATTGGACTGATGTACGCAAGCAAGTAATGGCCACACACAGATTCATATCAAAATGAAACATGATTTTTTGAAGTAAATGTGTAGTGGGTAAATCATAATCATACATTTTGCTGACAAAGAATGAGACAAACACTTGCATGTTTTTAGTTGGAAAGAGACATGCAAACAAATAAACAAACAATAAATGATATTACTGACCATATCATCTAGATCATCATCTTTGCTGTAACGGGCGTAATCTTTACGGAGTGTCCTCATCAGAATCATGGATACTAGACCCACCAAGAAGATAACCATCATAAAAGAATTGAAGATGGAGAACCAGTGAATCTGAAAAAAAAAAAATCAGAGGTAAAAACCTTTTAGGAAATGTTCATATGGAAAAACAGTGCTTTTTTTTTTTTTTTTTTATATCAGAGGCAAATACCTTTTAGGAAATGTTCATATGCTTGAGTATGCAATGCACACTAAGTTTACATTTTTATGCAACACAATCAGTAACCATCAGGTGACAAAATGACCAACAAAATACATATTGGTAGTAACTTGGCAATATCAAAGCTTGTAACAAAGCTGTAAAATGCCTATGCCTTAATGAGCGACAATATTTCTGGGGTCGTGCATTACATTAGGGGGCATAAAGTTCAGGTACATCGTTGACAGTACAGTGAAATATTGCCATCATGATATAACATCGCAATAATATTGTAGCCAACGATGTACCCGCAACCGGCATTGTACTTCCTACACAGGGGACTGCGCCCAATCCCCTAAACTGCTCTACCTTTCGAGGGATAACCTCTTAGATAAACTCAATTATTATTCTACAATACTTACTCTATGTTGAAAGAAGTTTGGATCCAGATACTTGTCAAATCTCTTCTTGTAGGGCACATTGGATTTTTTCCATTGCACTGTGTATGTGAATGGGATCTTGATTCCTTTCTCTAATTTCACTTTGACCTCACTAGTCAGGTTGACATCTACAATCTGGTTATTGTTAAAACCTATGTCTAGTTTCTTGTGTGTCCAGATGTAATAATCTTGTCCTGTTTCATCTATTTCACCAACAATACCTGCAATGTAACATTTCAATATTTATAGTTAATTGAAGTTCCCTTTCAAACACTTTGGTAACTATTTCTTTTGGGGTATGGTCCTGTATGGTATGAGCACGAACACCCCCCCCCCAATACAGCAGTGACAACAAAACAAATGCACTGAACATTTCTGTTACTTCTTTGATCAGTCACACTTCAGTAACTATTTCTTTTGGAGTATGGAATGAACACAGACACCCCTCCCCCAATGCAGCAGCAATAATCCACATTTTCACCTAATAGGCTACTAAACTTTACAAAGGGACTTTGATCAGTCACCACTGGAAAGCCAAGAACAGTGCATCTTTCCCTTGCTTTTCTTTCCCTTGTTATTACCTATAAATAAATCAAGTACTCTTCAATCTGCTGTGACTAATACTTCAGATTATCAAATTAATTTTTGGACGTGGACAAACTGTAGATGGCAGTCAGTGTTGTCAAAAAACCCTGAATATAGCAAATGCCATTAATTATCTTCAAAAGTTATTACCGATAAGCTTTCCACTCATCCTGGTGGTGTGACTTGTCCAATCACCCTACTCACCCCATATTGGTAGATCATCAATGTACATCTGATACCAATAGTGATTTTTTACAGCATACAAGAATGCCCTGTAGCTGTCTTCTGTCAATTCTACCTCACAATATTTAGTCTGAGCTGCATCAACTACAGAGAAAAGAAACACAAATCAGAAATTTATGTCAAGTTATTTTACAAGACGTGTCATTTAAAGGAGTATTTCGTGATTGTAGCATCCTCTTTTTATGACATTTTTCAGTAGATATCCACGAAAAAATCCCAAATTTCAGTTGATTCTGATTTTGCGAGTTATGCATGATTATGCGTATTACACTGCTCCATATAGTAATTTCGTTCCGGTATACCAGAACATAATTCAAATTTGACAATTTTTTGCTAAATGAAATAATCTGCAAGAAATTTTTTGTACATAAACATTATGTAGCCCGAGGTTTCCAGTGGTATAAAATTTTTTTTGGGAGAAAAGTGGGGGGATGAGGCTGTGGATCACGAAATGCCCTTTTAAATGAGATTCATAACAACCTCGTATAATCGTATTACACCATATGTGCGTCCCAATCAAACTGTTCGTTAGATGATACGGACACTGGCGCTGAGGTTCTTGATATCCATCAATGACCTCAGTATGTGATGTAGCGAGGAATTACGCTGTACAATGATGTCCGTGTGTGCACATCCTTTGCACCGGAACACTTAACACGCTCGCAACTACCATATTTGCACATGGTGTGATTTTGCACTGCTAGAATTGGTAAATCCCTTTCAACCTGTTAGATTTTTAAAAGGGCTAAATATGTTGTGATTAAAATTGTTTATTTCAACAAATTTTAGATAATAATATCTTAAAATTTGGTTGTGTGGTGAGTTAAAAATGACGATTATGAATTCGTTTAATAACTTTGTATCAACGTTTCTTAAACGGTACGTTTTCCTGGGAAAATGTCCAGTATGACTGTAAAATATTATACTCCATCATGTGCCTTCACTGGATGACTCCTTAAAGAACACACATGAGCACCAATAATTAGGTTGAATTTCGGCAGTAAGCAGCATTGACTTACTTTTAAAATCAATATCAAGGCCACTGAATTCTAGTTCAGTGCCTTGTAAAGCCTCTCCTATAGTCTCATGGTAGTGACTGATGGTGGTTTTGTCACCTCGACAAAATGGCAGGGAAAAGTAACCATACGTTTCTTGTCTGTTGTGATATGGCCCTACTGTGTTCATCCATAGTACTACCTCTTCTTTATCTTCATACTGCAAGAAAAACATAGTTGTTAGTTTTATCAGTCTTTAAATTCATAAATGAAAATTTTGTGAGCATCATCACAAATTAATGGATTGTATGTTGGCAGAGCTGGTTTTGAGATATGAAAAGATTTCCCAACTCATTTATTGATTTGTTATTCCCTTGTGAACAACCAATAGGAAGGAATAAAATAGCGCGGTATCCAAAACCCTTATTCTAACTTAAGGTGAATTTGTATGCTTGCCAAGCCCCACCAATATCTCAAAAAGTGAAAATGCCATAACCCAGCAAGGTATTGAGATGGATAATGTACCGGTGCCATTGTTTTGGTATTTATGTCTAGTTTGAAATGAGACCAGTTTTACTCCAAGCTAAGTTAATTTGTTGCAAGTGTGCTGCATTCTGTGTCATGGGTTCTAGGCTTTTCCTGTACGTTACTGTGTTAAGTATTCATTTATGCTCCGAAGGTCATATATCTTGAAGGAATTACCCCACTGCTGTAAAAGTTAACATTTTTTGGATGGAAATTTGATGAGGAATTCAAATGGTTTAATAATAATTATTATTATTTAAAAAGAGCTAACTAATAATTCTAACTATAATAAGTTTTTTGTGTGGGGCATGGAGGAAAAAAGTTTATGGTGATTATGTAAATAAGAGAGAAACAAAATAGTATACTTTTTGAACAAAAATTCAACTTTTCCACCCTATATGACGTTTGTGGCACCCTGTATATTGACCAATTGTTTGTATACATGTGTGTATTCCTGGTACCGTAGATTGGGGTGAATAGGGACGCAGGGGTCAATAGGGACAAAAATGAGAAAAGTTTTTGAAATCTCATTTTTTCACATTTGGTTAACACATTTTTTTTCTTCCACATATTGAAAGAGCAATCAAATAGTGTTTAGAAAATGGTTCAGCAGATGTTAAAGAATAAATTTAGGATACAGGGTGTCCAAAATAAAATTATCTAAAAAAAGTTCTAAAAAATGGGGTGGTCAAAACTTTCCTGCTCCCACAGCCACTATTTTAGAAAATGAGCTGGAAATTCACCAGGACCTAGCCTGTTAGGTCTTACAACTTTCTCTAAAAGATTATTTAGTAATTCTGACAGGAATTTTTATAACAATTTTTTAAATATTTTTCAGGAAAAAGTCACCTAATACGGGGTGAATAGGGACACCCTTGCTACAAACCACCCTTACCCCACCACACCCTACATTGTACACTACCACCCTACCCTACTCCACCCTTACCCCAATACCCCCATGAACCTACCCCACCACCTTAACCCTACCACCACCACCCTTAAATCACTATACCACACCCTGACCCCACTAGCCTCATTAAACCTACCATCTCCACCGCCCTACCCCACTACCACACCACCCTACCCCGGCTACCACCCTCATCCACCCCTAATACTATCATGCCACTGCCAGAACTCACTACCCCACACCCTACCCCAGCACTCCACCATCCTACCCCACCCATCTACCCCAGCACCCTATCCCCTGCCCCACCACCTTATCCACTGCTCCACCACCATCATCCTATCCACTACCTCTACCACCATGATACCTTTTCTTATACCCCACCACCCTGATTCCACTACCCCAACATCCTACCTTACCCACCTACTTTCCTACCACCCAGAACCCTACCCCAGCCACCCTTACCCCACCACTCCTCTTCTTGTACTGACGAGCCTGATCAACGTTGTCAAGAAATCCGATTTTAATCAGTTATGATGGTATGAATTACCTTGACATGTTTCTATTGTTTTTTAAAACTCACTTGGTGTCCCTTTTCCCTCCATGTGGGGGTACAAATGCAAGTCCACTCCTTCAAAGTTGTACTTTCCTTATCAAAACCAGTGCTGTCCATATTGACCCCGAAGTCGGGGGTCAATAGGGACACCAAAATTTTATTAAAAAAATATATACCCCCCACATATATTCAATTTTTTATAATGGTGGATTAAAGGCATCATGGGTGGACATAATATATGCCCTCAAAAGTTTAGCTCATGGGGCAACAGGAAAAAAACTACAATCTAGAGAGTGCCAAAACTGTCCCTATTCACCCCAATCTACGGTACTCGAAGTCGGGGGTCAATAGGGACACCAAAATTTTATTAAAAAAATATATACCCCCCACATATATTCAATTTTTTATAATGGTGGATTAAAGGCATCATGGGTGGACATAATATATGCCCTCAAAAGTTTAGCTCATGGGGCAACAGGAAAAAAACTACAATCTAGAGAGTGCCAAAACTGTCCCTATTCACCCCAATCTACGGTACTCGAAGCTTTACAGTGATAATTTTATAGGATTTTGATGAACAGTTTATGAATTAGATCAGTGCAAGTACAAAAACATGTAAATTTGTTCAATTTTTTAGTGTGTAACACATTTGGCCCCCAATTCATGGCGCACGACCCTAAGTAAATTACTCCCATGCAGATTGCAGGTTTTGCCAACTCAGGGAATTTTGAACCCACCCAAAAGATGAGATCAATGTAGATCAATTACGGTACCTCAACTTTGTGAGTATAGACTAGTACAGTGGGATGAAAATCATCAGTGCATGCCCAAACCCTGGTACAATGGGATTAAAATCATCAGTGCATGCCCAAAATGTCCTTGAGAGAGTTCCTCAGCTACATCCTCAGAGCCCAAAATGAGCCCACATATTGTGATGTTTCTCATTTGTGGAATAGATGTTAATAGAGGGAACTGTAACTCGGTATGCCGAGTTACAGTTACTGGAACTAACGGAACACCCATCATCGAATGTGTGTCATCAGCCCTCAGACACACACATACAGGCTTGCTCGAGAACTCTAGCCAAGAATTTGCTCACCGATAGCTTCACATTCTAGGCTAGAGACCTTTGCATTCAAAATCTAGTCGGATTCGCTGAGGCATGACACAGTGTACAGCAATGGAAGGTCAGAAGTAAACACAGCCGATCACGACAAGCGATTGCATCAAAAATGTTGCTAAAATTACACTTCAGCAAAATTTTAGACTACAGGTCCAAAATACGCAAATCTTGCTCAAAAGATACAGTTGACTCATCGAAATAACTTTCATTCAAATTTCAACATTAACAGAATAAATAACCTCCGGTGTAAAAAATTGCACCGCTGTCCGACTGAAAAACCATAGTAAAGTACTCTATAGCCAAAATATTAAATTCTCGATCATGAGAGCCAGGCCTCCAAAAACCGCGGGAACGGCGTTCCCAGAAAGGTCACAGAGGTCACAGAAAAAAAATTGCAAAAAAAAAAAAAAAATTTTTTTTTTGTTTTTATTCTTTTTTTTTTCCAAAGTTTTCGGCGACCTTGGAGAACCACTGGACCTATTACGAAACTTCAGGATCATTCACAGTTAATTTTAAAAAAGGAAAAAAAATCAGAAAAAATTACGAAAAAATTAGAATTTGTTATCCTGTATGCCGTATTGTTTGTAATAAACGCCCCGGGGGCGTTGCATTTTTCCAAAAGGGGGGCGTTTATTGGAAGTGAATTGTCAGTGAAAAAAGCTTTAAAATCGTGTTCAATTTCCCGATGGTGCTCCTATTAAAAGGAGGGATTTACGACTATACATGATGGCGGCGCCCACGGAAAATGATATTTTCGTGGGAAATACAACAAAATTACACCTGTAAGTGCATGGAATTAGTGAAATTCTACCATAATTAGGCAATGAAATGCATGGGAGTTGAGTCATAATAGGTTTTGTCCATTCAATTTAGCGATCGTGACTGACATGACTGATGCAAGTTTTAAGCTTACCTACACGATATGTCATGGAAATGTTCGCATTTTGGTCAATTTTTCACAGAAAAATTGGAGGGGGCGTTTATTAGAGGGGGAGCGTTTATTACAAACAATACGGTATATGCAAACCATTAACTAATGTTTATTTCTTCATCTATCACATATTATAGATGCATTGGTTTTCCATGCATTTAAACACAATGGTTTGCATATTAAGGATAACAAACTGTAATTTTTTCGTAATTTTTTTCCATTTTTTTTTTCAAATTATCTGTGAATAATCCTAACCCTTCAGAATAGGTCCAGTGGTTCTTCAAAGTTGCAAAATACTTCTAAAAAAAATGTTTAAAAAAAAAAAAAATTGTTTTGAGTTTTGACAGTAATACTTTGAAATTTTAAGTTGTGTTTTTTTGTGAAAAAGGATGTAAATTTTTATAGAAAACTGTTCCAAAATAATGCTCAGATTGCACGAGAGAGCATCTAAACCCTGAGAGCTTCCTGGACCCCGCCGTTAGGATTTCGCCAAGGCTCATGATGTCGCTTCTGCATACATAGGCCTATTACAGTTATTTCACAGAAAATTTTCAGCACTTGTCATTAAGTTCCCAGACAGCAGAAAATTTTCTGGAGGCCTGATGAGAGCCAACTTGGGTACGCAGTTATTTGCGCCGAGCGTACTACGCAATTACCGGCACTTACGGCGCAAACACAGCTTTTGAGAATTGACCAATCACACAGTCGTTGCTAGGCAAGGTCAAGGTTCGGTCATGCAGGTCGCGAGATCGTATTATTCTATGAAAAGTACGCTGACGCAGAAGGTGCATCCTCTCATGATCGAGAAATTGTTATTTTGGCTATAGCATCGAATGCGTAACTATCGTGTGCAAATTCGAAGTTAGAGTTCTCGAGCAAATACAGGCATAGAGTTCTGCAGTAGCATGTTTTGTTGACATTTTGTGCAATGTTTACATCCATGACAGTTCTAATACCATCATCAGACAACTCATAATACAAAGGATATCTATTGGCAATTTTAATGTTATGCAATCAAGTTTACAACACTATCACTCTTACAATGTCAATGAGCAGAAAGTTACTGAGTCACGCAATTCAAGTGCCAATATTGATTACCTGAACTATGCAAATGACCAGATATAACCTTTCTCATTTTCATGTTATTTTGCAATAACAAAACCATGTTTTCCTTGATTTTGGTATGAAATTGAGCAAATGGAATTAATTGTCATGTCAATTTGGAGTTATTAGGGGCAACTAAAACTGATATGAGGTAAGTTTTATATATATGTTTGGAATCTGTATTGCCTATTCAGTGAAGGAAATATTGCCATGTAAACAAACCATCCCTTGGCCAATATGGACATGGTGTACATGTACAGCTATAGATTCAGTACACTGTTTTCCATGGGTGACTGTAGGAACCCATTAGACTGCCTAACTGGCCTGTATCTCGTTTCGGCCAAAGAACGTCTGTAATACATACCCGTTTTTAATGACTTTGCAACAATGTTTCTATTGTCAGCAATAACAGCTTGCATTCACACTTTTGAGTTTATATGGTGAATTTTCGTACACATCATAAATAAGTGAAATCAGAATATCCTGAAAGGAATTTAGGTAACTAATTCAACGACACTGACCTCGCAACAGCTAATGTTTTCATGTAAACATGGCGTCATTAGACATTTTAGCCTACGTTTAGTATCCTACTATCGGATCGTTGAAGCAACGAAACCTCAATCCCGGCCTCATTCACGAATTCACTCACCTTCCTACACCACCAGTTGAAATAAAACTCGAAACATCCTGTGTTATTCCTCAAAACTACATGCACCTTCATTAATAAAAAATTGAAATCCTAGTAGAAATCCGTTATCGAAAATTGTTTGATATAAAACGTCACCAAAAGTAATTTTTCTGAAGAGTAGATACCGCGTGTCAAAATGGCGGCCGCAGTCGCATCCCCCCAGCTTTGTACGTGTACCCAGGTCACGGTATGTCTACGTGACGAACAGTCAAGGTCAGAGAACAGCGCAACCTGTCTGCTGTCATGCCATATTAAATGGCTCCGCCCAATGAACGGCGCTGTCAATCATCCTTATTGCCTTTGTCGAACAGACTTTTACGCAGGTAAGAGCTCACGCTGTCCTCACTAATAGGATCGACGAGCGTCAGGCCGACACAATCTGGTTGTGTAGGAGACTATCATCGTTATGCCCACGTTGGAACCATTGGATTACGGAAGAAATATTCATACCAGGACTGAAGCAAATGTGGCCATTTCTATGTTTGTATCGGGCAAGTACCGGACATTTTCCAACACGGAGCTAGCGGAAAATACTGCAAATTCGTCCAAGGTAAGCAAAGGGTTGGGGATCGCATTTTTAACTTTGACTAAACTGTTTCGGAGTTAAGGCACGCTAAAAGTAGACCATTTCGGGGCTGTATTTGGTGTACATGTGACGTTTTGAAAAGAGTAAAAAACGACCACTTATTCGCTATTGCTGAAGTATACCCGCCGAATCATGTACCAATACACAAGGTATTGGTACATGAGATCAGGTATTATAGGAACCCATGCCATCATGGCATGGATTCGATCCATCCGGGGGCCGGTACAGCGTACAGACCTGGCCGGCGACATCGCTTATCGTACGCGCGACGTTTCTTTTGTGTATGCTCGCGCTATTTTTGAGTTTGCTCACGCGGTACCTGACTTAGCGTCGATCCCCTGAGGCAACATTCCATGTTTACGCGGCATGGATGAGCCCACTGACTGTATGTAAAGTTAATTTTTTTAAACTTCCGTGGTCCGAGCTGTGCGACAAGCGTCTACGAGCGTACACACAGAAAAAATAAGCAATCACGCTGATTGGTTGATCAATGCACTTGACAACAAGTCGGTTGACACATTGGTTGTCTGTTCGGTGCGTAGTAGGCGACCTTGTCACTTTTACGCGATCGCAATTCACCAGCGCGTACCCCGACCACGGAAGTTTAAAGAAAACAACTTTACGTCATGTAAAATTTTGGCATTTAAAATTTTAGTAAGCTTACCATGTCATGTTACTACTGTAATATTGAGGTGCACAGTATTCATTTAAATGTTATGTGAAACTCTCTTACAGGTTTTCATGTCATCCTACCAGCCCAATTAATAATAAACAACTATAAATACAGCAATATTTGGTTCATTTTGTCCGAAAATTTTACACTGTTTACGTGACACTCGTCGAAATGTTTATCTTTGACGACAACACTTACAACATGATTGTGTTCATCAGCTTTGACGGTGAGAACGATCGCAGAAAGGACGCATGATAATCTTAAAATTCCCCTCCACATATTGGATGAATAAAATATTTCAAAATGTCAATAAGTAACCCGATGTTGATGGATTTATTTCAGGTGTTTTGCAGGAGTTTCCTTCAGAATACACCAAATATGGCGTCGCCACGTCAATAGAAATGATTTGGCCACCAGCTGGCGCTATTTTTCAAAATATTGTGAGTCAGCTGTGAGTGGGCGTGACTGATCATACTCCAATGAACTATGCACACCGTTTGAACACCTTTCATGCATGCTCATGAAAGTTTTGGACTTCTAAGCTTCTACCTTAGGGGCAGTCAATTTTTTTGTATCCTCTGTTGATGTCAAATGGGGGATGGAGGTCAACCATAGACCTACACTTAGATTGGAAGTATTGGAATAGGCATGCCTGTGCTCACTCTCTCTAGAGCTGACTTTAGGGCTCTCATTTTCTTCAGAAGGGGTCCCAAATCTACCAGGGGTGGGGGTGTCATAAATTTTTGAAAAGAAAAAAAGCATATGTAAAGGTTTCTATACAAAAACGATTCTCTTATAAACCATCATGCGCACAGTTTCCACCTCGATACTAGCCTGAATCCTTCTGGCCTCTAATGGCGGCGCCTTTTTTTACCCACAATCCTTCACGTTGCCTACTGGAGGATCAAGTGTACCTCGATACACCTGAGCACACACATTTTCGTCCCAAGAAGCTCCAAGAGCTTCCAAGCAGAGAACAAGCTGTGAATATCTCCACCACCACAGTCTTTGGACATGGTTGAGTGCATAGCAATGTAGGAGCTGTGAAGCTTCTAGCTAAAAAATCGGCCTCTTTGATTGGTTTTTGTCAAAACCTCAAGTGTTTCCTTCATCCAATCAGAATTAAGGTCAACAGATAACACAATTCAATGTTATAGCAAGGCGAATGTGGAAAATCTGTTGAAAACTACCTATCCAAGCACATTTTTTGACCAAGAATGAGCTAGAATGAGCAATGGTCAATTCTCTTTCAATTGCAAATCTTGTGCAAAACGGGCTTACAAATTGATATGGGGTCCATACAGGCCCGTACGCAGGATTTTTTTGGGGAGGTGCTGATTTTGAAAAAGTGGACTTTTTCCAAAGGGGGGGGGGCGATTTTGTGAAAAGTGGACTTTTCCCCAAAAATTCGGACCTTTTTTTGACCAAAAAACCGTTAAAAAAAATGATTTTTTTTGCTCGCTACGCTCGCAAATTCTTAAATCTTGGGACTTTTTGTATACTTTTGCAAATTTGGGGAGGTGCAGTCGCACCCCCGCACCCCCCTGCGTACGGGACTGGGTTCATAAAATTTTTAAGATGATCACAGATCAGATAGTGTTTATTTTATTCAAAAAGACTGATTTATGTAGGGAGTCACAAGATGATCAAAGATAGTGTGTTTATTTTATTCAAAAAGACTGATTTCAGTACAATTTTAGCCTGTTTAGGGGTAAGGTGTATCGGTGGTGGGGGGACATAAAATTTTTGTTGCTGAAATAGACGGTCACAATTTTATTGGGACCTTGCCCTTACAGCTCCTTCCGAAGAAATGAATTTCCCACCCATACCACATACCCCTACCCTTACCATTCCTACCCCACCCAGCCCAATCCTACGCACCACCATGTAGGCTTACCCACCATTACCCCTACCCTATACCCTGCCTACCCAACCCTCCCCCGCACCCTACCTTATCAATCATCTCTACCTCTTACCCCTAGCCTTACCTATCATATCCCTACCAGCCCTCCTACCAAACCTTCCCACAACACCATATCCTACACACCCCTAACCTTACCCTATCTCATCTCTGACATCGCCACTTATCCCACCCATTCCCAACCACCCCTACCCTTAATCCCATCCCTAATCTCATCCCAAACTCCCACAGTCACAAATACCAAACCTCACCCCTACTACTTACCCCACCATTACCACTAGCCTAGGCCCACCTACCCATGGTTACCACCCTACCCATCTCAAAAAACTATGATCCTGCTAAGGGGTGTGGGGTGTGGGTGTGTATGAGTGATGTGTGTGTTCAATTTTGGGTAGGATTTTCTCTTTAACAATATCTGGGGTAGCAGCACAGGGATTCTCAACCCGATTAGATTTTTATTGTAACAGATGCTAATTAAGTAGCTGATTTGCATAATTTCTGCATATATCTGGAGATCTGTATGGGGTACAGTGCCCTATCTTGATAGTGAATATGTGGGCTAGAGGTTCTCAACCTGACTATATTTGGTAATGGAGCTGTTTTGCATAATTTATGTGTGTATGTTTAGATTTTTCTTTCTGTCCAATATCTGGAGACATATGGGGCACAGTGACATAACTTGGAAGAGGGTAGCAGGGCCAGAGGTTCTCCTTCTCAACCTGATTAGATTTTCAGCTCAAAGTATGCTAATTAAGATGGTAATTTGCATAATTTATGCAGATCTCTCTTTAATTTCCATATCTGGCACATGGTAGTCCTCCTATCACACTACACTGTATGTCATTGTACAGATTATAGAGTTACCTGTGCTGCTACCCCAGATATTGTGAAAAATAAATACCTTCCCAAAATTGAACATACACACATAACTCATACACACCCCACCCAAACCCTCTTGTATATAATACCCCCCAAACACATTCTAACTATTGTTTCCACAGTTTCACCATCGTAACATATGTAAGGCCCTGTATCCATAGGCTGTTCCCTTGTGCTTTTTTTGTGGTGTGTGCCCTTGTTCCATGTTCGCTTGTTCCCATGTGACCTGCCACACAGACAACCTATGGATACGGCCACTAAGTGGCCATAGGCAAAACAAAGGTTCGTTGTCTGTGTGGCAGGTCACATGGGAACAAGTGAACACGGAACAAGGGTACACACCACAAGGGAACAGCCTAAGGAGGACACAGCTACAAGAAAAGTGATCCCGCCAGGAAACAACATAATTTTTTTTAAGATTGTGAAATGTATCATATTTGAGCAAGTTTAATATATACAGTGGCAACTCATTAACACGAACTTGTCTAGGACTCACAATTTAGTTTGTGTTTACCCCATACTACCCCCTGTGGAGTCTTTCAGGGGTGGATTTAAAATGGAATACCTCATTGACGCAGTGTAAGTATGTCACGTAACAAGAAATTTTGTATTTTCTTTTGTATTTAGTTATTTATTAAATAATACAACTGTACATATGAAAATTATTTTGCATAAGGTCAACAAGTCTTAATAATATAAAATTCATCATATTGAACTTGGAAATCAAATTTTAAAATTATAGTTAGAATTGTTAGTTAGCTTTTTTCAAATAATAATTATTATTATTAAACCAATTTGGTCCAATATAATTGCTAAGTTTTAGAAAACTTATTAAATGCAACATAACATTTATAATCTTGAACATGAATGCACAATGAGATGACAAGGGATTGGAACCTTGGTCCTAATTAAATTGGACTTGGGTTTTATAATCAACTATCTTATAATCAAGAACTTATAAGTTGTTGTTCTTTACTGGTATTACATGGGCTGTTTTCATCATAGGTAATTTGTCAATTTCCCTATCAGATGTTGCTCTATACTGTTTTCACCTTGATGTGGCAGTGACGTTAGTGCGCATTTCACTGGCGCAAATTGCTAGCATTTGCTCAAAGCGCACGTGAACACACGCATGCGCTTCAAGACACCGCATAGATGCATGAGCGAAACAGTGCTTCAATGTGACATCATTGCCACATCAGGGTGTAATGATTTTATTGAGTATTGGTTTACATTTAGATTTAGATCCTTCTTTGACATGCAATTACAAAAGATATAGTGCATACAGAGTCAGAGAAAATAATCTCATCATTTTATATTTGGTCCGTAACTTTTAATTTATGATACTAAAGCACCTGTACAGTTGAATACATTTGAATCTTGATAATTCACCAAGAATTGTCAATTTATCCTTGTGAATCTAAAAATAATTGCCTATTTAAACTTTATTGTAGATTCTTTATTGCACTTTGTGACAATACTACAAAACCACAGATTTGCTACCTTGCAAAAACAAATGCAATATCTAATGAAAACTAAGTTTTTTTTAAAACCATGTAACAAAAACTAAACAAAACAAAATGCATTACATAGTATAGACATTACTATCTTACAGCTTATACAGTGTAAGTCCCGGGTGTAAGTTACAGTATATAATTTCTGAAAAAAAACACTCGTTTAATTTGAATAGTAAGGTGAACAGTAGTGTCTGACCGATCAGGTCCCTATCTGAATCGGCCGATTGGCCGATCAATTCCCTCTTTGATCTGCCGATGCGATCACCGATCACCAATTCCCCAATTGTAAACAATGGATACCATCGCCATGAGTAAATTTCACCTGTATGTTGAAAGGGTACTTGTACGCAAAGTATTACCATAATTATGTATGCTCTGAGCACAAAAATACACTCCCGTGCTCATTTACAATACTTAATTTGACCATGATTATTCTAAGTTCAATTTACCTTTTCCCCCTGATATCCGAGTCTGTCGAATCATTTGATCGCCCCATTTTAATATTGTGTTTACGTTCAAGTCAGTATTGAGTTTTGCACACGGCCCATAGCTCTCTCCAATCTGACACGCACGTGTGTAACCCGGAAGTGTTGAGTTTTGCACGCAGCCCGTAGCTCTCTCCAATCTGACACGCACGTGCGGGGAATTACCTGATTATCTCAGCTGTGTACCTGAATCACGGTATGATTTTATATATGTTTATTGCCTACAAAGCTTGTTCTTTTGCTAAATTTCGCTTGATTTAACTAGTCTAATTCAAAGAAATATACCAATAAATGAATACTTGTTAAGCTTCAACAATTACTTTCATGATATTGGGTGATCGGTGCATTACATAGGCAGATGAAGGACAAATTGGCCGATGCAGATCACTAAAGATAAGCTAATAATCGGCCCGATTCGGAAGCTACCGATCTGATCGGTCAGTCTCTAGTGAACAGATAACACTTGCATTGGAGGAAAGGTTCCAACATTTGACAACAATGCAGCTCTAACTTATCTATACTACATTCAAAATGATCAGCTTCAACTTTGGGTTCAACACTTCGTACCAGTAGATAACAACTTGGTGTTTGTTAATGCTTGCATCAATGAAGCCACAACTTGTGAAAGTCACCTTTTTGAAAAATACTCAGATGTACAGCCAAGTGTTTTCTTCGCTTCAGAAACATAATCCTTATATTTTGATGATCTATGATACATGCCACTAGGGATTCATCCAGATTAGCACTTCATCTCACTCTGGAATCTATGATCACTCAATATAGCTACTCTCAAGCAATTAGTAAACTGATATATCAAGAGTAAGTTAGGCCACCTTAATTAAATAGTTAGTCTTAGAGCTCCGGCATGCATTAGTAAAATTGCCTGCTTTTTGCCTGTTATTCCCGCTGGGTTTAGTAAATTTCAGTTTTTTTCCCAGTTTTATTTTTTCTTCTAAATCCACCACACAAAAATATCACGTCTGACGATGTCAAAATAGACTAAATTGTAAATCTCAATAAAATTCTTCATCTTGACTATAGCGAAACCTCCTTGACAGATATAGGTGGTCTATTCTTATCAAAAAGCTCATCTCACAGATAAAAAAAAAAAAAAACCTGAAAAAAACCGCATTCCGCATTAGGTTTTCAAACTTTGAATAACTTTAAGATTAACTATTAAATTAAGATGGCCTTAGCTGTAAATATACATTATGACATGAAGGTAATATTGAGTGGGGCAAAATAGCCATCCATCTCAGAACACTGCATGCACAGGTTTTTGCCTTTCTTGCATATTTGTTCGGCTTTGATCATTTTTGTTATTGTTATAAAAATGACATAATTTTTGGGAGCAGAGTTGTAAAAAAGTGAGCTAAAAAACAAACTAAATCTCCTCCAAGCTCATAGCCTTTTTTAAAACAATACAATAAGTAAAATCATGTTGATTAATAATAAACATAAAACATACATGTTGCTAACAAAGTATAAATATGCTATCTGTCTTAGCCCTACCATAGGGCCTTTTAAACATGCTATACTTCAAGAACCGCTAAAAACCCCAGTGACCGCTCCACCCGAGTCAGGGGGAGCGTTCACTGGGTTTAGTGGTTCTTTGGATATAACACAGGTTTTTCAGGATTGCCACAGTCAAAAGGCCCTATTATAGGGCTAGACAGTCTGCCTATAGTAAAAACGTTACAACAACAAAAATATTTGGTTGAGGGGAATTTCCAACAGAAAGTACCTTTAACATTATTAATTTATTATCACAATTTACTATAATGCCTAGGAATTGTACAGCTAATGAAAACTTTCATTATTCAATTATTTCATGCCTATACTATTTCATATTTTTGTAAAATAAATATTGGTGGCTTAGTTTTTCAAAATAAAAATTAGCAAACTTAATAAACCTTACCTACAGTTGTCTTTCTTATATGTGACATGATCTGGTCCATGGAGGCCAAAGGAGGCATTATTGAAAATTGAGTTACTATAATTATTATCGTATACAAACATTAGGCTATCATATACTGAAAACACAAAATGTCTAGCATATTTGGTTCTTAAGTTATGAAGTTTTGTGATGTGTATTTTCTTATGTATTTTACTGTTTTTACTCCATATTGTTGCCTTTATCTCAATTTCAAATTTGCTACCTTTAGCCTCCATGGACCAGATATGTCACATATATCTAATGAATAGTATAAAAATACATAAATACTTTCACTAATGATATACACATATTTTATATTAAGTTGAAGAAAGCCTTTTGTTGTAAAGTAATGGTGTTTACAATCAGAGTAATAAATAATATGTTCCTATTAAAAATTAAAAAAACAGACTTGTGTACCTAGTCTGTATTAATGCCATGTATATAACTAAAAACATCAAAAGAAAAAAAGTCCCCTCTAGTTTGAGGGCTCATAACTTTGCAGTATGAAATGTAGTATGAAAGATAATATAAAATTATGAAGACTAAAACAAACCACCTGTGTCATTTTATCACCCTAATGGACTTTACTTTAATGAAACACAGTATGGTAAATATATTAAGTGCTTGGCTTGTCTCTATGATATATTGGAAGCACCGTAAAGTTTGTCATATAACATTGTTATTTTAAGTAGATTTATGACCAAGTTAAAAAGAGCTCTTAATATAAAAACTGTTCATACACAACAAAGTGTGTGTAATATATCTAAGGTTAAATTCGTGTTGTGAGCTTCTAATGAGAATCTTTGAAAACAGTTCTGATGTGAAGGTTATGACACTTACTAAGATTCTATGGTGATGATACTATGAATTAAAATGAATAATTTACTGTAAAAAAGGTACACAATAAATGTGATAAATCTAAGGTTAAAGTGGTGGCATGAGCTACAACAAGAACATTTTGAAAAGGATTCTGGTTATAATATAAAAATAAAGCCCATGTCACCAATTCAACTTTAGGTTCTTGAAGATGATATTAAGGAAGAGAAACCAATTTATGGCATTGGTTTAGGCAGGTGTTCTTCACAGCTCAGTTCATTCTTTGCCGTCAATCTAACAGGCCTATCTGATAATTGATTACCTTCCCTGTCCACACACCTACATGTACCTAGGATGCACAAGAGAAAAGTGAAAATACATAATTATAATTAGACAAGAGTCCAATTTGGCAACCTCAAAAAGGAGCATTATGGGATCAGAATGTACAATAAGTATCCCCATTCCCCATGAAAGTTATACTCTTTATTCAACAACTCTTCCTATACCTTTGTACAAGAGCCAACCATTGTTAATCCGAGATGAATTCACACTTTTACAGATATGCATGCGTATATGCAAACTCAAGTTAGCGCTGCGCTTTACGTACGAGCATGTAAAATTTATCATGCCTGGAAGCTGTATGCATATATACACACTTACAAGTTGAATTCAGTATTTTGGAGGTAGCGGCTAAACATTGCTGTTTTATTCTGTAGTTTTATTGCTGATATCAACAGAGAAATCACAGAGTGGCAATGATTAACTGACATTCCTCATGAAATAATCATGTGATTTGTTGTTGAAAGGGATTCAATCATGTTTCACCATTGTTCAACCATTGTTTCACCAGAGTCGCATATACGCAAACGCAAGTTATCTTTGCTCAGGCAGCTAAAGCTGCCCTCACAAAGTAAACCATGTAGACGACGTGGGCGCATCTTTGTCAATAATTGGCTTCCAGATACAGATACTCTAACAAAGCCTAGTACTCATGTAAAAGAGTGAAATTACCAATCAAGGAGAGCCACAGTTCACATTTGTCTCTGATGAGTTCGTTTCAGGAAGTTTATGATTGTCCTGTTGTTTACATTGGTGTATAATGGGTGGGAAACAAGAAAACTGAGTCCTTCTAGTCTGATTAGTTTAAAATGGACTAAAAATGAAGACTTTGTCTTTGATTGTCCCAGTTTTTAAATGCATATGGATGACTTATACTTGACATGAGACTTATAAATGGTATCATTATGAGATAAGAGAACATATAATATCAAGTATTAGTCTTACCTGTGGAACCATGACACTGCATAGGAAGATAATAGCCATCCTCATCACACTGGGGAATCTTAGCACCAATCAATGGTATCATTATGAGATCAGGGAATATATAATATCAGGTATTAGTCTTACCTGTGGAACCATGACACTGCATAGGAAGATAATAGCCATCCTCATCACACTAGGGAATCTTAGCACCAATCAATCGTATCATTATGAGACAAGGGAACATATAATATCAGGTATTAGTCTTACCTGTGGAACCATGACACTGCATAGGAAGATAATAGCCATCCTCATCACACTGGGGAATCTTAGCACCAATCAATGGTATCATTATGAGATCAGGGAATATATAATATCAGGTATTAGTCTTACCTGTGGAACCATGACACTGCATAGGAAGATAAAAGCCATCCTCATCACACTGGGGAATCTTAGCACCAATCAATGGTATCATTATGAGACAAGGGAACATATGTGTACATCCATATCAAAAGGATGCACTTGTCGGCTGCTACATGTGTCTCATTTCACATAATAACTGGGAATAAATACCAGACTCATTTCAAGTGGGGGTCACTTTATATCATCCCCAAGTGACATGGCTTATTAATACAGTGAACATTCCATAACCATGTCACTTGGGGATGATTTGAAGTGACCTCCACTTGAGATGATTCTGGTATTTATTCCTAGCTATTATGTGAAATGAGGCACATGTAGCAGCCGACAAGTGCCTTGTTTTGATATGGATGTACACATATAATATCAGGTATTAGTCTTACCTGTGGAACCATGACACTGCATAGGAAGATAATAGCCATCCTCATCACACTGGGGAATCTTAGCACCAATCAATGGTATCATTATGAGACCAGGGAACATATAATATCAGGTATTAGTCTTACCTGTGGAACCATGACACTGCATAGGAAGATAAAAGCCATCCTCATCACACTGGGGAATCTTAGCACCAATCAATCGTATCATTATGAGACCAGGGAATATATAATATCAGGTATTAGTCTTACCTGTGGAACCATGACACTGCATAGGAAGATAATAGCCATCCTCATCACACTGGGGAATCTTAGCACCAATCAATGGTATCATTATGAGATCAGGGAACATATAATATCAGGTATTAGTCTTACCTGTGGAACCATGACACTGCATAGGAAGATAATAGCCATCCTCATCACACTGGGGAATCTTAGCACCAATCAAAGGTATCATTATGAGACAAGGGAATATATAATATCAGGTATTAGTCTTACCTGTGGAACCATGACAATGCATAGGAAGATAATAGCCATCCTCATCACACTAGGGAATCTTAGCACCAATCAAAGGTATCATTATGAGACCAGGGAACATATAATATCAGGTATTAGTCTTACCTGTGGAACCATGACACTGCATAGGAAGATAATAGCCATCCTCATCACACTGGGGAATCTTAGCACCAATCAATGGTATCATTATGAGACCAGGGAATATATAATATCAGGTATTAGTCTTACCTGTGGAACCATGACACTGCATAGGAAGATAAAAGCCATCCTCATCACACTGGGGAATCTTAGCACCAATCAATGGTATCATTATGAGACCAGGGAACATATAATATCAGGTATTAGTCTTACCTGTGGAACCATGACACTGCATAGGAAGATAATAGCCATCCTCATCACACTGGGGAATCTTAGCACCAATCAATGGTATCATTATGAGATCAGGGAACATATAATATCAGGTATTAGTCTTACCTGTGGAACCATGACACTGCATAGGAAGATAAAAGCCATCCTCATCACACTGGGGAATCTTAGCACCAATCAATGGTATCATTATGAGATCAGGGAATATATAATATCAGGTATTAGTCTTACCTGTGGAACCATGACACTGCATAGGAAGATAATAGCCATCCTCATCACACTGGGGAATCTTAGCACCAATCAATGGTATCATTATGAGATCAGGGAATATATAATATCAGGTATTAGTCTTACCTGTGGAACCATGACACTGCATAGGAAGATAATAGCCATCCTCATCACACTGGGGAATCTTAGCACCAATCAATGGTATCATTATGAGATCAGGGAATATATAATATCAGGTATTAGTCTTACCTGTGGAACCATGACACTGCATAGGAAGATAAAAGCCATCCTCATCACACTGGGGAATCTTAGCACCAATCAAAGGCATCATCATAGGTCCTTGAACTTTACGAAGTTCTGCTTCACAGGGACCCTCTGAAATTTGAAATAAATCAATTAATTGCACAACAAGTACACATTGAACATAAAATTACACCAAATAGATAAACACCCCCCCAAAAAAACACACACCCAACAACACATTTAATACACATGTGAAATTGACTTCATTAATTGGATGATTTGGTCAGGATATTTTGTTTTCTTGAGGGGTTTTGAAGTAAACAGCAACACTGTCTGGACTTTTTTAAGTCCTCTGACTACGACTTTTTGAGCTCCTCTGACTGTGACTTTCTACACAAGACCAGAAAAATAGTTTATTGTCCCACAACATTTTAGAGGTAGGGTTACTCGATCAAATTAGTTGATTTAAATGTTTAAAAACTGGTTAAAAGAGTATTGACAAGATGTTAAAAATTGAAGACTTGACTCAAAACACACACACCATACAAATGAAAACATGATACAAATGATACTGTGAGTATCCCTACAAAAAATGTAATGTTCAAGCTCTTAGACCTGAAGCCTGAAGGTGGACCATTTTATTTCCTCACAGGAAAAGGTGGAGCATGTTGAAGGTACCATCCTAAAAAAAATAATGTTCTTTATCTCAGTATAATTGAAACCAAGCCAAGAAGGAAGTTGTTTGATGACCTGATTCCAAACTTGGCTCAGTTTCCCCCGTGATGCCCCACTGATTATTTTGTTTCCAGCAATTAAAATGTGTCACCTGACAGACAAAAATAACTCGGATAACACATATTTCAAAGACTGAGTTAGTTATGGCAAAAAAGGAGTGTTGTCTCACAAATAGTTCTGTAAGGGGATGGTTAATGTTGGCCTTATTGGCCTTTCGATCATCTCGTCCATAATTGTCTTTGTATTATTTTATGTTTCGATGTGTAATTTCAATGTATTTTGTTGTTTTTTATTATGAAAATAAAGATTCATTCATTTCTCATACTTATGCAAGTGGGTTTGTGAGACAAACCTGTTTTATTTTGCCTATAGTGTGTCTCATCTCAAGTTTAGAGTAGCGCCATGTTGGATTTTGCGCCATGTTGGGTTTACATGGTTGAGTCGCCAGCATACAGAAAAGTTGTGCTTCTATGTCTGTGTATACGCCCTGTGTGATAAGATTAGCAAGCATGATTTGAATCTGCCCTTGAGAAATCCAACATGGCGATACTCTCAACTTAAGATGATATGAGACACACTAAAAGATATAATACAATACAAAAGATATATTACAATTACCTTCTTCATGAAATGTTTCCACATTTCCTTGCTGCTCAGCATTTTCAGGCTGACATGGTCCATAGTAAGCCATCTGGACAAACTTCTGATTGCTACTACATGTTCTGAATCTCAACATACATGGATTGGAATAGGTCTCTCCATCAGTTCCGCACACTGGGTCCAATTCCCTGGTGCAGGCAATACGACAATTGGTTTCTAAATAAAGAGAGAGGAAATAGAATATTAATTTCAATCAGAAATTTGCTTTTTAAAAGTCAAAGCACATCTAGGCAGGATTAATCTGACATCATGTAAAAACTGCTGACAAAGAAGCACCAACATAGCGTCTTAACACCAATACTGCTCCAGCTTCATTGCTTCCGATCCAGGATTGCATCTGCTTCAAGATCCTACTCACCGCTTACAAAGTCCGCCATGGTATTGCACCCAAGTACATATGTGAACTATTATCCGACTATACTCCGGCCGATCTTCGCAGCTCCTCTTCAGGCCTGGGCCTCGCACCAAGACCAAGTATGGTGATCGGGCCTTCGCCGTTGTAGCACCCCGACTGTGGAACAAAATCCCAATGACAATGCGGGGTGCTTCAGCGGTTGGAATTTTAAAATCTCAATTGAAAACATTTTTGATCAAATAATTTTCGCCACAACATTATTTGCTGTGTGTCTGATTTTTTTGCTTAAGGTTTCATTACTTGCAGTATTTTTTTGGATCTGTTTTTAAAAAAATTTGTCAGGCTATGTATCTTGTTCACTGATCTTTTATCTTTGTAAAACTGGGTATATTGATTTTTTTTATTATTATTATTAATTAGGAGGGAAATCAAACATCAGAAGCAGCATATTATTGAGTCTATGGCAAACAGGTTAAGGTGCTGGCAAATGTGGTAATTCTACAGTTACTCCTGAAATATCAGGAATGCTATAGAGATATGAGGAAGGGCAATAAACCATGAGTTGAGACGTCATATAATATCTCTTGATCATGTTTTATAGGGAAATTGGTATGCCAACACTAATTGAAACAAGACTACCCCTATGTCCCATGGAAGAAGCGAAAGATCATATTTCTTGTGAACCACCAGTCCATCAAAGGCAGAGAAAGGTAAAAATTGTGAGTACTAATATTTAATTTTCCTGGCCATAAATGTCCTCATTGAGTTTTTGTCTTTCCTACCAGCTTACATGAACAGAATGTGGAAACATTGTCTCAGTCAGGAATCAAACACTAAGACTATTTCTACATACCTGGTACTGGTCTGAAACATCCATGTCCACACCCATTTGAACAGCATTTCATGTCCTCGTCACAGTCCATGTCACTCTTACAGGCTTCATCACATGTACCAGCAATAGCATCAATTAGAGTGGGACAGGCTCCCCATTTGTTGACTATGAAACAATGGAAAACATAAGATTGAGTCACATGATTTATTAATGTGCTAAATATAAAATGTTGCATTATTATGAAATTAAATGAATTTTTTTGAGAGGGGGGGGGGGAGGTAAAATTTATATAATTTGTGACACAATCTGATGCAGTTACATTGTAGACCAAAGTTGGCAATACCATTTGAGATAAAGCCCCCCAAAAATAAAGGTTTGTCTCAAAGCTCAGAAGTGGTTTGAAAACACATGCGAAACTTAATTTTTTTTTTATTCCCACCTTGGTATTTTTATGGTATTTTGAGAAAAAAAAATCTGATTTTTGCCAAATTTTTCCAGAATTTTTTTTTCAAATCGCGCGATTTTACAAATGCGCACACGAGCCTAAATAGGCAATAATGAAAATTGAGATAAGACAATAACAAAATTGAAATATTGACAATAATAAAATTGATACATTTAGCAAAACTAAAGAGCAAAAAACAAATAAAAAACATTTATTGTGTCCTATTTATCTATTACATGTACAATGTAAACTGTTTTGCGTAAAATTTTGCATAACATTATCAATGCTTCCCGGCATTGATTTGGATCTTTAAAATTGCCATGGCAAATTACAGATACATGTACATCAAAGCAGGGTAGCAGTTTTAGGTAAGAGGATGTCCAACTTGCAAAGTACTTGTGATATCACCACTACTTCTGGTATATGTGTACAATTATTTACTAATATAAACTATTTCAAACATCAACAAAGCGTGAATCACTTCCTTCTTGTTTTACCATGTGTGACGTGTTCTAGCAAAATGATTTGCTTGCTGCTAAAATGTATTTTCAAATACAACCAAAATGAAGTGATCAATTACTTTAGTATTATCTTGTCAGCTAATAAAAATGATCCTATCAGGAACCAACCAATTTTAGTGAGCCGGCCTAATTGTAGTCAGTTCAATGGGTAAAATAAAACATTAAAACTGACATCTGATTTTACTGAACAAAATAATGTACAGTACGTCTCAATCGATCTGCTTGATGGCAGTTTAAAAAGTGCATGTACATTTGTATGTGTAATACATCCCATCCCACGCTAGCTGGCATAAGGACATATATATATAAACGGCCAAGTTATTTCAATTTCACATAATTTGGTCTTCCTAATTACAAGTTTTCAAAGAAAGAATCTGAAAGGGGCACTTGTATTTGGAGGTGGATATCATGCTCATGTATATTCAAAATGGACCCTAAACAAGTATTCACCTATATGTAGGGTTTACAATGTATAACACCCTAAACAAGTATTTTGGAAAAGTCTCACTAAGAAAACATGCCACTTGCAGATTTCTTGCAAAGTTTACAAGACGGTAACGTACCCCCCATATATAATGTTCCATAGGCTATGGATTTCAACAACGAGTCAATTAGTAAATTGACAAGTAATAATGCGGTCAGTGAGCTTGATTACAAATAAAATATGTAGCACATAATAGTCATAGTGGCAACATGCTGTGTTGTACATTGTGATCAGCATGCAACACACGCTGGCAAATATGCTCTTAATTTATCATTACAATTTCTAACTCTTTTATAGCTCAACACAAATGGCTATGCACAATATATTGCTTGTAACAATGCCAAATGAATTCAAAATGATAAGTCATAATTTATATTTAAAAACATTTTTCACCATGCATGTATGTACAGTGTATGTGTACGACTAAATGTTCGAACATTAATTAAATGGGTTGAACACATCAATTAACAAACATTCTCCTACAATAACACTTTGTGTAGAATTTAAATATAAAAAGCACTTTTAAGTCACATCAGCTGTTTGCTTTTAAAAGCAATTCCATTTAAAATACACGCTACCCTGTGGAAGATTTTGGAAATATCTTCCACAGTGGGAGTATGAATTTCAAATGGAATGACCACATTAGCAGCCCCATTTGAATTTCACACACCCTGTGAGAAAGATTCAACCTGAATCTTCCACTGATGGAGGGTGTGTTTCAAATGGAGCTGCTTATGTGCTAATTCCATTTGAAATTCATACAATGTACTCCCACAGTGGAAGATATTTGCAAAATCTTCCACAGGGGTAGTGTGAATTTTAAATGGAATATGTTGTAGCCTAGGATCTCAATCTCAAACATGCTCAACTGTCATCAGGATTCATAGATTCATAGAATGACCCTTTGAATTGGGTAAAATTCAAATGACCCTTTGAAATGTGTTGGGTAAAAACGGGGGTAAAAAAACTCATGATCCGCAAATAAAGAACAAATTTTGTGATTGTTGAATGGAAATTGGTAATCTACTGCACCACCGAAATTACTCCCACTTTGATTTTAAACAGTGTTTCTTTGGGAAATCAAACCCATGATCATAATTTTAAAGTCTATCCACAATTTATGTTACTAGTTGTGAAATGCATGGACACAGGTAAAATACATGTAAAAGTACAGTTCATATTTTGAAGCCTATTGTTACTCACCTCTTGGTCTAGGAGTTGGCACTCCTGTATCTGTTTCACTATGATGATGATGTTTAAGGGGATGTTTTTTGTCTGATTTGCCAACATTTGGGTATGGAGCTTTGGCTTTACCCTTAGCAGATGCCTGAAATAAAGAAAGGAAAAATGTGTCAAATAAATCAATTGCTTAAAAGTGGTCTGAGAGATGGAGGGAGGGACATTGAAGGATAATATGATTTTGATAACTGATGTAGTATCCCCTCCCAGGCCACTCCCACTAGAACAGGATGTGGGCAAAGAACAGGTATACCCAAAGAAATCTGTGCTCTGCTCCATGAGATTTATCGAATTCCTATCAATGGTGAGCTATATACCACATATCCTTCTTTCCAGGATCAGTGGCAATTTATCGAATTCCTATCAATGGTGAGCTTACTATACCGCTTATCCTTCTTTCCAGGATCAGTGGCTAGACAGAATCAGTACCTATCAGTGGGGAACAAATATCCACCTGCTGGCCTCTATTTAATAATATACGTCTAGCCCTCTTCTTTTGTTCCATTATCTATTGTATTTCTTTTGTTCAAAGTCTGGTCAACTGTCGATTATATCAAGCAATGTGGACAGGTCAAGATAATGTGGACAGGTCAAGATAATCTGGACAGGTCAAGATAATCTTGGTCAGGTCAAGATAATCTTGGTCAGGTCAAGATAATCTTGGTCAGGTCAATAAATTTTGAACAAGAGAAGTACATGTTCATATTTAGAAACACTGGCCACATTATTTGACTTTTTGGACATTTCAACAAACTTAAAATGCATCAAAGTTTAATATATTTTACACGATCAGCATAAATTATTATGCCAAGTTTATGCATATTAGATTTAAATGAAGATGGTAAACAATACTTGTGTGTATTGAATGACACCAAGAACACCTTTATTGAATAATGCAAATTAGTTTGTATTATGTCTTAAAGCCTGTATAATTAGGACGAGGATGTCAATCTACCTTTGTCCCCCTCTCCCAACTAACGAGATTCCGTCAAAGTAGGTAACAAAGCAAGAGCCATGAGGTCTTACAAATTAAGTTCAACCAAGGATATTTTGCACCTAAAATGCAGTACATTACAGGCCACAAGACTAGATGTAGAAAAACTACAACAATCTGCGGCCTAACCCCAACCAAAAAAGGTCGAGGAAGGTACCCAGGAATATGCGTTGATTTGTTTCAGGACATTTGTTCTATAAGTATATTAAAGATAAATATAAATTCTATGGTGTTAAATGAGTTACCGCCATGTCTAGGTAAAACACACCCACTTTGACCTTTGAACTATTTACATATTCATTATTAATATTACGAATATGTATAATCGAGTGGGACATGACCACAAGCATGACAAGTGAATTGAATAGAATCTCCGGTTAAAATCAATGCTGTATTGATTTGATTAAATCACTTTCAATTGACAATAGATAAGACTCAGTAGACTCAAACGCAGGACACACGGGAAGAATATTACACTGTCTCGGTGTGTTTTATTTTTGGAAAACCCTAAACTTACACAAGTTAATCACATCAGCTTTTCCAGTTTGTCTTTTGGAAAATGAATAAACCATAACAACAAATTCGCTTATTTTGGCTCACCAGATATGTAAGATAAGCGGTTCAAAACAGACCATTACCATAGATAATCGGTGTCTTGTTGAGGTATGGTTAGATGTTAGTCGCTCGGAAGGCTCGACCCTTCGGGTCTCACCTTCGGCGACTAACATGCTCACCATACCTCAACAAGACACCGATATCTATGGTAATGGTCTGTTTCTCACCCTTTATCTACTACGAAGTGAAACCAAACCATTAGCCCTTACAGGTTGAAATGGGAAGTCATGGGAAGTATTACATTTGTAGGAAGTACATACAGGTTGGAAAGTCTCCCATTCTTTATACCAAGTCCAAATGTGTTTTGCCATTGAAAACCTTCCTGACCCTGACCAAATATAATTTATAGCATAATTGGGCAAGAATATTTAAAATAATAAAATTTTAATTGATTTCATTTAAAAAGTGGATCACTTTGTCAGATTAATGATTTCACGAATTCACGTCCATGTAGGACTGTACACTGCAAAAAAGAAGTTTTTGATGAGCATTATTTAGGCCTAACTCAAAATAGCTAAAAACAAGAGAATGACTTTTGCATCTATAGCAAAATTGAGATGATATCCATGTGAAGTATTAGTAGTATAACAAATTTTACCCAGGTCAATGTTTAAAACATTTCAACACATGAGAATGCTGTAAAATAAGCGATGTTTTATGCTGTTAGTTTAAAATGTTAGATTTCAAACTTACCTGTGATAAACCATAGATGATATTTTACACTACCAATATGGCAATAAAACTTAGCAGTGATTCAGGGACTGCCTTTTGAGGAGAGCGAGAGCAATCACTCTCTATACTGCTCTCCTTAAATCTGTTATAGGATAGTGATTTTTAGCTCTCCTTAGTTGACCATTCTCTCCGTACATTCTGTTGTAAATGCGCTAAACAGCTCTCCTTGAAGACTCCAGAAGAGCTATTTAGTGCTCTCCTGTCAATTCCAAAAGACAGTCCCTGGTGATTTTAAAACCATAGATGATATTTTACACTAAACCTTACCAGTGATAAACCATCTGGTATTTTACACTACCAATAAAACTTACCTGCCATAATCCATCTGAACCAATACACAATGTGCAAGTTACAATAACCAATGTGGCTAGTTTTAGCATTCTCATAGTTGCTTGTCTATCAATATATTAATCAAAACTGAATTTCTGTTGAGTGATCAGTCTTTTAAATAGTCTCAGCATCAAGACAATAAACAATGCTTTTTTCCAGATCTACCATATTTCACAATGCACAATTCATTGAGAATATGATAAATCAATAAATTAATCAGTTCAGTCCATGGTCAAATACTGGTAACACATATAAATATATAAAAACAACAATTAGTCATATAGTTTAATCCATTGTGGTATGCACTGATTTATTGATTATTTGATCTACGTATGTGCACATTCATATTATGCCAACATTTGATACTCAATTATAATACTATAGTTTTAACTTGATCATTGATACCCATCAATGATATCCATCAATTAATCTGTGGAACAGATTAAGGTGAGGTAGTTTTGTAAAATTCTTTTATTTCAAAAATGGAGTGGTCAATTGATAGGTATAATAGCGCTAGTCCTAGTAACTTTGAACCCCATCATAATCATTTGGATAGTGTCGTCAGGTCCCCGGGGTCAGGTCTCAGTTACTGGGACTAGGGCGATCTTTTTTTTTAAACCACCCAAGCTATAGGTTAAAATTACGAATTTATCAAATTAAACTTTTGCATCAAGGTTAAACATGTTTAAAGCTATACAAACATACCTTTTATTTCATCGAACAAGCTTTATTTTGTTCAAAAATCCATGTTTTTATCACAATTTTTGACGTAAAAAAGCTGAATGCAAAATCTGTGATGCAAACTCCAAAACTTTCGCTAGCACGAGCGCTTGATGTATGCTCCTTATTTGACAGTGATTTACGCTTGTGTATCAAGAATTTTCAAGCGCATTTGACAGTATTTTACTGTGTGACGTAGTTCTGCATTTATTCAAGATGGAGAATTTCACGAAAAATGTGATGTATTTTTCTTTTAAAAATTCCCTCATTTTACAAATTCTTTGCCACTTTCCACTCATCTGATCATCTTTTTATGTGACGGAAGTGATCATGCTGATTTTATGAAGGTATGTTTCTTGCTTCTCCGATAATTTTGTGTAAAAAAGTGTATTTTGTTCCTAGCAGAATAGCCATTTTCACCTGTTTTCAAAAAGTTGTTTAGGCTTGCTTTTTACCATAATAATTTCCCTCATTTCAGCCCTGCCTTCCTACCACTACATTAAACCTTGACTTCAAAGTGTAAAAGCATCTGTTAAACCTTGATGCAAAAGTAAACCTTGTTGATGCAAAAGTAATAATTTAGTCCTATTAGCGAGGATGGTCTAAAGGAAAAGATCGCCGGGACTAGTAAATCACCAGAAACAATTGCTCAGATGACACGTCGGCGAATTGTTAGCATGGTTTATCTATGGTATTAAAAATTAGTAAACTTTGCTTTGCTATCAAAGATACAGATAACTTGGAAGTCATCAAAATAAATTACGGTAACATTAAGATTCACAAAGAATTGTTTTAATGCGTTTGAAAATTGGCGACAATTGAGTGACTGAAGTACATGTAGTTAGTTCCATGCTCAATCTCTATTCTATTGTGTCATGGATAGAACTACACTTGAGGTACGGTAAATTAAGTAATTCTTGGTCAAACTTGAAAACTATGAACGCTAGTGGCTCTGCGATAAATAAACACGCAGATAGCGCGGTAATCTGTGCGGTACAGAAGAAAGCATACATGCACCTTACATTGCATACATTGTGTAGTATGGTACATAGATGTGACGTACGTGTTCCAGCTTGGCCAAGTCAAGAATGACCGTACTGGTACGGTACACAAACTCATGCCTGTGAACATTGAACAACCATGATAAGGCCAAAAAAAAAAGGTTGTCTCAGGATCTCGCGCGCATAGCTTTTAAAATGAGATTTAGCGCGTAGTGAATGATAAAACATCGTAGTTTCCAAGAAAAATTACACTTTCGGCACAAACAATTGGCGATCATTTCTGACAAAATGTCAAAAATAAATACTCCAAGAACTGTATGACATGTTCGCTCTGAATACCGATTTGTTGAAACAGTATGCAAGTATTATGAACGGCTCTGCGAACGAAATAGCGGGACAATCGACTTTACTTGTAGATCTAGAACACGTCACTGGGAATACCCCCATGTGCAGAAATTTTACTGATTGATAAGCAATTTCATATCGGTATACCAGAGAAAAGATCATCATTTAACTAATTTTCATGCCATGCCGCGTAAATATTGGAGTTTCCTCAACACATAAATGTTAACTTTTTGTACTCCTTACTTACGGTAATGTCATGTAAGACAAAATAGCAGCGCACATCAACATTTGTGGTGCTGAATTTTGCACCAATTCATTGGCACTACTCACAACATTTACATGTCATTGTCACGTCGTGTGATCGAAATTTTTCAGAACTTGAATTATTTAACATATTTTTTAGTATAGGTCAGGGTTAGGGTTTAGGTTAGGGGTTTTAGGAGGTGACGGTTAGAATATTAGTAGTTAAAACCGGGAGTAAGAACTACATTATTTGGGCATGTTGGGGCAGCGTTAAAAAAAAAAAAACATCGCATAGCCTCATATAGCCCAGTTCCAATAATCGAAACTCCTGGCTCCGACCGGGAGTTCCAACAGGTGCTGTGTATGTGTTTGTATGTGTTTAATGTGCATTCACATACACACTTAGCCGTCGGTTCGAAGAAATCGTTGCTCCAAAAATGATTGCAAATTACACATTTGTAATCATTTTTCACCACAAAATATGATATGAAAACACAGGTGAGCAATGTATGAATATATGGAGAGGTGAAACAGGTTATTAATTATTGTCAATATTAATATTTAGCGACATTTATAATGAAATAATTAACACTCCAGCCATAGCCTATGGCACCTTCTACAACTTGAGTCCTCAAACGTTCGAAATTTGTAGTTACTACAACTGCATATATATAGCCTGTTTTTCAAAAAAAGAAAAAGAAAAAAAAAGGCATAGCACATAGCTTTTTAGCCAAAAGGTCCAGAGACAAACCTTTTTTTTTGCCTAATCCCATCATACTTCTACTTTACTACAGTCATGGTGGTCAATGCAATGCCATTGATCATTCATGCATTGCCATTGATAGACCAAAATAAAATTAATTATTAAAGGAGTATTTCGTGATCCTAGCATCCTCTTTTTATGACATTTTTCAGTACATATCCACGAAAAAAGCATATTCCCAAAATTTCAGTTGATTCCGATATTGCGTTTGCGAGTTATGCATGATTATGTGTATTACCAGAGAAGATGTAATAAAGAGGAGGGTCAACGGAATTATATCCTTGAGATAATCCCTTAGGTAATCCTGTCGCATCTATTCATAGTCCTTTATTCTCAAGTAGTTAGACATCCACTTGAAATATCCTATGATGTTATGTGTGTGACCGCCCATGGTTGACCAATTTTCACTTCAGAATTGAAAATATTTCCCATGTTTCTATAAAGAATTTGTTAAAAAGTATGAAACGTGTGTGTTAAGGACCTGCTGCTTGGATGGGATACCACATGTGGGTAATACAAGAAAGAAATCGAGTGCTGTAAAATTTCCCCCAAATCCACCGTTTTTTTTTAGTAAATATATAAATTTCTAAAGAAGAAATTTTTAGGATTTTTAGAGAGGTGATGATTGTTGATCATTTCTATTTTATTATTTTATATATTTTCCTGTCATTTCCTGCCAACCTAATAAAGATATTCTGATAATTGATAACATTCTTTATCTTAAATAATAGAGTCTGAAAGTGGCAACAAGTAGCAAAAATTATAATTTGCCATAGAACTTCAGTCATATTTTATCTGAAATCTGACAAGATGACAGGGTCTGCATGCATGGTGTGTATGGTATGATGACATGCACACGCTGACCTATCCCTAAAAGCAGTTAGCTGCAACTTGTGCATCACACCCATCACGGGTTCAAACCCTATTGTGGTATTCTATTGTTAAGCAGCTAAATAGGGTGATTCATCATTTACTTTGAGTGTAACGGTCTCACACATATTTTGTTTGAGGATAGCTTGATCAACCTCCTCTTTATTATAGGTATCCTAGGTGAATTCAAATTTGCCATCAAATTGCATCGTTTTATATATCAAATTAAAGCCCTTGAGTAAACTAAGCCAAAACTGAAAACCTTTTTTTCATAGCACTTTCCGTAGCAAAGTTACATCTTGTCAAAGATTGACTTTCATCAAAAAGATTCAGCTAGCAAAATTCCCCAAAACGGCATTTCGGGGGAGTTTCTAGATCTTAGTCTCATGGCGATGGCAGCTTTTTTTAATAGAACTGCTATCAAAATCCCTATAAAATTCCATGTTAGACTTGATTATCACCATAAAAAATCATATATTTGGGTCAAGTGAAGTATAGAAAACATATTTATGTAGGTTTCCTTCACCCACCTATTCTCGAAAAAATTCAAATTTCTATGTAAATATGCATTGTGTTGGGGCCCCGGTCTCGGCGAATTCGCTGACTAGTAAATGTGTTAACTAAGGTTTGCCTAGGTTACCTATTTATTACATCTTCTCTGGTATTACACTGCTCCATTAGACAATACATTGTAATTTCGTTCTGGTGCACCAGAACGAAATTCAAATTTCACGATATCTTTGCTAAACTAATTAATCTGCAAGAAATATTTTGTACATAAACATTATGTAGCCAGAGGTTTCCAGTGATATAAAAATCTCAACTTTTTTTTGAGAAAAGTGGGGGATGAGGCTGTGGATCACGAAATGCCCCTTTAAACATTCATATTTACATGCATATTTCATGTATTGTCTATGCCTAATCGAGACTTTATGTTTCAGTATTCAGACTTACCAAAGTAAACACGGCAATCAACAGAAGCAATATTCCTATTTTATCTCTCATTTTTATGAAAATATAAGATTTCCGTACACAATTTGACACGTCCGTTCTCTCTCACGTCTAAATAATCACTGACGTCAATGTTTACCAATGATCTATTTTTAGAAATCTAAGTAGTCAAAACAAACTCATAGCATCATGTCACGACCTTCGCTAGGACAGATTTCAAGGTAAAAAGGGAACTGTGTATTTATAAATGAGATTGACCCCCTGGAAGAGCGATAAAAATCACTTCTCCCGCAAAGTTCAAGCAGGGGGATGACACTCACCTCATTTGCATGGCAAAATTACCCGTCTCCTCTGCAGCCAATTTGTTTTCGCTCCATCGAAATCAAGCTGGTCACGGAGGAGACTACCTTCCTTTGTGTTTGTTCATTTGTGTATGGAGAGCCTTTCTTGGAGTCCATGACTTAGGCTACTACGCTCTCAGCTAGAGTCCGACGCTGCATTGTACTAGAAATACCTTTTCTGTGAAATCGCTATAGAGCCAATCGGGAACACGTATTCAATTTATAAATATAGCATTAAATTAGTATCACATAGTGGCCTCCGTGCAGTGGAAAACCTTAATTCTTTCATCAAAAAGAAATGAAAATGACCAAAAAACCGGATCCACCTGTACGCCTATAAAATGGGCACAGAAATTTGTCTCAAATATGAATGAATTTTAAGAAACATACGGGATATGATGAACCAATGACCTGACGCCATGATAGCAGGATCTATTAGTTGTTTTATATACAATGCATATACCGTGTTGTCATAATACCAATATTTGGCATAATATATAACGACTAATATTTAGTATTGTAAATATGCAGTTCATATGCACAAACGAACACTGATCTTTATGATATTCAGGTTGTTGTACATCTCATATAACATGTCATATAGGAGGTCATATGTGTTGACCTTCTCCTATTGTATTTGTTCATCTGTGTATGGAGAGGATTAGCGCCATTAAACGCCATTAAAACTCCATCAGTATTAGGGCGTAGTTCAGTGAACTCACCAGATTGCTATTCCAAGTACTTTGATAAATACAGATAATATGTATTGATGGGTCGAGGCGATTGCATTGAAAACCTAATACATTATTCATAACAGTTACGTAATCAATCGATAGTGCGGACACTTTTCATTTGCAAACCACCAAAATTCGTGATCTTTTAGCGTTGGAAAAGAAACCACGTGAATAGAGTGCCCTCTCAAGAATATCAACTCTCTGGTTCAAGACGTGAAGTGCTGAACGAAGGATTTAGTGTGAACAAAAATTCATGGAAATCAAGTATAATATTTCTTGACATAATAGCAAAGAGTGAGTACAACAATGAGGATTTATGTGTAAAGTGTTGTGTAGACTGCAGTGAGTGCGTTTAATTTTAAGAAGGAAGCTTACGCCGTGAAGATTTTTGGGTGCTGTCAATTTGTTGGCTTCCGAATTTGCCAGTTCAATTATCATGCAATGATAATCATGACCCATGTGATGTAGTCACGATTATGCACTTTCAGTTTCCCACGCGTTTGAACGGGAATTGGATTGCGTACTTTTTCGATGTCTAGTGAGCAAATTTTTTCATTATTTTGAGAAAATGATGTCAAATTTTCTATTCTATATTGTTTGGGGGTGGTGCAATAATTATGTGTACCCCCGGGGTGAATTCTCAAAATGGTCTGCCAAAAATCGCTCGCCCCCCCCTCTGGCCGTGCCAAAAATCGACGTTCCAAAAAACCTTTGCCCCCCCCTTACGACGTGCCAAAAAATCTTTCCCCCCCCCCTTACACATGCAAGATTTTGGTGAACCCGAATTTAAAACCTTAAATTGTCTTATCATATAGTGCGAGCGCAGCGAGCAGGAAATTTTGCATGTTTGAACGTGTTCCTAACGCTTTTCCTCGCCTTTTAGGACGTAATATAGAAACGGTGCCCAAAATATCTGTGCCAAAAATTGCTTGCCCCCCTTTCGACCTGCCAAAATCGCTTGACCCCCTTTTGACCTGCCAAAAAATGCTTGCCTCCCCCTTTTGGCCTGCCAAAACATCTTTGCCCCCCTATAATTCACCCCGGGAGTACACATAATTATTGCACCACCCTTGGTAATAATGTCTTTTGCCAATAGTATGTTTAAAGTTGTAATTTTGTGTTTTTTGATCGCAAAGATCGGATATTTTCGTTCGATTCAATTCTGAACCCTTCGCAAGGGTGCCGATTTCGCAGAACTTTGACGATAATTTTGCCTTTTTGGACACTTAAATGCTTTCGATCCTTAATTTTGTTTCAACCGAGTCTTAAATTATCAAGCATAATACAGTTGGTACCACATTTATATACATTGATGAAATTTTAAAGATTTTTTTTCAAGTTTCTAACCGGCGCAAATCGTTAAGTGTGTATTTCCCATTGACATCCAAAATGGCGTAAGCCAGTCCTCAATATACATAGGTGTAGGGTCTAATTTTGACTCGTTCTTGAGTCTATCGCTGATCTTTTAGCGGCCCTGGTTCTTTTCATAATATCACATCGATTTGGTCTGACAAGACTCGGAATGACCCATTTCCCCATCACACGCAAGATTTGCAGATGATAATGACAGGAGTATAAACAACATTGAAGCGATACTTATCGTTCTTGTCCTTTGGCTTTATTTCCTTTCTCCTATCTTCAAACATATATTATCTATCCACTAGACAGAATCTTTACGCTATCTTTCCGCAATCTTTGCGGTAGAAAAAAGATGTAACTTCCGAGCATTCAAACAACCGGCATGATAACATTCATGATACTTCAGATCTCTGAAGTTATGGTCCAAAATAGAGGGCGCCAGCCAGGTAAATTTCCAAGCCAGAAGGTGGTGGCTACAATAGGTACGGCGTATATAGGACTGGCAAGCGAGTCTAATGTGATGCATGGATTGGGAATTCCAAATTCTATTTCAATTCAACTCGGTTTTCAATTTCAATTCAACTTCCAGTAGAAGTAGAAGTGTTGTGTATACTACTGCAGTGCCTTTAATTTTAAGACTGAGGAAGCTTACGCCGTGAAGATTTTTGGAATTTGTGGCTTCCGAATTTGACAGTTCAATAATTATATCATGCAATTAAAAGGGCATTTCGTGATCCACAGCCTCATCCCCCACTTTTCTCAAAAAAAGTTGAGATTTTTATATCACTGGAAACCTCTGGCTACATAATGTTTATGTACAAAATATTTCTTGCAGATTAATTCGTTTAGCAAAGATATCGTGAAATTTGAATTTCGTTCTGGTGCACCAGAACGAAATTACAACGCATTCTTGACTTTGTCTATGGAGCAGTGTAATACACATAATCATGCATAACTCATGAACATAAAATCGGAATCAACTGAAATTTTGGGAATAGGTTTTTTCGTGGATATCTAATGAAAAATGACATAAATAGAGGATGCTAGGATCCTTTAAATCATGTGATGCATGGATTGGGAATTCCAAATTCTATTTCAATTCAACTCAGGCAATCCTCAAAATTGGTGTTGCTGTAGTGCATGACATGACATGAGATTGAGCATGTTGAGAGTACAACAATATATACAATGTTACAATATACTATAGAAAAATTATTAAATTTGTGTACATCGTGGAACATTCAACTACTCTTGTTACTCAGCGACTAATCATGCTAATACACGAGCATACAGGCCGCGCTACTCTACGTCCATATTGCGAGGTTATCTGCGACTCTGCGTACAACAGCTTACTACGCACGCACAGCCAAGCAAAGATTATGTTCCACGATGTACACAAATTAAGTAATTTTTCTATAAAAGTGGCGATCCTGACTTTTATTATTTTATTACGAATTTCTTGGCCAACCTGGAACACTGCTATTGCGTCCATGTAGCGTACTAAGCGTCTACATGTATGCACTGCAGTACAGCGCAGTGACCTCGAACAGTGGTGAACTTAACCCTGCCGTTATGTGATTGGTTAGTTGACAGAGGTCATAACGTACATCGCCGTACTTTAAAATACAGGCCGATATACGGCTGGCGTACAGTACAGAGACATGTGGAAAATGTAAATAATTTTACCGCGATGTTGGCGAAATTTAATGGATCATTTACAATATTTGCACTAATTCATGGATCATATTAGATGTTTCTGCTTCTATGAGCCCTCGATGATGATTGGGATTACTATCATAACATGTATGCGCTATGATATGCTGTAAAATCCGAGACAACGAAGCAGTTGACCGGAGCTGAGTGCATGAGCTAGCTCAAGAATGCAGTTCAAACCTGCCTCGTCGAGTTGATTTGTTGTTTGCTTGTGACTTGTAAGTGTCACTCGCGTATTTACGCCGAAAGTGACACTTGCAAGTCACTAAAGTAAACAACAAACTGATTTGATAAACCTTGGATCGATTGCATATTGTGTATTTGTGAGCAGCTCAACTTGCACTTGCAGTGCAGAAGAAATGACTGCTTTTTGCAGGTAGGATTATACGACACGTACTCGACTGGTCTCAGCAGGTCGAGGATTTGCACTATTCAAAATCAATGAAGTAAATCATGAAAAACATTGTGTACAAGTGCACTACCCTATGATGATCATGTGCATGCATGTTGAATTTCATGTAATTGTAAGGACAATTTGTAAATTATAATCTGACTTACCTGTCTACACTTCACTCAAACTCCAAGCGGGGAACTCTGGTGCACTGGCAAAGGCATCAGCTTCGTCATCTTCAGAGTCCGAGTCTGACTCTTCGCTGTTGCTATCGTCGACTTCAATTTGGAATCGGAAGCTGTTCAATTGGTCTTCCGGTAGTGTTGTGTCAAGTTTGACTTCATTATTGTACATTTCTTCTTCAAGTTTCATGACATGCTGCTCAGCTTTAGCCCAATTTTCAGGCGTTACATTTGCTAGTGCATTTTCAAGGTGCTTTTTAACGTCTACCATCTTGAATGTTGAGTTCTTTGTAGCAACGTCACCTTTAACTTGCCCCCAAATCAGTTCGATAGGATTCAACTCGCAATGGTAAGGGGGCAGTCGCAGATTATAGTGACCATGGGATCTTGCCAATTCGTCAATGACCATCTTCGTACACCTTGGTTTGTGCATCTGAATAAGTGCATAAAGCTGCACCTTGATCATGGTTGGACACCAATCTACATTTTGAGCTGTTAGCCACTCTTGCATTTCGGCTTTCTTTGTGTTCATTGTGGGGATCCGTTCCTCCTGTACGGAATGGTAAGGGGCATTGTCCATGACGATGACAGTGTGTTGGGGTATATTTGGCAACAATTGATGTGTAAACCATTCTAGAAAAACGTTGCCATTCATTTCATCGTGGTAATCACTAGATCCCGTCTTGGATTGAAATGAAAGGAGAGCATCTTCAACAAATCCTTCTTTTGACCCAGCGTGCAAAATAATTAACCTGCTTCCCTTTCCGGTTGGAATAAGAAATCCTCCTGATCCAGCAATTACCCAGCATTTGGACTTTGTATGATTCTGGTGGAGGAATGATTCGTCTAAATACACGACAGGGCAGTTGGTAAGCTGTCTAATTTGTTTCATTTTACTCAGGTAGTCGTGTCTTTTGGCAACAATGTCTGGCCTTTCTTTAACAAGTCTTTCCGCCTCTTGCTATATTTGTAGCCCATGTCTTTTAAAATTGTTCTTAGTGATGACTTGCTACCTTGGAAGTTGATTGCAATCTTGACCTCATCATATATTGAGTTAATTGTTGGCCACTTCTTCTCTATGTACATATTGCTAATTGTCCTATGGAAGCAATAACGACAACGACACGCAGGAAAAATTTTTTGCAATTGCTGGATTGATACCATCCGATTTTTCTTATTTATTTTCAATGTGGACAGTTGACAGAAAATCAACTGTAATTTATTTTTCTTAATACTTTCAGACAGCGACATCATCTGAGATTTTTTGCGCCTCAGACAGCTATATCATCTGAGCCAATTTGTATTTTTTAAATATCAAGTTCAATGAACTTCTCATAATTTATGTATATATAGACAGTTGACAGAAAATCAACTGTAATTATATTTCTTCATACTTTCAATATCACCTCAGACGGCTGTATTATCTGAGCATACACAGTTGACAGGAAATCAACTGTGTAACTTTATGCTTTTAATATCAATTCAGACAGCTATATCATCTGATATTTTAAATAGATATAAATTCAAATTCATTAGCGCCTCAGACAGCTATATCCTCTGGCTTATTCTTTAAAAGCAATATATATCAATCATTGAAATCATATATGTATCAGACAGCAATATCATCTGATACCCTTTTTACTCAATCATACAGCTATATCATCTGATGCCATTTACGGTCCTGAAGTGAGATGACCCACTTCAATTCCCAAACAGCATAATTTGGCTTGGACCTAACCATTACTCATTTCCGGACTTAGGACAACCCAATTCAATTTCCAAACAGCCTAATTTGGAACGGACACTTAAATCCGAAGTTTAGCCTTTTGTCATGAAGTGGGACAACCCAAATCAATTTCCAAACAGCGTAATTTGGAATGGACATTACATATTGAATATAATTTTGAATAGTTTGCCAAAAAGGGTTAGGAACGATGCCAAACAAGGACCTAATCTAGGGACTTGCCCCCCGTTATCAAGGTATTGCTAACTGGATAAACTATTTTTCTGGTTACCATTGCTACAAGGGGGTTGATGATGATGAAGTTTTGACATTAGATCTTAAAAATCCTGACATTCTGGCGGGAACATGAACTCCCCTGGGAACTGGTTGAAATGGACAATACCATTTTCCAGGTTCTGTAAAAATTGGCCAATACCCAGGTTGGATAAATGGAGCCCATCATATCTAAATAGATGGTAGCTGAAAGCCGTAAACAAGAAGTCGTGTCTGATTACGTAAGTATTTTCTAGACCCCTACACACAAGATGCGCGTAACGGTTTAGCTTGCATCTTATACTATTTCCAGCTCCCCGTCTGGTTTCACCGTAGTAAAACATACGTGGTAGAACATCAGACCAGACGATTTTTACACCAGGAAGCATGTTCCTGACATCACGCAAATCTTCATAGATACGTCTTCTGATGTTGCCCCAGCTATCTGCAAAAATATCATTTGTTCCCAAATGTATGATTACTGCGCCCGGCGTGGATTTTTGAGCATGATATGCTCCAAGCGGTGTTTTAAGTCTGCTAACCGACCTCCGCTAACTCCATACCACCATGTGTCACCGCCCCCTTGTAGCTGGTAAACCAACCCATTCCGACCACTGGCCCATTTCACAATTGAGTCGCCGACTACCCAAGTTGATGCCACTTCAGTCGAGTTTCCTGGGAACACGGTATCGGCTTCCTGAGCCACCTCCTGTTGCAGCATAAATTGGTCTCGGTTCTCCGGCATTGGTGGGCCTCCTTGCATCTCGATGTTTCCTACTCCCATCTCGAACGCTTCACCTATGGCGTCACGGTCATTCACACCACAGTCAACACCTTCTGTAGCTCTGGTAGCGGTAGATACATTCGCCGACCCAGCACTCGCAGCACTTGTTGCTATGGTAACTACTTGTGGTACGGCACCTGACACACTTGACGCACTCGTTGTACTGTTCATGTTCGTGTTATTGTTTACATGATGACCCGTCAAACGTTGTATGGCCCTGGACTGGGCCCTGGTTTGCCTCTCCGGCGGATTGGTATTTACTTCACTCGGAGTCGTATTTACTAAACTCCCACGTCCACGACCACCTCTAGATCCTCTAGATCCTCTTTTTGAACCTCTATTTCCGCTCCTTTTTCCCATCTTCGTAATGATTGTCCGTCAATAACAAGATGTATGAAAAGTTCTTCGATGTCAAATTTTGAGAGATTTTGTTATGATTAAAACCTCTTCAATGTTCTCGAATACAAAGCCCAGCTTCTCTACCAACGAGTTTGCAATGTTGGTAATTAATTGAAGTTTCAAGCCGTTGAAATAATTTATAAATGATATATAAATTATATAAATTTGTACCGGTACCGTATCAATCCGACTGAGTTTTTAATATTTGACCACCTCATCGGACGGTATCAAAGCAGCTTGTGAATTTTTCCCGGGAATGAAATTTGAGACGAGGGTCCACGCCCCCCAAATAGCCGTCTATGATTGGCTCTTGGCACGCGACTCCTCTCCTGTGGCTCCGCCCATTATTATGATCAAAAACAAACTCAAACAAAGGGGAACCCTTTAAAACTCGGAAGCCCGGGAATGTATTGCACCAATGACAATTTTGGTTTTTACTGAAGTTGCCTCAATAAAAACCCGATTAGCCGCCTGATAACACCTAGATCAAAATCATCTACGCTGTCGACTATCCGCTTCCTTTTGGGTCCTCTTTTCACTGGCGATTTAGGTCCATGTTTTCTAATCTTGTAGAGGGTTGACCTAGATTTAATTCCGGTTGCTTCCATAGTGTTCTGGATAGCACTCTTATCTTTCGGAAGTCCAAAGCTTCAGCTGCTCCGTTTCCTTTGTTAAGAAATAATCCCATACATTGGATATGATTTGCTGTGCTTGCTTGCACAGTGATGCACTTGTGCCGACTGACATTTTGGGTTGATTAATCCAAGATATTAAATGACTGAATGACTGTAAATAAAAGATGACACCATCCGTAACCAGGGGCAGTCAATGTGAATTAAATAGGGTTTTTTCATAAGGCATGGGGCAGTAGGGGTCTGTTCCAGTGGGGTCTTTAAATTTAATAAATTTCATTGTGGGCAAGGTGAACTTTACTTATTGTGATGATTGAAAATGTGACAACAACAAAATATTAAGGAAATTCCTTGTGTTTGGGGTCTGGGGCTTCATTTAAGGGGGTCAGAGTCATTTGCTTGCTTGAATATGGGGGGAATTGAACCCTCCCACCCCCATTAAACCAAAGTGGTTTGACCTTGACCTTGTTACCACATTTTTTTCAATTTGCTCAAATATATACTGGTCAAAAAAAGAAAACACACAGAAAAATATGATACAAACGCAAAGTATGTTTTATTACATTTTAATACACCAGTTATTTACTAAACCATGTCTTTGTATGTTTCAAATGGTTGTTACGTCATCGTTTGGGCAGCAGACGACGTCTGTTTACTTGTTTATATTTTTGACGGCATGCTGCAACTTTTTCTGGTAAATGAAATGCATTGCTTATCGAAGCTGCATAGCGTGAGGCACATGACATTTGCTAGCCTGAGTCTCGGTCCCGCTCTCGAAACTAGAAAACATGGCCGAGCAAAATATCCATGCGTATCTGTGAAGTGAGTAGTGAACTTAATCTAACCGTGCATGCACAGATTCAATGTACATGCACACGATCGAGGTCAAATGTGCATGCAACGCTTGTCGATAGCGATGTACGCTCGCGTGTTTTCGTGAAGCTACAAGCGTTGCTCAGTGTTCCATCATGGCCAAGAAATACGTAATAAAATTATAGTTAGTATTAGAACTACATCAGTACATTATGTATATGCACCTCACAGACTCAGTGTCATCATCCCTATATCTTCGTGTCAAAAATTGCTGTGATAGTACAGCGAATCCACTCGTTTTCAGCAGCTACGCATGGCGAAAAATCTTGAGTTTTTGAAAAAATCACAAAAATTCACTTTTACCCCAATTTTTTGTGACAACTTTGAAAAAATCTTTTCGAGTAAAAAAATTCAGTTAGCTTTTCATGGAGAAGAGACATATGAACTTAGTGAAGGTTTTTTTTTTTTAATTTGTCTCTTTTGAAATATTGAAAAAAACATGTGAAAAAAGCAATTTTGTCACTCTATTAAGTTGCACATAATGGTGTATATTTTTGTTTAAAAACAATAGTTTGGAAAAATGAGAAAACATTCCCTAGACTTTGATGTGCTCTAAACATGCTAAATGAGAGTGCAAAAAGTTTCATCTTTTGCTTCAAGTTATAAATCTTATCACAAAAATCACAAAAATTGTGCAATATTGTGAAAATGAACTCTGAGAAATAACGCTTTAGTAAAAAATGTCAAAATTATGCACAAAAGCGCTGGTGCATGGTATAAATATGCATCTTTTTGCACCAATGAATCTATAAATGTCTGCTTTTAGTGTGCCAAAGTTCAAAATAGTTTAACATGTAAAAATCTAGTGGCATTTTGACTGCAAATTTTTGGTTTGTTTACACCACATTTGCTGGCGTTAACAACTTACCGAATGCGCCTTGACTGTGTTGGACATACGTGCAGAGTTGCACTGTGTCACACGACCCGAATCGCGTGTGTATAATCACAATATTTCGCATTCGTGCAATTTCTGACTCATTATTTTCCGCCATATACTATTAGCTGTCTTGAGCCATGTGACTTTTTAGAGTTGAAAAGAGTGAAACAAAATTTTCGATAACAGGTCATACAGGATTTCAATTTTTTATTAATGGAGTTACATGTTGTTTTGAGGAATAACAAAGCTTTTTTTGGGAAGTTCTGAGTTTATTTCAACTGGTGGTGTAGGATCACAAGCCAAGGTGAGTGAATTTGTGATGAGGTTTTCTTGTATCAACGATAGTAGGATACGAAACGTAGGCTAAAAAGATTATATGCATGTGCGCGATTGTGCGGTGGTGTTCTTGGATTCTTGAATTCGCTGGTATCGTTTCAGACTGTCTTACTGAGAGTAGCATGTGTTAAATTATAGGGAATTTAGATTTTTAGTGCCTCACAAATATTATTGTTAGTAAAGTAAATACATCATGTACATACACCCTTTTTACCATATTAGGGTCGTGCAGCACAGCATGGATGACCGTGAGCTACCAGCTCTACAAGAAGGATGGGAGGATATCAAGTCACTTATGAAAGAAATTGACAGTTTAATCAAGACATCAGTTGCATCAGTTGCAGAGGGAGCTGTGATACATGCACCAGACCGAGTTAAGGCCCACACTTTGCTAGTCCAAACTGCTGGGAGTCTAAGACAAGTCAACATGATGTTACAAAAACCTGTGGTGAGCAACCAGGAGCAGGGTAGTAGTGGTGGAGATATTGGTGGATGTGAAGATGATGATGAAATAGAAGTTATTGGCGTAAGTTTCTGAAATTTCATTTGACTGTCCATCACAAATGGGTTGTAATGGCGGCATTTTCACTTTTTGAGATATTGGCCAGGTAAATTCTTCTCAAAATAAGCTTTAAAATGATATATTACATATATCCACATAGCTTGTTTGCAAGGTAGAAAAACAGTAAATTGGTTGAGAAATCCTTTGTTTTTTGAGAGGTTCAATGGACCATATCTCAAAACAAGCTGTGCCAACAGTACGACCCATTTGTGGGGGATGGTCACATCTATTCTTTTTTTAAAGTACCGATATGGGGAAGCATTTTAACATGGTACATAACATGGTAATGGTATACAAATATTCACTGCTATGAGGTGCGCCTCGGGTCATAGCATGGTTTTGAGATCACCGCGGGCGTATAATCTTAACCATGTCCCGATTTAAGTAGTCAATAATTGTTTATACCAAATGGATACGTGGATGTTGCGATTGCGCAGTTTGATCGGGACGCACATGACCAGTCCATAGTTCATTTCCATGACCGGTCCATAGTTCATTTTGCGGGCATAGTTATTTTAATGACTGCACTTTCAACCAATTTTTTACATCATGTTCTGGATGTTTACTACTACTAGTGCTACATTTTGTTGTAAACCCCATCAAAATCAGACATCTGGTTACCAAGTTACAAGCAATTTATCAATGGCTGAAAACAATATAAAACAAAAGCATTTGAACACTGTTTTTGCCAATATCTCAAAAACAATATTAGCAACATCTGACTCATTCCTCTTGACCATATCACATATATAAATAAACCATGTTTGTATGAGTAGAATGTGTGGAACGAAAGTTGTTACTCTGAGTTTCACGCTAATGCGATCATCAGACAACTGCAACTGAGAGTTGTCTGATGATCGCATTAGCGTGAAACTCAGAGTTACAACTTTCATTCCACAACTGCAACTGAGAGTTGTCTGATGATCGCATTAGCGTGAAACTCAGAGTTACAACTTTCATTCCACAAGTTCTACTTGTATTATTAGCTCTGCTTTAATGCATCGAGCACTCTGCATGAAGATAGTCATCTTCTCCAAGTAAACCATGTTTGTATTTAAACTGCATATCAACTGTTGTGTATGCAGTTAATATGCACTTTCACATTTGTGAAAGTGCAAAAGAAAATATGGTGAAATGTACTCTCCACTTTTCTTTTTATCATAAACCATTTATTTTACGCATTCCATTCTTATGTACCACCAGCCTACACCAAAGAAGCAACCAGAAACAATAGATCTAACAGATGCAGAGAAGATGGAAGCAGCCGAGGCCATGGAGAGTTTCATGGAGGATGATTTTGATGATGAAGATGATTTTGATGAAGAAATGCTCAAGGTATGTTTTTACCTGTTCTTAAGGTTATTGTCCTGTACTGTCACTAAAAGATTCCTGGGGGCTGCCCGCACAGGTTCACCATCGCCAAGATACTTGGCTGATACTGTGCAGTGCCAGGGGAGTACCAGTGCAGTACCAGTGCAGTACCAATGCTGCTGGGCACTGTGCAGTAGCAGCAGTGGTACTGTGTAGGTACTCTGTGTGTACCAGTCAGGTACCTTGGCGATGGTGTACTTGTGCTGGCGGCCCCAAAAGGAATCTTGTAGTGTATATTTGCACTTTCCTATTGTCAGTTCATATCACTCTATTTGAATGAATTCGGTTTAGTAAACAAAGAAAAAAATTATTCCCACTATTATTTTGATTTAGCCATTATAGAACTTTCTATGCACAACATACAAGTCCTTTATAGCAAGTTCACTCCATTTCCACAGGATAATTTTTCAGTATGGGCCTTTAAGATTACATGTTCAATTCGCTGGCAGATCCGCCATGAGCTGTTATGGCGTGTGGTGGTGAACTCAACGACATGTAATCGTGGGTGCACGCTGGTTCGAATCCGAACGGTTCTGATTTTTTCTCTCCTTTATTATAATGCCAGTTTGTCTGAGCTCCATTTCCTTATGGGCCTTTAAAATACATTTCTTACTAACAGGAAGTAGATGCTGTATGTGAGGCAGCCAATCAGAGTGCAGCAAGTAAACCAGAGGATGATGACAACCAATCAGATTCAGACACAGATGAAGAAGACTATGACCCCTCAGTACCTCCACCAGACTCAAGTCACATAGAGACACTTAAGCACCGTTTTGGGCATGCACGATTTAGACCGTAAGTTGACAAGAATCAAATTCAGTGCTATGTCCCTATGGAATGCACAAATGGTGTAGCGTGCTAAAAAGCCCTTTTAGAATTTGGAAATGGGTCCTCATTCCTGTGTACTGCCATGCCTGTACAATGTGGCATAAAGTCAGTGTCAAAAGAATAAGTGTTGTAATGCCTGATTAAATCAATCTGTCCTGGTTCATAATCAGGGCTTAGTTTTGTAGACCTGTTTGGGGTGTGGTAATGTACTTGTGCATGCACAGATGCAACATAAAATGGTGCAATATTTTGTAGAAACGCTGGAGGTTTTGAAATGTGTGGTATTTGATATTTTATTACCATTTTGACTGGAAATTATAAGGAATTGACCCCAGGTTTATATGTTTTGTTTATTTTAATGGCAGGGCAAACCTTAATCTCAGAAATTGTATGATGTGACATTTCATTGATGATATCTTACAAAATTTCTATTGTTTTCTATTTCAGTTTGCAATGGAAGATCATTCACACTGTTTTGAGAGAGAAAAGGGACCAGTGTGTTGTTATGGCAACGGGTAAGTAAAAATGGCAATAGAAACTAAAGATAGCAAACTGTAGTGAAAAGTTTGTGATAAATTTCAGTTGAATTAATAATGCAACTGCAAAATGACAGCACACCACCAGTGGAGATTCACAACTAAAGTTATTGCTATCTAAGTGTGTATGAAAGGAATTCAAAGGATACTCACCATGTACATGTAAGAATTTTCCCCACGAAAACCATTGAGCACAGCAGCTTTGGGTTGTTGCTATAGTTGGAATTCCAATTGAATGAACGCAGCTTTCAATAGCGTGACGAATTTTTGCGTACACTGCGCGATGTACGCCAGCGTGTGCGACTCTGCGTGAGTAACTTAGAAGTGAATCCAACCATGGCAACGCACTTGTTATTGGTTAGCATTGTATCCAAGGTGGTGCGTTCGTGTTGTAATTTGAAATACGCGATATACGATCGCGGTTGGATCGAGTACAGCTGCTGAAAGCTGCGTTCATTCAATTGGAATTCCTACTATAGTAGGCGTGGCTTGTAGATGATAAAAAACAGTTCATACTGGTGGTCAAGTGCAGAGGGCATTGAAACTTATGAAATCATATGGGTGACAGAATGTAAAGTCTTATTTTATTTTTAATTTGTTCCTAGGTTATGGCAAGAGTCTTTGTTACCAGTACCCACCAATGCATGGAGGAGGAACAACTGTGGTCATCTCACCACTCATCTCTCTTATGGAAGACCAAGTACAAGCCCTTCAGTAAGTTTCTTCAGCAGATCTTATCCCTGTTGGTCACTCCAGGTGTGCCATCTTAGGGCCATTATTAATTTCCTCTGTTAACAGTGCCCACCAATGCATGGATATGGTACAACTGTTATTAGCCTTATCATTGAACATGAAAATAAAGCTATTTGTAAATATTTGCAAGGTAATATGTAGTAACAGATATACTAAAATTCCCTGAATATGGATGGATTTGTAAAGGGTAATTACATTAAGTTAAAGGACTTTGATCCGATCTGCAGCCTCATCACCCATTTTTCTATCAAAACTGAGATTTTGGTGTCAGAAGTAAGTTTATTTCTGTTCATCAAAATTCAATTGAGATTTTGGTATCAGAAAAAAACCCTTTCTGATTGTGTTTTTGCTTCTCATATCAAAACTGCTGGAGCAGTACAACTCAAAATTTGGAAACATTGTTTTAATGGTAGGCCTCAATTTAAGATAGAAAACAGAACATGAAAAATTGGACCACGCCTCTTTAATTGCACTTTTCCCAGAGATAAAAACCATTTAGTATCATTTAAGGATACAGGTGCAGTACCCAAATCAGCCTACATCTAGAATAACCGTCACAGCCAGAATCAACTCCCAGGGTTTGTATAGGTAGATCAAGACAATTTGTAGCAAGTTCCTTGCCCAGGGCAAGCTAGCTCAATTCCTCCACATGAACAGAATTACAACACTGTGCGGCTTGAACATCAGTACCATCAGGTACCAGAGTCTAGGTAGCACCTTACTGTTTGAGCTAACTAAAACAGCAACAAAATACAAATCAAGGAAGCACAAATACACATGAGTAAATATTTTGATTGATGGCAGACAATATTTGTGAATTGAAATTGAATGTCTACTTGTTTTTGCAGAATTGCTGGAATTAATGCCTGTTTTACTGGCTCAGCTCAAAAGCAAATGGGGAGAGTGAGACAAGGAATCGTCAAGTAAGTAGAGAATATGCCGATGTCACTGAGCAAAATAAATAATACATTTTCAGGCTTTTTATATTCCAAGCAGCTACATACGCAAAGTAGCCAGCATTCCTCATAAATTTAGACACCTGCACCTGACAATTTAGTGCAATCCTCAAATCTATGGGTAGTTGTTACGTTAGACTGAATCCTTCATTGTCAACTAACTGAGCATGCCATCGTGTTATGTGTGTAACAACAATTTAAAAACAAAGCAGTGAAATGATCTCAAGAAAATATATGCGTGCAACTTTTGTCTCGGACCCTAGACTGCGTTGTGACAAGGTAGCATGCTGCACGTTCTAAAATATGTTTCAAATTTCAGACGCAGGTCAAAAGATTAACTTTGTTTACAGAATTAGTTCCTCGGATTCTTGGGGTAAAGTTCAAAGAAAAATATCTCAGTTTTCAACCGGAATGTTAACCAACTGAGGGCATCAGGTTTAATACATCTATCCTATTGTGTTTATGTATTGCAGTGGTGAATACAAAGTAGTTTACCTGACACCCGAGTTTGCTGAAGTTGGTACAGATCTCTTATGTGAATTGCATCAAAGACATGGTAAGATAATAAAATGCTGAAATCAAGAATTTAAATTTGAATCCATGAGAAAATTGCTTTTGTTGGAACAATCTCCACATAAGTTATGTAGCTTAGTTTCAAGACATCAAGCTGATTATATCATCCCATCATTTGCTGTTGACATATTCTGTCGGTCCAACATCCGGGCTACTTCTAGTCTTGGGCCCAAGCTTCATGTGACTTACGTTTTTTTATGAACGACAGAAACCGGCTGTGAAGGAGGCTAAATATCGATGTTGTTAACTCCAAATTCAATTTTGGAAAAACCAACACTCAACCATGCAATTTAATTCTCAGTTTGTCACTATACACTATATTTAAATGATAAATCAAGTAAGTAACTTCCACTCTGCAGACTTAGAAACTTGCTTGATTTCACTGACTGTTTGTGATTGAAATGTACACAACATCAATGACAGAAATCATCAACAAAATATCGAACCGGAAGTGACGTTGCATGGACCGACAGAATAGTGACATGTTTTAAAATACCAAAAGTTGTTATCCTTGAAGGGCTCAACTTAAACTTCTGAACTGAAATTTACTAAGTGAAATGCTATACACTTTTTCATTTCTGTAGAAAAATTAAATGCTGGATCTAACTTGTATAATGCTCATCATAAGTATTGAGGCGCATTGAACAGGGTAATATTAAAAGAGCCGACATTCCCACAATCAAGGTAGAATCTTGCAATGTTGCTCATGCACTTAGTAGTATCTTACATTGATTCATAACCTCCGCGTATCACGCCATATGTGCGTCCCAATCAAATTTGTCGTTAGGTGATATACGCACACCGGCGCGGAGGTTATTGATATCCATCAATGACCTCCTCGTATGCTTACGCGATACAATGACTTCCGCGTGTGCGCATCTGTTGCGCCGGAATACTTCACGCGCATGCAACTACCATATCTGCACATGGCGTTATTGTGCAGTGCTGTAATTGGTCAGTCCGTTTTAGCCTGTTCGACTTTTTGAAGGGCGAGATATAAGTTTTGATAAAAATTGTTTATTTCAACAAATTTCGGAGAATAAAATCTTGAAATTTGGTTGAGTGATGAGTTAAAAATGACGGATATGAATTTGGTTAATAACTTTGCATCAGTTATATGTCGGGCATTGTGAAAAATCTAAACATTTTTGGACCTCGGAATATCCCTCGGTTCCAAAGGCAAAATGTTTAGATTTTTCACAGTGCTCTCCAAATAACTAATGCGCAGTTATTAACTTCTAGTTAGTTGGGAAGGGGGAGTGATGGGAGTTAGAAAAGGGTTTAGGCTTGACACCAAGGAAAGCAGCATTTCAGCTTGTTAAAAATAACAGACCATAATACAGTACAACATGTGACAAGCATTGTAATTTGTGTTATTATTTCACACCAGGAATCACTTAATTCTCACTTAAATGCTGGATTTGTCATCTAGTTAGTGCTTTATATTATTTTGTTTTTCATCAGGAATCACACTTATTGCCATTGATGAGGCTCATTGTGTGTCACAATGGGGCCATGATTTCAGGTCATCTTACAGGACACTAGGAACACTGAGAGCAAAATTTCGTGAAGTAAGTAATATTTCAAACCAAATGGGGCAAATGTTAGACTTTTTCATTTAGGGTGATCAGATTTGTTCATATTGTGCTTTGTACCTCACATTGAGGCCTGTACCAACATATCTGATTCCTAAGTTTGTTGCACTAGCGGTTTGACATCAGAAGCAAAAACATATTTCACAAACGTCACATAGAACAGTATGGGTTGTAACCACCATGGGGATGAGGCTATCACATTTTCATCACAAGCTTTCTTCTGGTGCCAAAATCTCCAAAGTGGAGGGGGATGAGGTGGGCTATTCACACCCTTTAACATGTTAATCTTGGATTTCTTCTGCTAGGTTCCATTCATGGCATTGACAGCGACGGCAACACCAGAAGTAAGGAAGGATATCTGCAAGTCATTGAAGCTCAAGAATCCACTCACCTCATGTACAAGTTTTGACAGGTAAGATGATGTTTGTCTTGATACAAATTCCTTTCTGTTAGTTTGTTCTGGGAGAAATTACAACTAGCTGAATCAATAATGTGTAGAGATGCATATTCTTTTTGTATGAAACACAAAGACTGCAAATTCCAAATGAGTCCACAATCCCATCATACCTATGTGTCAGCATTTATTGTAGGTCTGTGAATTAAAGCAAGCCGTGGCTTTACCTTGCAAAATGGTTTGACTATAATTATGTTACACAAATCCAGGAAACAATAAATCATTAAAATAAGCCTTTACCAACTTCATCACAGGTGTTTCAGTTCAATGCTTTTCCCATCCAATGCTTCTTCCATGCAAAATAAATGCATCGCTTCCTCATTGTGTGCAAGTGATGTTGGTTCTTTTGAGAATGCTTACAGTAGTCTAGTTAGCTCAATCAGTAATGCAGCTAGACTCTCTGGTTTTGGTGTGTGGTAATACGGGTTTCAGCCCCCACAGGTGTCAATTTATGTTCTTTTATTGCAGAAAAACTGTACTAGCTTGAAATTCGGACCAGGAACCTTTTGCTAAATATACCAGTCTACCCTTATGAAACTCGGGAAGCTGATCCTGGCTGCGATGGTTTATGTAGGTCAGTTAGGGCTTATACTGATCTTGCATCCGTGAATGGTTTATGGAAAAATTTGAGCCACTGTGATCAGCGATTTGTGCAGCTTTGCTGGTCTGGCAGCGCACTATAAAGATCACAGCCCTGAGGTTGGGTCACATCATAGAGCGATCAATAAATACATTAATATTTACATGTGTCTTTATGTTTGTTATTTTAGGCCAAACCTCTTCTTGCATGTACAACTCAAAAACAACATTGAGTCAGACTTAAAACCACTCTTGACAGAAACAAAGAGGTAAGGACATAGTACATCTGTGAAGCACTTTAAGAATTATGAAAAGAGGTCAGATTGTAGACCTTTTAATGACTTTTAGTACATATTACAGTGATCATTTATGCATGATGTTGTAGGGTGATACATTTTGGTAGTTAAACTGGTGCAGAATTCTACAACTGTTAATGTAAGTACACTAGGATAATAAGGATATTATACACATGTAAAAGAGTCCAAGAGCAGAAATATTTGGTGTCAAACCACATTTGTATAAATTTATTTGCGTAGCAAAATTAAACACAAATTTTTGGTCATAGACCTTTGTCAAGTGATGACCTTTTGCGTGCCGGAAAACAAAGGAAGAGGAGAGCACAGAAACGCGAGCGAGTCGCAGCAAGAGTCGTCTTGATGAAAACATAGATTGAAAGGCGCGAGGTCTAGCGCAACGCAAAGGGGGAAGACACGCAAAAGGTCAAAATCAAAATTACTACAAAGAAAAATGAAGGAAATAAATGAAGAAAGAAAAGTAAAGTAAAGAGAAAAGAAGAGAAGAGAAAAGAAAAAATAGAGTAAAGAAAAGAAACCTGAAAAGAAAAGAAAAGAGAAAAGAAAAGACAAGAGAAGACAAGAGAAGAAAAAAGAAAAGAAGAGAAGAGAAGAGAAGAGAAGAGAAGAAAGAGAGAAAAGAAAGAGAGAAAAGAAAGAGAGAAAAGAAAGAGAGAAAAGAAAGAGAGAAAAGAAAGCGAGAAAAGAAAAGAAAAAAGAAGTCAAGACAAGAAAAAAGAAGAGAAGAGAAGAAAAGAAAACAAAGGAAATGCAAAAGATGAAAGTAATGTGAAAAGTTAAATATTGATGTTGAAGACATTAAATTGAATGTTCATCCAATTGGGTTGAAGTGTGCCAAGATTAAATATGATGCGTTGTTCCTCGACTTTCCGTTTGTGAGTATTATGCACTTGGGTGAGAGCGGTAACGGTAAGGTCCGTGATGGTATGACTATCCCCTCTAAAATGTTGAGGGACGGGTTTGGCGGTGTCACGTATGAGGACGTGTCGTCTATGTTCGATGAACCTATCCGCCAAACGCCGTTCAGTTTCACCGATGTACAGAATATGCGGATGTCGTCGACACCCAAGTGCATAAATCACATGTGTAGAAGTACAAGAAAACTCGCTTCTGATGTGGTAGGTGCCTGAAGTGCTACTGACACAATTAGTATCAGATATGTGGTTACAGGTATTACACATGTAATGTTTTGAGAACACATTCTCATCATCAGTCAAAACTATATTATTTTTCACCCTGATGTGGCAGTGACGTCAGTGCGCATTTCATTAGGCGCAGCTCCAAGTAGCTAGGGTACGCTAAAAGCGTTGGTATACGCACACACATGCTTAAAGACGCCGCATAGATGCATGTGTGAAACAGCTGCCTCAATGCATTGATGTCACTGCCAAATCAGGGTGGAAAATATAAGAGTGTATTAATAGTGAATGTTATTGAATGTTTCTTTGCAGGTTTCATAGTGAGTTTGATGGTCCAACCATCATCTACTGTCCAACAAGAAATACAACAGAGACAGTGGGAAATGCCATTAAAAGTAAGAGAATTAGGGATTATAAGATTTTTCTGTACGAAAATTTTTGTAAGTAGGACCTATATTTACAAATATTATCAGAGTTTATGACCCCCTCCCCCAACTAAAGGGCAGTCGTTTATAGGATGTCATCTAACTTTTTGGTTTGTTCCCTGAGTGTAAATTGCTATCCACTACATTGACTGTGATGATAAAAGTACATGCATACTATTTGAGGTCGGTAAACTAGTGTACATAAGACGCATCATCATGTTAATTTAGTTGCTCTGAAAATGGCACTCGGTAGAGTTACGAAAGCTCAGGCATGTGAAAAGGACTTCTCTAGGGAAAGATTAAATCTTACTCATGTACTCATCTTACTCATGTACGTACATACTTTCCAGATTTGATCTTTACACAGCTGTTTTCGCCAAACGTTTGTCAAACAATTGCCGAGCACAAACGTTTGTCAAACATTTTTGTAAACGCCCGTAAACATTTGGCAAACGTTTTGATCGCTCAATGTTTGTCAAACGTTTGGCGAAAGCGGCTATGTACCAGATTACTTTCATCATTATCACATCAGTCTATACTTGTTCCAAAATGCAATAATCTGAATTTTGAAGAATTTTGATTTTAAACCAGTAAACTGCAGAAGTAGTACTTCCAATGTGTGTGTATATCTTTATGTGACATGATCAAGGAAAATTAGTCTTATGTCGAAAATATTCAATCAAAATGTTGATATTGTGTATTTTGTAGGGCTAGGTGTGAAAGCAGATCATTATCATGCTGGTATGAATGCAGAGGATAGGAGAGATGTCCATCATAAATTCAGTAGAGATGAACTACAGGTTGGTATATTATCCCATAGAAAATGGTCTTGAATATAGACTCATCTATAATAAATTATGGGCTTAAAAACAGGGTTATTTCTTGGGATCACATCATTGGTTTCACATGGTTGTGGTGCATTGTGCCAGAAATTGTTCTTGTATGCATCATTATATGCTCTTTGGAATTAAGTTACCACTCATATATTGATACTGCCTCCTGAAAAATATGCATCTAGCAGGTCACTGGACTTTCAATTGGACTTACTGTTTTTGTTGACTACAGTATCACGTTATATCTCTGACGCTTCATCAGGCCTAGTGATGTGAATTGGCTCTGTGTTATTGACCTGTGACATCACGGTGGTAGGAGTGACGTCACACTGGAGTTGACGATGAATTTTCCTGATGGTTGGTTCGTAGCTGTGAGACAAGTTGTGGCGTAGTCCCCCTCCGCGATTCAAAGTTGGTTCCTCCCTGCAAACATATATTGTTTCCTTTACCCCTCTTTCGAACCACCTATGTTCTTTGTCGAGCACAATAACGTCTTTATCCTCAAAAGAAAATTCCTCGGCTACTCCAGTGTGACATCACTCCTACCACCGTGACGTCACAGGTCAATAACACAGAGCCAATTCACATCACTAGGCCTGCATGATGAAGCATCAGAGATATGATGTGATACTGTAGTCAACAAAAACAGCAAGTCCAGTTGAAAAGATTTATAACCTAATCTAACTTTATTCAACTACCTGGATGATTGAGAATATTCATAGATATATATGCAGTGTATTTACCTACCATCTGATTGGATAGACCAAATCTGGTAACCTGAGATATAAACTGGAAAATACCTCACCTCAAAAGTTACTTGTATATTAGTGAATAAGAAAGAGTTTACATACATATTTTAGTTAGCATTTACTCCAAGGTGAATGAAATAGATGGGAACATTCCATGCCTGTGACGATTGACGATTGTATTTGAATTGGCTGATCGCACACAGAGCAGTAACATGGTATCGTGTTGGAGCTTAAATGATTCTGGTGCTGAATAGTTTGGTGTAAAATTGTCATTTATTCTTTTGTTTTGATTTTTGTAATGTTTTGGAGTAACAGTAGTATTAGGTGTAGGGATTGACAAGGAATATTAACAAGCTTGGTCATTTGCATATTATTTTGATTTAATGTTTGTAATGTTTTATAGCTACTAGCATTTGCTGTGCGGATTGACAAGCCAAATATTAATAAATATTTATGAGCTCATGTGCTTATTATATTGTTTTTTATATTTGTAGTGTATTGTTGCCACTGTAGCATTTGGTATGGGGATTGACAAACCAGATGTTAGGAATATCATACATTATGGAGGTGAGTCTACATTCAGTTGTAAAAGTTGACAACTCCTTCATATGTTCACACTGTTACTTTAGAGTAAAACCTAGAATCAGTAGGGTCTAAAGTCATTTTGAGTGATCTTTTGGTATAGAAATACTAAATAGAACTTACAGGATTTAATTAATTTGCTTGTTTCAACATAATTCCATACATTTATAAAAGTGATTGCTGCTTTAAATTCCTTTAAGAAACCATTGATTATATTATTTGGCTCTATTGGCCAATTTCTCAAAGCATTTCTGTAGAGTCCCCCACAAGGCTGACATTACTGAAACAGATTTACAGCTCATTGTTGCACAATGTTAGACATACATGTAAGTTGGTTTACCAATTTGGGGCATATTTGTGGAGATCTCAAACATTATATGTTTACTACAAAAATGGTAAAGATTGAATTATAGAATTATACTCAATGTAATGTTATAGCCTCTTGTTTAGCGATACTTGAAATCAGTCATATTGGATTATTATATGATATCATGCATTTAAAATCAAAATTAGCTAGATGCATAGTCATGAGGTTTACTTGTTCTACTCTGTGAGGGAGAGTTAGATGTGGTGAAGTCTTGCCTTATTTGGTAGTTTTCTATGGATGGATGTTAAATCCTGTATTATTTCTTTTCCATAAAGCTCCCAAAGACATTGAGTCCTACTACCAGGAGATAGGCCGTGCAGGACGGGATGGATTGCCAAGCATGTGCTATGTATTCTATGCACCTGGGGACTTCGCAACAAATAGGTATAGTATAGTGCTCCAGAGATGTTGCCAGTTTCGAAAACATACATACACAGATGCTTTTGTACCTGCCATTTCATTAAGACCACAATGTGGTTGATGATATATTGCAAACATAGACAAAATACAAGAAATACTATATTTATGAAGACGAGAACTGGCTATGTTCAAATTGGATGTACCCTTATCCAAGTGGCTTCCTTGACATGTTGTTTGATATGATCACTGTCTGTAGATATGACTTTTGACACCCTCCTAGTCATTTGCATACTAGGAATTGGGTGTCTGAAGTGGTAGATCAATTTCATATGCTAATCACAGATGACGCAGGTTGATCCTTTAGAGCTTGCTCATTAAAGTGTGCCAATTGGTTTAGTTTTTGTTTCTTTAATAGGTTACATATTGTTTAAATCAATAATATATCAAAATAAAACTTATAATGTTTGCTTATAAAGCTTCGCCTTATGGTGCATATGGGCTTCCTTGACGTAACTGAATTTTAGGTACAGTACCCTTGTGTAAAAATACCACCAGCAAATAAGGGCATGGACCCTTAATTCTTGTTGGGATTTTCAGAAGAGGGAGCTCTTTATTTGTATGAACATGACATTTATAGGCTAAGGAGCCCATGTGCACCATAAGGTCAATCTTTATGGTACATAGAAGAACTTAAACATCATAAAGGAACTGTTATTCATAAATCAAATGATAATCACATTTCAAATGATAATTTTCATTGCAGGTTTTTCTTGAAAGACGTCAAGAATGCGTCATTCCGTGCGCATAAAGCAAGTATGATAAACAAGATGGAGCAGTACTTGTCAACTATGAAGTGCAGAAGAAAGTAAGTTGATGAACCAATAAATGGCCAGCCACCTTTTCTGACAGATTATAGAGATTACTTGCATACGCAAGTAGGAATTATGAAATTACCTATTGTAAAAATTGACAGTACTGACTAAGTGCAAATATTTGTTATGCTGCAGTGCATTATATATCCAGTATCCTATGCACATTGGATACAGGAGCATAATTCTCTGTGTATATTCTGATTAGCGTTTGACACGTTTTGCATCAGAACTCTTCACATGTTAAATTAAGAGATGTTTGTCATTTCTCAGCTACTCTCCTTACACTTTAATTTAGAGGGAGTAAGTTGTATCACAGACCATTGACTGTTAACTCTTGTTGATTAAATCATGTTGACTTTTTGTTTCAGGATTGTTTTGTCTCATTTTGACAACTCAGGAGCTAGCAGCATATCCAAAACTGAGAACTGCTGTGATAATTGCAAGCAAAGGTAGGCAGTGGCAAATTAATTCGTGGGGTTCAGAAATTTAACTTCAGATCTGTTCAGATTTTTGTTGAACTAGAATTCAGTTTATAGCCTATTGACTAAATAATATTGATGAATGACCCAAGGCAATACATAACAGTAATTCCACATTAATATACTCTTGGAACCAAGTAGCTATTCAGAATAGACATTAAAAATATGGAATGTTTAGTGTCTAATGCACTCCTCTGTCCTCATACTATGTGCAGTGTCTTCAAGTGCGTATGCGTAGTATGCTATTGAGTCATTGTCCTTGGTGATGGATATATTAATGTCCCTTGTACTGTTTCTCTCATTCATTTTTTGTCATTTAATATGATCTTAATATGCTAAGTAATTCATTTATGAAAGTATGTGTGTGCCGAGAAGGAGTTTGAGTATGTAGTCACTAGTGCATGAGTAGAGAAAGAGTTTGAATAAGTGGTGTTTAAGGTCAGTGGGTGTGATCTTGTGGTAGTGATAGTTTATGAGTGGATATGGGATGCAGAGGTGGGGGTGGGGGTGTACATGTGGATGAATGGGTGAAAATGAATGTGTGGATGTTTTACTATGTAATTTGCTTTTTTCTTCATGTTTTTGCTGTATTTATATGTACATTGTATTTTAGCATTTATACTTATGTATTTTAATATTTTATATGTGTATACTTTTGTAAAATTGTTGCATTTCAGTTTTTACACTGCTATGACAATTGTGTAATAAACCTTTAATGAATGAATGAATGAATGAATGTCCAAGAAAGTGAAAAAATTGTTGTAATTGTTGTAAAATACTTGATAAATAGAAGCTATAATTTAGTGCACAAGCCATGACACCAATCAATGAATGCATGTGTGCTAAATGTTGATGCCTGTCCAGTGCTTTCTAATTTTTCTCTATATAAATAAAAACACATAAATATCCAGTCATTACTCATATTGCCAAAACCAAGTGAGCTTTTATCATATGTGTCTCTATTCCCCGGACAAACCCCCTAAATGTTCAATACCGCACATAAGCCCTCGGCCACCTGTCCAAGGACCAGATAGATTTTCAGGAAATGGATATGTTGCCCATTTATATCCATACAACTGGGATGTCATACATAGTTCATGCATATCTTAATCCCAAAGATACCATCCTAGCTGTATGGGTGCCAGCTAGGATGGTATCTTTTCTTGTTCTTCAAAATGGATACAAATCCAATGCATTATGAAATCATTAATAGGCTATGACATGAACACAAAATTATAACTTTGCATATTGAAGACACACTTTAGTTAGGGGCAAATGATTTTACATAATGGCACTATTTAAGTCCCATTAGTTATGTAATTGAAAGATATTTACCCTAATGTAAAAAAAACAATAGCTGCTAGGTGTCATTTTTAGATGTGTAAAAAACATAGAATGCAGAATTTCAGAAATTACCAAATGTTTATAGGGCAGCTATTGCAGATAGTTCTACCTTGAACTAACAAGTTGTTGTTTCTGTACTTTACAGACTAGAGCGAAAAAAGAATGGGGATACATCAAGTGCAAAGTCAGAGGAGGAAGATTTCAGTACAGAACTGCAGCAGCTACTCAATGCTGTTAGTGCAACAGGAGAACGCTTTGGCATTGGTGTACCAATACTATTCCTGCGTGGATCAGTAAGTTTTCATCAAGTTTTTTTTGATTGTTTAATTTTTTTGTTTGTTTAATTTTGAAGTTTGATAGGAATCATAGAATCTTGCAGATATCTTCTTTGGAACAGAATGATATAATGAATCAATGTTTTATTTACTTTAGTGTTTTTAAATGTTTTTTAATCATGAAGTTTATTTTTCCTGAGAGTTCAGTATACTGTTAAAAAGGGGTTTGTTTTCTTCATAGCTTTGAGGTACAGATAACTCCCCAACAGGCAATGTCCCCATGCTTTGTATGTAATGACAATTCTCGCAAAAGGGCTGATAATTGAGTCATTATATCCCCTGTACTTGCACATGGTGTTGTTGCCTTTGTGTATATGCAAACAAATATCCAGACTGCACACACTGGACTTAGCAGTTTCGTCTGTTGCACTTCATGGAACTTCATGCCTGTTGGTGCACCATCTGTCTATGATTTTCTTTTTTATGCCTCCACCGCAAGGCATAATGTTTTTGCAATGTCTGTGCTTCCGTGCTTCCTTCCGTACTTCAAAGGTCATTTGAGGTCAACTTGTAAATTTGGTCTCATATGAACAGTTCAAATCCTATGGGCATGAAACTCCCCTCTCAGAAGTGAGAGGGACATACACAAGCGCACGATACTTACCTCCCACGACCTGATCTATGCACAAAACGAAGTTTGGGACCACAAGAAACCCCCTGTACCACAGAAAAAGGTACCCCCGGAAGAACAGGGATGACAACGCCCAGGTGTTGGTGTCGCCCAACACTAACGAGATATCGCCCTCACCAACACACGCTTCTTGCACCCTCTCACGTGTGAGAACGTATGACTTTCTTGAGGGGTGGAACGCAGAAAACGCTGGGAAGGGCTCAGGTCGTGGGAGGTAAGTATCGTGGCGCTTGTGTATGTCCCTCTCACTTCTGAGAGGGGAATACAGTGCGCACCCTCTACTTACCTCCCACGACCTGATCTATGCACAGAATACCACTGAGAGCAAGGAGGTGGAAGAAAGTCGTGAGAGGTAAGGAGGGCACACAGTGCAAACTCCGCTCAGCCACAACAAAAAACCACCCAACCCAAGACTCACCTAACGCCCTCGATCCGATCCCTGGCGGCCTGCAAGCAGTGCTGAAGTACCTACAGCTGAATGACTTGCGAGGACGCCCTTGAGGTAGGTCGACTGGAAGGTGGTGGGGCTCTTCCAGCCTGCTGCGTCGAGCACCTCCCTCAGGGACACCCCAGAGTGGAAAGCCCAAGATGCTGCTTGGGATCGAATGTCGTGACACCTGACCTGTGACTGTGACTGTGTCTGAGGACCCGTCATCCGCTCGTGATGTTTTTGGTGGGCGCACGGATGACGGAGGCAACCCAGTGGCTGATAGTGCTCCTAGCGGCCGGCCTAAATGGCCTGGCCGATGTAATGAAAAGCTGCCTGATGTCCCCCTGATCTTCTCGGCACGCTTTAAGTGCGATCTAAGGGCCCTAACGGGACATGACGGCTTCTCCGCCTGTCCTGCGACCAGGACCAGATCAGGGAGGAACACCGGGAAGGAGTAAATGACATGGTCTGGTTCTTGGCCAAGAAACCGGTCCTAGGCAGGATGGAGACACGCCGGTTGGTAAAGCGTAGATGGTGCTCGTCGATCGACAGAGCATGAATATCAGAACAACGCCGACCGCAGGCCACTGCCACTAAGAACACTGTCTTTAGTGTCAGGTCCTGCAGCGAGAGGTCCTCCATGGGCTCGAAGGATTCCAACGGGAGGTCCCACTCCGGAACCAGGGAACGGACTGGGGCCTCTCCGAGAACATGCCCTTAATGAGGGCGGAGAGGGCTGGACTAGAGGAGACAGTCATGCCTCCCCAAAGCCATGATGGACCGCTGCTATGGCCGTCCTGTACGCTTAGGCGGTCCGAGGCATACAGCCGCCGTGGAAAACTTCTGTAAGGAAGTCCGCGACTTACCTACAGGGGCAAAATGGGGTCGATTTCTCGACCGCACACCACCTGTAGAACCGGCGGTCGCTGAATCGTAAGTCTGTCGAGTCGACTGTCGCTTGCCTTTGCAGCGCGCGCAGCCGACTCAGAAAGTCCCGCCGCCTGGTAGGACTGGCGGAAATACGCCAAACAGTCAGATGGAGGTTGTTGATCACTCCCATCTGAACCTGCTGGCGTGACGGAACGGACAGAAGATCCCCACGGCGAGGAAGGCTGACTGGCTCCCCACTAGGAGGTCCAGGAGGCGGGGAACCACCACTGCTTGGGCCAGAGAGGAGCGACTAGAAGGAGAATACAGCCTGGAGAGCGGGCTACCTTCTCCAGCACCCGAGGATCAGAGCAATGGGAGGGAAGGCGTAACCGAATCGCCCTCCCAGCTCTCCCCGCATGGCGTCTCTGCCTTTATCGCCTGGGGGTCTTGGCCCCAGGAGAAGTAGGTCGGAAGTTGGTGGTTCCGATGAGACGCGAACAGGTCGACATACGCGGCGATCTAACCTCTGGAAGATGGAACGGCAGACTGCTGGATGAAGATGCCACTCTACTGACGCCCCCTCTGGGCCAGGCGCGTGGATGACTGAAGCCCCCTCGGGACAGTGAATCGGCCAGGGTGTTGTCTACCCGGCCAGATGCTCCGCACGGAGGGAAATATCCTCCGTAGAGACACCACAGGAGGAGGGACACCGTCTCCTTGCAAAGGCTGGGACTTCTGGTGCCCCCCTCCCTGTTGATGTAGGACACAACTGTCATGCTGTCGCATCTGACCAGGATGAATAGGCCGTGAATCCGTAGACCCAACTGGCGGAGGGCGAGGAAAATGGCCCACAGCTCGAGGAGATTGATGTGTCTCCGAGCTTGAGTCCTCGACCAACGCCCGGAGAGCCTGACGCCCTGAATGTGGGCTCCCCACCCTGACTTGGATGCATCCGTGGTAAGGACGTGGGAAGGACGGGGTTTCGGGAATGGAACGCCTATCTGAACACTCGGCTGACCTATCCACCAGGAGAGGCAGGGGGGGAGATGCCGAGGGACCGGAATCCTGAGGCTCAAAGGATGGCGCCACGCTTCGATACCGTCCGAGGAAGTACAACTGTATCTTCCTCGTGCATAGCCGGCAGCCTGGAACCAGATCTATGAGGCTGGCCATCAGCCCTAGAAGGCGGGCCACGACCGAGCCTGGACCGATGCTGCCTGCCTGATCTGCAGAGCGCAGAGCCGAACGTCGGCGATCCTCGAGTCTATAGGAGAAACCCGCCCCTGGCGAAGTCTATAGTCGCCCCTAGGAACTGAGGCGACTGAGATGGGGAGAGACAAGACTTCTGGTGGTTTATGATAAACCCCAGGGACTCGACCAGCCTGCACACCCCCTGAACATCCTGGCGCAGACACTGCGGAGAGGGGGCTACCAACAACCAGTCGTCTAGGTAGACGAAGATCGTGATCCCCTTCCTCCGAAGAAACTCTGCCACCGACTTGACCAGTCGAGTAAATGTCCGGGGGGCCGTGGAGAGGCCAAACGGGAGGACCCGAACTGAAAGGCGGTACCGTCGAACACGGCGAAGCCATTTCTGGTCTGACTCGGAGATTGGTACGTGGAGGTATGCATCTTTCAGATCTAGGGTGACTCCCCACCAGCCTGGCTGAAGGACAGATAACACCGCCCGCAGCGCCTCCATCCGGAAACGTGGGGCCTTGATGTAGGCATTCAGGGCTTCAAGTTGAGGATTGGGCGCCACTCCCCGGATTTCTTTGTGGTAAGGAAGAACGTGGAGTAATGGCCTGTACTGGAAGGCCCTGGGGAGAGGTGTGATGGCTCTCTTTGTTAGGAGAGCTTCGATCTCCCCACCAAGGCCTCCCTCTGTAAGGGATCCAGCGGTGACGGGTGACTCGAACCCCCGAACCGAGGAGGACGGGAGGTGAACTCGATCTGGTAGCCTAGAGACACTGTCTCTAGGACCCATCGGTCTGAGGTCACCCCGCCAAGCCCTGGCAAATGCCAGGAGACGACCACCCACTGGGAGCGGGCGGTCGGGTCCCGGAAGGAGTCAGAACCGCGTCCCGACCGCGTCCGCCATAGGCGGACGGGTCGTTACGACCGCACCGCCTCTTTGCCTCGCCCTCCCTTGCGACTGCGATTGCGGTTGTGATTCCGCCTGCCACCTCTTGCACCTCGCACGGGGCCAGAGGGGGCATGGGTGGCTGGCGGAAATAACGGTTGCAAGAGGGAGGGATACTGCTGCTGCTGCTGCTGAAATTGCTGAGCAACCAGCTGCTGCTGCTGGGGCACCTGGATATAGGTCGGGTTGGCTGTCTGACCTTTGGACCGAAACCGCTTGGGCGCTGATGTGGCCGGTGCCTTTGGTTGGCTGGCCTCCTTAGCCGCCTTCCGCTGGTATACGCTCATCTTCGGCCAGCCTGGGAAAGGCCCCGCCGAATAGATCAGTACCAAACGGAGCAGACCTCAACTCTCTTTGTCCGAGAAGTTGAGCGCCTGGGCGACCAAGGCTCGGCGCGCCAGGACAGACCGAGTTGAAATCCGAGCGAAATGCTCCGCTGAGAGATGATTGAGGTCAGCCAGCACATGTACCGCCCTCAGTGTCGCCTCAGGAGACAAGGACCTTTCCTTGTCCAGCAAGCTCCGTGCTAGATGAGCGCTGACGAGCTGTTGGACATTGGAAATGCGGAGCCCGTCTCTGGCGAGAGACTCCAGGGACCGTAGCTCCTCATCCCGGCTTTATCCCAGGGAGGCACCTTGTGGGGCGCCTTTGGTCCAGCCTGCCTGGGGCTCCCTCAACTCCTGAGGGAGGGAGCCTCCGGCGACACTTGGTCCCCTTATCCCGCTCCATCTGGCGATAGGCTGCCTCCGGACAGAGGGGGTTTCTAAGAACGCCACATCCTCTGTAACGTGGGGGAACGCCCGTGCCAGCCACGGTAGGCGGTCTACCTCACCCTTATCCTGTACGGCCGTGGTGAGTGCTTTGATGTCACGTGATAAGGGGATGAAGGGCATTGACTTGGGGGCTTAGCTGGCTTTGCCGCATATCCTAAGTCGGAAGCCAGTTGCGGAGGTGTCTCGAACTCCAGTCGCATCTTAGCGTCCGATAGGACGGCTGCGAAAAAGGGAGCCGAGACCTTAGGGTAAGGAGCCTCTCCGCAACTGGTCCTCCTCGGAGCCTTGAGTCGGTGCTGGGAATGAATAAGGGTCCCCAGCCTCGACACTGATCATAACTCCACTGGTACCGTCCAGGTGGAGCCGGTCGGGCTGAGGAACCCTCCCCACCGAGATCGCTCCTGGTTGGGGCGGCGCTCTGGACCGAGGCGGCCCGACCGCTTCTGCGGTCGAATGTAAGGAGAAACCTTGAGTTTCTGCAGCGAACGCCGAGCCAGCTAAGCTCGGGGAAGGTGTGGAATCTGAGCCTGTGAGCCTGACGGAAGGAAGGACTGTGTCATACTCACTGGCGGAGGAAACGACGAGGGGCCTGGGACCAAAGGCGAGAGAGAGTAGGATCGACCCTGTTGGTCGGCCACGGTGAACGTGTCTGGCCAAAGTGCTTGGCTCTGCAAGGGAATACCGACCGAAGAGGGTTGTTGGGAAGCTCCGAGGGAGACCGAGAACGGCGCTGAATGACTGACGGGGCGAGATGCACCCCAACGGGGATAGCAGAGCCCTCTATGTCAGCCCTCGGGGGAGTCGAAAAATCCCGAAAAGACTCTACCTCCGCCTGACTCTGAGAGCCATCTGAAAGCTCATCATAGCTAGCCTCTATGCTAATCGCATCGGACTGCGGATCCGGACCTGTTGAAGGCAAACCTGGACCCACTGGTCGGGTTACCGCCGAGGGCACCTGACCGGATCTTTGCCTAACAAACCAATGAGTTGGTTCATGCGGTCTAACGCCGACGGGTCCGAAAGTGATGAGATGAGCGTTGACAGTGCCTCAGCCTGAGATGCCGAGCATTGACTGCTCTGGGATCTTGGATGCTCAACCATCGAGGGAGCAGCTAGGGCAGAGGAGGATCTCGAAACACGCCTGGCCAGGGGCCGAGCGTAAGGAAGCCGAGCGGCTGGCCGGTGGACCGTAGCTGCCACCGGAGGTCGCTCGACCGCCCTGGACGGACGGGAGGCCTTCCGACGGTCGAGCCGTGGAACCATTGAGGTCGATCAAGACACGGGAGGGCGCCTGAGCAGCGCCTACGCCCGGGGCACTCAACCCGACCGCAACCGGTGCCTGCGAGGAGTGGCCGCTCGCGCGCGAGCCAGCCCATTGCTCAGAGGATGCCGGGCCGCGATACCCACCTCGGCACTTTCGACCCGACGCCAGAAGCGCCAGGGAGCCGCCCGTGAGGGTACGAGCCTCCTAGCATAAGGGCGGGCGGAGCCAAAAAGGCTTGGGGACTGCCCGACCGAGGGACAGATAGAGAGATTGACTCTCTCATACCTGGTCTCCTGGAGCTAGAGGACCCAGGGGACGGAGGACAAACTCCCTGGCTGGCGGGGGTTAGGGACACTTTCTTCAAGAGAGCCAGACGACTCCTGCGAAGAAGAATGGCATTTATGCGGTTCCTGTCCCTAAGCCCCTCCACCTTACGCTTGGTGAGACTTCTGTAGTTTTACCAAATGGGCCAGGACCTAGCCCAGGCCTCCTTCGACCAGTCACGGTCAATGGTGCACGGTTGGTCCGGTGAGCACGACCTACAAAGCAGGCATGCCTCATGCGCATCGTCTTTCGCAAGGAATGCCTTGCACGCAACACACTGCCGAGGTTTGCTTCTGGTCCCCAACGCCTTGGAGGGAGTACTCTCTTTAGACATTTTGATAACTACCTGTAATGGAGAAAGGGTAAGAAAACATGTAAACTCCCTCTCGTCTCCGAAGGGACTGGAGGGAGGGACCCCCGGCGTAAGAGGAGGGGGATAAGCAAGAGTGTCAACCTGTAAGGGGCCACAGACTCCCCCAAGGGGAGAACCCCCTGAGGTCAAATTAGTGAAAACTGTTGTATGGGCATGGAACTTGGTGGGTGCAGTCAACATTCAGGGCCAAATTTTTGGAAGGTCATTTCGAGTCATCGGAGGTCATCCAGGGGTCATCTGAGGTTAAATTGGTACAAACTATCATATGGGCAGGAAACTTGGTGGATACAGTCAACATTTAGAGCCAAATTTTGGAAGGTCATTTTGGGGTCATCTGGGGCTACCCAGGGATCATCTGAGGTCAAATTAGTAAAAATTGTCATATGAGCATGAAACTTGGTGGGTACAGTCAACATTTAGAGTTACATTTTTGGAAGGTCATTTCGGGGTCATCTGAGGTCACCACGGGTCATCTGAGGTCAAAGTATGAACAGTTTAATTCCTAATGCAACCAAACTTGGGTCAATGCTGCATTATGGGTACCCTCATGTATTGGTGGTATCCAAGGATTTAATAACTGTTATAATAAATTTAAATCACCCCATGGTGGAGGCATCCCAGTCGACGCCTTGCGTCGAAAACCGTGACGTTGCAACCTCTCTTGCAAAATATCAAAATTTGTCAACAATCTTACTTCACTGCTTTATGCTTAACTTTTTTTTTTATTCCACAGCATAGTCAGAAGTTGAATTCCAATTTGACAAAACGTAAAGATTTTGGCTCTGGAAAGTAAGTTTGTTTAATTACTATAATGTCTAGTCTCTAATTAGGTAATCTCTAAAGTTAATGACTTGTTTAGGGTCAGAATGGAAATTTAGTTTTAATATATTAAGAATATGGCCTCCATGTGAATGCATGGTTACTTAATTTTGTTTGTATGCATAAATCTACAAAGCTATGAAGTGTCAAAGATTGGTTTTTGGATTTAAAATAGTGAATGTGATCAAACCTGCTTCTTTTGGTTCTTTGGTTAGCTAAGTTTTCTTGTGTGTTTAACCCAGAGGTTTTCAACTATATTTGCTTAGTGGGCCACAGATGGCTAAACTCATTTTAAAGATCTGTGTTTGAGGCCTAAATATACCTTCTTTTTATATGTTTACTGACATTTCAGAGCTGTTAAACCGCCAACCGCAATTGGTCGGCGGGTTGAGAACCCGGGTTTAGCCAGCCAGTCCGGGTGAACACACCCTTGGGTCGTGATGGGACTAGACTCAAGCAAATTGCTCAAGTCAAGCTAAAGAGCGTATATAAACATGCTGGCCTGTTTGGAGAGAAAAGAATTGAAATTGAAAAAAAAAATGCAAGGAAAAAATAGGCCGCTCTCAACAAATCAAATGAATATAAAGTTTAATAAGAAATTGAGAACTCTTATTTTATGTCCTGATATTTTATGTCCTTGTAGGCTCTTACTCTTCCAAAAAACACTTTTTCTGGTCAAGAGAAACATTCAAACATGGCACATCTAATTTAATTGTCTCTTTAAATTGCAGGTCAAAATCTGAAAAGTGGTGGAAGGCCTTTGGTAAGTGAAACTTGGCAACATTTTAAGGAGTTTAATGCAAGAAGGCCCAACTGCAATAGCTGCTAGATGTCATATTTGTAGAGGTATACAACTTAAAATGCAGAAAATTTGAAATGTCTATAGGGCAGCTATTGCAGATAGGGCCTTGCACTTAACCTGCAAATTAATTAATCAAGTAAAGCAAGTCTTGTGTTTCTTTGCATAAATAGGTAAAATCTTCCAAACTATAAGATGCATATTACTGTAAAAGGGGACATTTTTGCGGGGGTTTAATTTTAGTGAATTTCGCGATTGGAGCTCAAACCGCGAAAATAACACTTTGCGAATATATGCAAAAATGTATTACAAGTATGGAACAGGACTTAGCAATCGCGAAAATGATATTCGTGAAAATGTCTCTCTTTCTCCAAATCCCGAAAATAACCGCGCGCGAAAATATTCCCTTTTACCAGGGTTCGGTTTTTGCCGGCAAAAACCTGTTTTTGCCAGCAAAGTGGCAAAAACCTGGCAAAAACTGTTTTTGCCAGTTTTTGCCTGGTTTAAACCGGCAAAAATGGCAAAAACTGGCAAAAACTCACATATAGTCACTCAAATATTAAAAAGTGACACAGAAAGCTCATAAACAGTAACACACAACTTTTAACGAATCATTCAACATATTTTTTGTCTCCTCAAGTCCTTAAAATGAAAATGTTTTGAATTTGATACATGCCCATTTCGATTAAATGCACTTGAGCAATGAAAACGCATGCCTTTAATTTCTTAATATGTTACTTATAATTACCAAATCTGGCCTTGTTACACTCTGGAACTTATTTTTGTAACTTAATAATTTGTTTTGAGATGAAAAAACTGAACTATAAATCACTTTTTTAGTTTTTGCCATTTTTGCCGGCAAAAACTGGCAAAAACTGTTTTTGCCAAGTGGTTAAAACCGTGGTTAAAACCGCGGTTTTTTCCACCTGCGGCAAAAACCTGCGAACCCTGCCTTTTACAGTATGGGCAAATCCAAGCGCATCATTCCGATCGCATCATCAGTTTGCATATGAATATCCTTTTAATGCAGCAGCCAAACATGTAGGTGAATAGTATAATGGAAGCTATTTTTGGTAAGTCAATGATTAAGGTAGGAGAAACTTTTCCAAACCACCCCATATGCAAACTTCGCATTGCAGAATGATGCGCTTGGAATTGCCCATATAACAGGTTCAGATAGAGCTTGTAATGATAAATCCTAGGTATTGTGTAACTCCTGTCATATTGTATCAGAATGAAGTTAATTTGTGATAACATGATTATACATTTTCCTGTAGCTCGCCAGATTATAAGCCAGGGGTACCTGACGGATTGCCCCATTCAAAATGGCTTTGGCTCTACTATGGAACTATCAGGAAAGGGTAGAAACTGGCTAGCTTCAGCCAAGAGGGATACCGCTACATTCAAGATGATGCCCAACAAGGTAAATGCAAACAAAAGTAGTTTTGAAACTTTCAACAGAAGCTTTTACCATCCCCATGCAGTGGTAACTGTTTGATTGTCTCCTTCACACCTGGATGGTGTAGGTGTTTCTAGAAGACTTTTGTAAATTTTAAGAAGCTCTCGGCCCTCGTCTGTTTAATTTGACTTGCTGTTTTCGCTTGATTGCTATGGACTTGTTTATCTTTCTGTTGATAGTTAATATCTTCTTAAGATGTTCTAAGCCCAAGATTGCCAATCTTTGGAATGAGTGTCAAGGTGGCACACGGCAGCCTTCCATTGGTATGCAACCTGTCCCTGAAAATGGCACATATATTTATTCTTGAATACAAATATAACTGTCTTTAAGTGTGATGGTTGAAATATAACCACAAGGTGAAAGATGGATTGTTCCATTTCACAAGCTGGTATGCCAAGTGGAGGGGGACAATTATGGCATACCCAGAATCCTTATTATCCTTGGGTGCACGGTGGCAAGAATATAAACAATATGTTGCATATATGTGTTACAATATGTGACATGTATTAACATCATTATTTGACACGACAGAGAGTGCTTCTATTTACATTTGGTGGAGGATCAAATATGTAAATAAAGGTAGTGATCAGATACTTAAGGGGACTCGATCTTTTGTGCGTAATTATAGAGGGCCAGGGGATTCACTCTATCATTTAAAAAATTATTTGAAGAAGTTAAAGAGCCCTAGGAATAAAAAACTGTAGTGTAATTCACGCCAAGCACAATTTCTTGATATGACAAAAATTAATTTTTGTAATCGATCAAAGAACAAACGTTTTATATCAATTTTAAATTTAGCCTGAATCGGTAAATATGGTACCTCTCGCCTTTTTAGGTCAAGGCTGTTTTTACCATTATGCAGCGAACCATTGTTGAAGCTATTTCACATACATGTACAAAACATTCTAGAGAAAGAATGAGATCATATACTGTTGAAATATCTTTTGTTGATTTCGAATGATAATGTCATGAAGTCCTAAATTTTAAGGTCAAATTCCTAAAACCATAACAAAACATTGCGACGCAGATATTTCCCAACTTACGCAGTTTCATCATCACATCAGTGTCTTTATTATTTGTTTGAAACCTTTCCCAAACGTTCGTGCTCTTTATGCATAAAACGATTAATCTATCTTTACAAAACGCGTCTTTTTTTTAGTAAACAAAAGGCTAAAGATGGCCTTATGAGATTTATCATTTATCATTACACTCCTCCACTCAACTGCCACCGTGGTCGAGTAGTAAGGTGCTAGACGCGTAATCAAAGGAAGTTCCGAATCGCTGGTTTGAATCCCAACGAAGCCTGTGGAAACTTTTTTTTCTTCAAAATTCGTGATCGCATTCCGAAATGAGTCACTTGTCGGTAAATCATGTATCGTATCCTTAAGGGCATAGTCATCTACCTTTCCACGGTATTTTTTGGGACCTGAGAGTACATCAGACACACCAAACTGCATTCTGAATACAAGGAATGTCTTGATGATATCAAATGGTTTTGATTTTTTTTAAATTTGCGATATAAAAGAGGTCTTTTATGAAACTTCATGTATATCTTCAATACAAAAGGTCAAAATTTTCATATGATGGTCGGCTTTCCTTCCCGGCTACATACACTTTAAGTACATATCATTAGATTTATAAAGTTTACTTCAAGGACTGTTAAATGTCAAAATGTAAATTTTCAATAATTTGCCATAGAATTTGTATTACATTTTATCAAAAAAAATCTAAATTACTTGATATCAGAAGGACATTCCCCATATTTCAAAATGCAATTTGGTGTGTCTGATATGCTTTCAGTTTCAGGTCTCACAAAAAATTACTTATTAATTTAAAACATTTAAAATTACCAGGCTGATGATTTCATAATGTTTCCATTACAGGAGTTGGAAATGTACAAAGTCAAGCCAGCAATCAAACCAACTATCTTGCCCCTGCCCCAGAATGCTCCAATGATTCTGCCATCAGTCAAGGTATCAGGATGGACACAGGTTAATTATGATAACGATGATGTCATGATGGTGTCACAGCCTACTATGAAAGCATCACAGTCTGCTGTAGATCCAAAGGAACAGGAATTACAGGTAGGTCAATGTGTGTAGTGAGCAAGGGTCGCGCTGGTGCGCGTCTGCGCGTCAGGGACGCGTGGAACTGTTGTTGGGACGCAATAAAATTAACCTTAAGCTTACCTAATGCGTTAGACAAGAATATCTCAGACGCACAGAAAATCAGGCATGTAAAACCTTATGAACAGGGCACAAAACAAATGCGATCATTTCAGACAGAATGTCAAAAATAAATGCTCCAAGAACTATATCAGATCGTTCACTCTGAATACCAATCTGTTGAAACATTGTGCAAGTCAAGGCTCTGCGAATGAAATAGTGTGACAATTGACTCCACTTGCGAAAGAATCTCTCCTTGTATAAACTGTCAGTGGGGATTTCCCGATCATGCATTAATGTTTACTACTGATGATCGTTTTATCGGGAGTTTTATACCCTAGTAAATCATCATTTAACTAATTTTCATGTCATGCTAAGTAAAAATGGAGTTTCCTCAACACAAAAAAGTCAACTTTGTATTCTTTATTGATGGCAATATAGGATAAAATTGCAGTGAATTAGCGGCACATGGTAAGATTTGGGGTGTTGAATTCTGCACCTTTTTACATTAAAAATACACATAAACATAGTCATGTCGTGTGATCATAATTTTTCAGAACTTTGCCAGTTTTGAAGGGGTTGGTTCAGGTTTAGGAGGTGAAAGGTCAGAATTAGGGTTAGGACTACGTTTTCGATAATTAAGGGTTGGCGTTTTGACTAAATAAAAAGCTCCATTATAACATTTATAGGCCTACATGATGAACAAACAGGACTGGATTGTAAAAAACAACCCCTGAACAAGGACTGGATTGTAAAAAACAACCCCTAATTTTGGGGTTTGCACTCCCATATTTTGGATTTTCTTGAAGTTCAGAGGTTGTGCAATTATGAGGGTAAAATTGGGGGGGCAAGAATTTTTGGCAGCCGGGGTGTGTTGCAATCTTTGGAAAGTCAAAAGGAGGGGGGGGGGGTAAGTGCAAGTGATTTTGAGCACACATTCATGGGGCATGTTCAAAACTAAATGCTCGAAACAAACTTGAGAAATAGTAGGCTTATGGAAACTTTTACATTTTCCTGCTTGCGACGAATACAATTTTTAGCAGGCCGGGTGCAAGCAATATTTACCTTTTTTTTTTAGCCGTTTGAAATTTTACCCCTGGGAGGCTCATAATTATTGCATGCTGTATTTTGTTGATGTAAAATGCATAATACAACCCCATGTCCAGCATATCGTAACCTCTAATATTAGTGGGTGATGTTTCCATAGTCGGACTCGGACCCCTTAAAATTCCCATTGGACCCCTTAAATTTGACTTTTGGAGGGCTGAATGAGTCCAACAAAAATCACTCGGACCCCTTAAATTTTGAAGCCAGCGCTACCCCTGGTAGTGAGTGATAATGATGATGTCATGATGGTGTCACAGCCTACTATGAAAGCATCACAGTCTGCTGTAGATCCTAAGGAACAGGAATTACTGGTAGGTCGTTGTGTGCAGTGAGTGATAACAATGATATCATGATGATATCACAGCCTACTATGAAAGCATCACAGTCTGCTGTAGATCCAAAGGAACAGGAATTACAGGTAGGTCACTGTGTGTAGTGAGTGATAACGATGATGTCATGATGGTGTCACAGCCTACTATGAAATCATCACAGTCTGCTGTAGATCCTAAGGAACAGGAATTACTGGTAGGTCATTGTGTGATGTGAGTGATATTAATGGTGATATCATGATGATATCACAGCCTACTATGAAAGCATCACAGTCTGCTGTAGATCCAAAGGAACAGGAATTACAGGTAGGTCGTTGTGTGATGTGAGTGATATTAATGGTGATATCATGATGATATCACAGCCTACTATGAAAGCATCACAGTCTGCTGTAGATCCTAAGGAACAGGAATTACAGGTAGGTCATTGTGTTGTGTGTAGTGAGTGATAACGATGATATCATGATGACATCACAGCCTACTATGAAAGCATCGCAGTCTGCTGTAGATCCTAAGGAACAGGAATTACAGGTAGGTCATTGTGTGCAGTGAGTGATAACGATGATGTCATGATGATATCACAGCCTACTATGAAAGCATCGCAGTCTGCTGTAGATCCAAAGGAACAGGAATTACAGGTAGGTCATTGTGTGCAGTGAGTGATAACGATGATGTCATGATGGTGTCACAGCCTACTATGAAAGCATCACAGTCTGCTGTAGATCCTAAGGAACAGGAATTACAGGTAGGTCATTGTGTGTAGTGAGTGATAACGATGTCTTGATGATATCACAGCCTACAATGAAAGCATCACAGTCTGCTGTAGATCCAAAGGAACAGGAATTACAGGTAGGTCATTGTGTGTAGTGAGTGATAATGATGATGTCATGATGATATCACAACCTACTATGAAAGCATCACAGTCTGCTGTAGATCCAAAGGAACAGGAATTACAGGTAGGTCACTGTGTGTAGTGAGTGATAATGATGATATCATGATGACATCACAGCCTACTATGAAAGCATAACAGTCTGCTGTAGATCCTAAGGAACAGGAATGACAGGTAGGTCATTGTGTGTAGTGAGTGATAATGATGATGTCATGATGATATCACAGCCTACTATGAAAGCATCACAGTCTGCTGTAGATCCTAAGGAACAGGAATTACAGGTAGGTCATTGTGTGTAGTGAGTGATAATGATGATATCATGATGATATCACAGCCTACTATGAAAGCATCACAGTCTGCTGTAGATCCTAAGGAACAGGAATTACAGGTAGGTCACTGTGTGTAGTGAGTGATAATGATGATATCATGATGACATCACAGCCTACTATGAAAGCATAACAGTCTGCTGTAGATCCAAAGGAACAGGAATTACAGGTAGGTCATTGTGTGTTGTGTGAGTTTTGTTGGTAAGGTAAGAGATAGACATGAAAAGTATAAGTATGCAGACAGATATCTGTATATAAGAATTTAATTGTAAAAGTACAAATGAAGAGAAATATGGCGACAGCTGAAGAGTCATTAGTCCAAAAATGGTGAACGTTAGGATTTAGGGCATGTTAGATTAGGGTTAGCATTAGGGTTAGTGTTAGTGATAGTGATAGGGTTAGGGACAGAGTTAGGATAAGAGTCAGGTGTAGATTTAGGGTTTACTACAGATCACAGAATAATACAGCACTAATTTTTTAGGTTTAAAAAAAGCATTATTCTGTTTTGCCATGTGAAACAGTTAAATCCTAATCCTTTAGTTAGTACTAACTGATGTATTTACTGCTGAGAACACATAAAGGATAATGATGTACACCTTATTTCTGTTCTATTGACACAAAATAGTGTGATTTTAAAGGGAAAATATTACTTTTTTGCCCAAATATCTGAAGTTGTTTACCCCAAGGTGGAGTGAGTATGCGTAATCGAAGCAAGTATTGTTGTAGAATTGTTTGCGTTACCAAACACAGTGCTATGCGTAGAATGTGTTACGGCACTTGCACCATTATTGTAGATATTTTAACAAATCAGTGTGTGATAATGGGTCGAGAGGGTAATAGAATCAACAATATCATTTTTAGGGTATAGTAGGAGAAACATTAAATAAGTTAAAAATCCATGTGGGTATAGGGACAAGTATTGAGTATCAACTAGAGAAGTTACTTCAATGAAATAAAATAGGCCTATACTTTAATGTTGCTATTATTTGTAATATCCTTTTTTAAAACAGGGAACATTGTATTCCAAGTTGATGGCACTAAGGAATCTGGTTGCTATAGATATTGGGGCTGCTCCATATATGGTTGCAAACAACAAAAACCTGCATGATTTGGCTATTATAAGGTAAGAAACACAAGAAATAAAAACTTGTCTCACCTCACCATCCTCTTTGTGCCATGTGGCCTGTAAAGCTGCATGTTTCCCTCCCGAGTGCTCCCTGTCTCTGGCTATTGACCATTTTGGCAGGGCTGCCAACTTTGCGGTGTGTCTTAAGAGAGTGTGTCCATCAGCTGTGGAAAATTTCCAAATAAAGCCATTTGGTGCACCATTTTTACACTATTATTGGTTATTTTACCATCATATTTTGATGATGCATGAGATTTTACTACTTTGGCATCTCTTGGCATGAGATTTACTATCTTGGCGAGAGATTATATTACCTTGGCATGAGAAAGTGCTTGAATGTGTGAGTTTTATGATCAGTGCATGAGAGTTGACAGCCCTGATTTTGGCATATCCTGAAAGGAAAGCCTTTGAAAGAAATGAAACCAAAACTATATCATAGTACAGGTTCATGCACACATCGTTACGATATGTACCCTCGACCAGTTCAACATGTGCAGTAGCGATTTGGGCATCGATGAAGACATAGTCTCAGTAGCCCTACTATATGGCCTTTTAAACACAATATCCGAGAACAGCAAAACCCACTAACCACTCCACCTGATAGCAGTCACAGGGTTTAGCAGTTCTCTGGATATAGCCAGGTTTTATGATACAGCATGGTTTTGGATCACCACAGTCAAAAGGCCCTATACTATAGTAGGGCTTTCTTTGCAAAGGATTCTGGGAATTCTGTCATTTGAGATCATTGTACCAAACTGCTCAAATCAATCCTTCATCCACAAAATAATATTTGTATGTGAGAGGGCACTTTGTCTTTAAATATGAATAAGTTGGTTCATAAACAGTGGATACTCTCATTTAGCATGTTTCTATTGGGACCCATTTTCTAGAATATACTGGCTAAAAGATTAATTTTGCCCAATATAAACTGATGTTTTCAGCCATTAGCCAGCTAATAGTGGCAAAAGTGTTCACTGGAATTGTCCTTCTCATTGAAGGATAATGCCATAGATATTATCAGGAGAATTCCAGTGGAAACTCACATCGTTCCAACAGACTACCCATTCAAGGGAGAAAGTGGAAATTGACTTGGCCACATGATCAACCTGTGTTTTGTTTACCATTTCACCAGCTGTGTTTTGACTGAATTACCTAGTACAACATACAATTTTTGCAAAGAGTAGAGCATTATTTTAAAGGTGAACCTCATTGAAAATAAAGTTATATATCAATGGAAAGCTTATGATATCAGGATATTAAAAATAATTTTTTCCGATTTTTTTTGATGGCCAATAAAGCTGAAAAATTAAAAAAATTAATGAATTTTTGGTCTTTTTAAGGCGCCCAAAAAGCACCCAAATCAATCGCTTTGACCTTGAGGATGCTCGTGACGTAAGCTCAGGGTTCGCAGTCACGAGATCCTACTCGGAAACATGTAAACAAGACTTGCTTCCTGTACTTTGCAAGCTGCCCGGCAAGTCTGATTTTCACAATAAAGCTTGAAATGAGAAGAATCTTCAAGTTGCTGATTCCTTCTATATATATTAGAAATAATAGAATTATTGTCAACACGAAAATGTTCCGTAAATTTTTGTCAAAATCAGTCATAACTGGCTGGGTATAACTGGGTAATTGAGTTTGAATTTCGCGCTGGGATCAATTCCATGCGCAAATGATTGCTGCTACCGTATACCGTTCATGTCATGGACTGCATAAACATGATCGAATAACAAATTAAATAACTTGTTTGTGACATTCCCTATTCTTGATTCATTTAAAAATATCTGATTTTTAAAATATCGCCTTGTAGTAATCAAAAATTAATTAAAAAACCGCCGATTTCATCAAATCCAGCCCATAAAGGTTTTCATATTATAGCGCATTATGCGATAATACATTCTCCGGTACATTCTTTCCACACAATCACGATTGAAAGAAACAGATACTTTATTATAAAATAAATACAATTTAGGCTTATAGTAGACCGTTATTTGATGGAATTCTAAAATCTGAATAAAATTAAAATATTGTCACTTGTGTCACGATTCTTTTAATGATACTACCATCAGTGTACTGAAAAAGTGAAACATTCATGTTTTATGGATTACCGAACACGATGCGTAAATTGCTGCTTTTATGCTGAAGAAATTACAGGCAGCCGCGCCGATCAAGGTGGGCAAACACAGCGACTCGCTTCGTCTCTCCGGTAGCACAAGTTCAAGTTGCGCCGTGTTTCAGCAGATTTGATCAATCGTTCCCTTTTTATATTTGGAACATCTGCAGGAATAAATTTTGCTGATGAAGTAGCAATAAGTTGGAAATATCAGAATGTGAATATCAAATCGGTCATTTTGTCTGCAAGTACAGTACGCATAGTCAGTCGCGGATACGGAACACTCGGCGACTGAGTGAGATCACCCCGCCCGTATGTATCTACGAGTTCGCCTATCATACATGACCGGTTGTAAAGTTAAGAAATAATTAAAAAATCCCGTACATGTACTTTATTCTATTCCTTCATTTTCTCATTGTGATAAGTTCATCTCAACTTGGTGTGACGATCTGAACTGGTAGCACTAGCAGTTATTTTTGCAATCTGTTTTCATTCCGGTTCTTCGCTAATCTTCGCTCTTCGTGCTTTACTGTAATATTCCCTGCATATCGTGGATGGCTTGGCCTATCCCAAATCGCCCCGGCCAGCACTTTTCCCATTTTTTAATCCACACACTTTATTCAGGAACTTCATGCTTGATTTGATCATGATGTTTCCTTCATGTTATTCTTATTTTATTGAAGATATTTTTCATGTAAAGTAAGTTGGCAATGACTGAGTTCGTGCATTGGCCCGATGCATGCCACAGTAATGCATGGACATTGTGTTTACAATCAAACCCGGAAGTAACTGTGTGTCCCGTGTTGACGCCATCATCGAAAGCGCCCAATTTGAACGATTCCGTCTTGTAATGAAGGGGGTACCAATATCCAATCTTTGCATGGAGATTATGTCTATCCTGGTGCGTTAGGCAAATAAAAAATATTCTTTTCTGCTTCCTGGCATCATAAGCTTTCCATTGATATATAACTTTATTTTCAATGAGGTTCACCTTTAAACAAAATATTATAGCAGTTATTCTCTGCTATTACAGGGTGAACAATTTCACTGGAAAAATTCTGGATGCTCAATAGAAACATGCTACGAAATTTGTACAATGTGTAAATGCGCCCTTATTAATATCAGTGTTGCCAAAGATTTTCAGCCTGAATTGTGGGTAAAATCATAGAAAAGTCACAAAATCTTTTCTTAACCATTAGTTTCTATGTTGCAGGAAACTTCTCAAATTCAGGGGAGTTAATGTTGAAAAGCCACACAATTTTTCTCTATTAACCATTGGTTTCTATGGGACAGAAAATGGTCAAATGTTGTGAGAGAAATCTTCAAAAAATGCCCAATTGGGGTACCAAATTGCAGGTTTGGCAACTCTGCTCAGAATATCTATACATGTAGTCATTTACTACAGAAAGTCACAGGCCTGGAACAACTAATGAAAAAACTTGGTAAGGAGAGAACAAACTATCAAATTTTTGTTTTTTCTCGAGTGGATAAACCTTTTGTGAATTGAAGCGCCATTCAGCCAAGTTAATGCTCAAGGTATTTTGTGCCTTTTTTTAACATTGCTGAAATTGGAACAATACAAGCATAAAATCTTATTTTTAGATCAGGAAATATTAAATGGCCTCGAAACCTATTGTTACATCTGAAAGTTCAAAGTCTTTGTACATGGAATCATTATTTAAAGCAAAAAACTTAATGTCCTTAATTATGCATGGAATATTAATGGTATTAAATCTATATTTTTTACATGAAAATTAAAGGAATTTGTTAACTAAAAATTCATGATGAGGGAGTGTAGTGTGTGTGTAGTGAGGGGGGGGGGAGGTGGCAGTTGCACACTTGTGCATGTGTTTCTAAACTCTGTAAATTAAGGACACACATGAGAAATCATGATGTGAAGGTTGAAATTAGCCTATAAACTTATTGTACATGATAAGGTGATAAAAAGCGATGTATTTTGTGTCCTTTATAATCAGTATCATATACTGGTCTGGACACCCACTTACAATATCAAACCTGTGAAAATGAAACATCATTTCCCGGGCTTGCATCGTTTATTTCCGGTCCTCGTATATATTAATTTGTGTCTCGCATTGTCAAAACGCCCTGCTAGGGTGAAGCATATAGGCTACTAGGCCTCTTTCTTCATTATTTAAAATGAAACAATTTTAGATATGAATACTGTAAAAGGAGAATTTTTTACACTGCATTTATTTTCAGGTTACAAGCTGCAACCACAAAACTAACAATGCTCAAATATATTCCTTTTGTGTATATACTGTCAAAAAAAATTAGCATATGTGTTTACTATTGAGTGCTTTTGAAAACATAAAATTGTACCAAAGTCTGGCGTTTTACCAACTGAGCTAATGGGGTTGAGATAAAAAACGCAGGTTTACTTGTTCGTGTATAACTATGTGTATTGATGATTTGCTCAAAACCCTTTACACTTTTGTGGATGGGGCTCTTGTTTCAAAATCGCTCGATAGTAAGCACATATGCTAACTACCGAGTTTTTATGTATGTTAATATACGAAACTTAGCATTTTATAAACTTAAACAAGGGTAGACTACCAAGTAGTCCACTTACCCATTGTGCATACTCTGGATATTGTATTTAAGCTTAAAACTCTGATTTAATTAATGTGTGCACAATTGATAGATTTTCACATCTGATCTTTTCAGTCACCCTACTCCCTCTCTTTGTTAGCTTCCCAAGTGGACTACTGACATTGCCTTGCGGTTAAGATTTTTAACACGGGACTCTATGGAGAGTTAGGCCAATTTCTGGCCTAACTAAAATTGGCCATGATGTAATGCATCTTTAAATGGATCTGCCTTGTGATTGGTCGCCCATATCTCGCTATGGTTTAAATCTTCTGGACCCGCGCCATTACCATTAACTACACCGTACACAACTGTCTGTGGTATTTGCGGCGCTTTTGTGTTGACGCGAAGTTAATCTCTCATCAAACATCTAGCGCGTCCATGCTTAGTACTTGTGGTTAATGGACTGATAAACAAGTATGCTTGACAGTGTGTTTTTAGAGAGCAAAGTCCAGGGAGTAAAGTTCTGCTTACAATTCAAAGTCCATAGTCGAATTTTCGGGGTTCGCTATCAATAAACTGGAAGATTACAAAATCAGATTTGATTTGATTTGATTCGACTATGGCATAGTCTAAAACAAGGGAAATAGTTAAAAATTGGCATAGCACAAAAAATTAATCGCTTTAAAATTGTATCTGTATTTAAGAAATAATCTGTCCAAGACAGTAAAAATGTATATTATTTAAACAATTTTACTGTCGAGGACACATTATTTTTGAGTAAAGGATAAGGCAGCAATCTTTATTTACATTCTTTTACCGCAAAAATAGTGATTTAAAGAGAGAATGTCATTCATTCATTCATTCATTCATTCATCTTTATTTCATTCAAATATAAAATATAACAGCACAACAATTAAACACATACATTGAATGAGGAGGTTCTCGGAAGGCCGGATGGCCTGTATCAAGAACCCCCTGTCCTAACAACAACAAAAAAGTTTCAAAATAACAACAACAACAAGATATACCGCAAAATGTCAAAAACACCCCCCCCCCCATTTACCCTAACAAAAACCAAAAGAGCCTGTTTTGTGATCAAGAATATGCAAGAAATTACAGAGATAAATTCAATGGTACATTAACTATATTACAGATAATACGATACACAATTAAATTACTTTAAGCCGTACAAGGAAATTAGATAAAATACTAAATGTAATTAAGAATAATATTATCTTTCACTTTGGTTTTGAAATGCTTGGTCGTCTTTATAGTCTTTATATGTTTCTCAAGTGAATTCCACTTAATTGGGCCCGCTGTTTTTAAGGTTTTATGAGCGAAATTGCTTTTAGATTTAGGAACCTGGTAATCTTCATTGTTTCTCGTGTGGTACTTGTGTAGAGTACTCTGCCTTACAAAATACTTTTGAAATGCTTCTGGAAGTTGATTGGTAAAATGTTTATACATAAAAGTACTTAATTCAAGATTATAGGTATCGTAGACATTAAGTACTTTATAGTTCTGAAAGAGAGGAGCTGAATGACTTAGGTAATGACTATTTGATACAATTCAAGTGCCCTCTTTTGCAGCTTGAAAAGTTTATCTAAGTATGTTTTACAAGTGCTGCCCCATGCTATAATACTGTAATTAACATAAGGAAGTATCAGTGTACAATATAATGAATATAGAATATGCTCAGGTACGAAATGCTTAATTTTGTTAATGATTCCTATACCCTTAGACATATTTTTTGCAATGTTATCGATATGATTTTTCCATGTCAGGTTCTTGTCAATTGTAACTCCAAGAAATTTTGTATTTTTAACTCTTTCCAAATTCGTATTATCCAATACAATGTTAACACTATCATTGCAAATACATGTTTTACGACTTGTACCAAGTAGCATATAATTTGTCTTGCTTGCATTTACAGACAGCTTATTTGCTTTAAACCAATTATTGACCTCTTCTAGTTCCTTGTTAATGAGATCAAATTTAGATATAATATCTGGGTGTGAATAGGTAATAGTAGTGTCGTCTACAAACAAAACAAATTCTAGAACAGAGGTAGTATTTATAATATCATTAACATACAGTATGAATAGTAATGGGCCTAAAATCGACCCCTGAGGTACACCACATGAAATGCTCATATAGCTGGATTTACATGAATTGTAATATACATATTGTTTCCTATTGTACAAATAATCTGTAAACCAATTTAATACATTTCCCTGAACCCGTAATACTCTAATTTGTATAACAAAATGCTGTGATCAATTGTGTCGAAGGCTTTAGACAAATCTAAAAATATTCCTGCTGTAGTTTCATTATTTTCAACTGAAGTACTGATTTTATCAACTAATTCCAAAATTGCCATCTACGTAGCATGACTCGACCTAACACCAAATTGTTTTTCATTTAAAATATTGTATTTATTAATGTAATTCATGCATCTGTTGAACACTAGTCTTTCAAGAATCTTTGAAAAACATGGAAGAACAGAGACAGGTCGATAGTTGGAAAACACGTCATGACTATCCTTCTTATAGATAGGGATTACTTTTGCAATCTTCAATTCATCAGGGACTTTTCCAGTAGTAATGGAAATATTAAAAATTACAGTTAGAGGTATTGATATTTCATTTGCTATCCTTTTGACAACAAAATTGCCTATATCATCATGACCGCACTTTTATTTTGGTTGAACTTATGTATAATCTTTACAATTTCCTCTTTTACAACTGGTTTCATATACATGCTACTATTTGATGGTGTTTTCAAGTGTCACCTTTTTGTCCAAATATTTGATGTTGTTTTCATCAAGGTCAAGCGCATACACATATCCATAGCGCAAGTTACAGCATGTATTGCTGGAAAATTGTACTTGTAACCATGCGTAATGCCTTGCCTAGAATGTGCATGCTTTACTGAATACAAATTCAGAGCACATAATTTCAATATAGTTCTTTCATTGACAGATCACTGCATGATTTTCAATGATGGGTCATGAGGGTAACAGAATTCTTATTTTAGGCAATGGTCTAGAAACAGTTTAAAACTTTTAGACACATGTTCAGGCTAAATAAGCTATAGCCCGATGTTTCTGCAAGTGATTTTCCATTGCGACTGATGTCTCGTTTTCAGTTCTCCGCAGTCAAATGTCTCGTTTTCAGTTCTCCGCAGCCAATTTTGGTTTTGGGCCTTGATTTTTCACAAGTAATTAGCTTTGTTCAGGGCATGTTCTTGTAATAATGTTTTCTGCAGCTGAGGCCAATTTTAGCTGGTGTGTCTTTTGCAATAGAAGATTAGAATACCCACAAGATGTCTGACTATTATAGCCTGGCCTTTACACTCTGAATATATAGTTGTTTGAACCGCCAGAAATTGAACTTAATTTAGAAGTAATTGAGATGTAAATGAGGTAACATTTTTGATGTAACATTTTGTTCCTTATGATACCACAACCGCATTAAAATTTTTTTCTAGTATTAGCCTCATTTACTCCTGATGGGTCACATATCAAAACACCAACACAGGAAATGAGTTTATAGCGTGTGAGTTTACTTTTCATGAAGGCACTTGATTTAATGTGTTTGTCCTCCAGAGTTATATCCTGAATTTTGTTTTGACTTTTGCTTCCTACTCATCAATTGAGCAATACAAAAGTTATATATGGGTCGTACAAAGTTTATTCAGCAAACATACAAAGAAAATGAAAATAAGATGACATTAGGATCCAAAGACAAACTCACAGTGAGTTTGACAAAGTCATGTGCATTTTTTACCGAAAATTTAACCATTTAGTAAGCATGAGAACAAAGTAAACTTTGGATAAACCAGAAAATTGCTAGATAAAGGATACCACTGGTTACAAATACAAGACAAGACAATCATAAAAATAACAAGACAAGACAAAAGTAGCTCATGCTATAACTAAAGAACCAGAAACCAAGGTGAAGGAAGAGCAAGAGAGCACAGAGTAGAACTACATAAGGAGATATTAAAGAGAAAAAGTAGATAAAATAAAAGAAATTACACAATATTAGACTTGTTAAAATTGTTGTATCGGCATAATCGGACTGACCCTAAAGACATGCCTTACCCTGAACAATTTTGTTATTTTAGCCAAAAACAAATAGCGCTACAATGTAGAAACGACAGAAATATGTAAATATCAAGATGGCTGTGCCTATAGTCCATCAACTCAGACGTACAAAGTAAATAGACCTTGGAAACTGGAGGTATGAGAATAATTATTTCAGTGCAATGCGTGTGTAAATGCTTTGATTTGTACTTGCCGAGCGCACCACGCTCTTTATGCGTCACATCTTTTAATACGCAGTGCGTGTGACGCAAAGCATCGACCCCTGATACCACAGATTTACTTTGTACTTCTGAGTTGTCGGACTATAGTATGAGTAGCAATGAAACATTTGCTGCATCAATTCTTGGAAAATTAATGTAAGGATCACTGAAATATCCAACACCTATGGATGCGTGTGGTGTGGTACATGTTTGAATGAGCTTTAAACATAAAATTAAAAAAATCACTACCTACCTAGACTATTTTTGTTCAGCCCATTATGCCAATACAAGAGTTTTTTAGGCCTTATCAACTGTGCTTAATTGAAATCCTTCCTCATTTTTAATCCTAGCATTTGCCTTCAATGTTTTTTTACACTGTTCACCTATCACTTCTTGCTTTCATTGTTACAATTACACAATACCAATTATTTGCCTTCAATGTTTTTTTACACTGTAGTCAGGGAGTGAAGGCAGTTTAGGTAGAATTAATTCCTCAATCGACGATTTTTGTATCAATGGATGCAGAGTATATTGTAGTATTGTATAACAAAAATCGACTAAAATCTACCTTGGGCAAATATTTTTATAACCCCTTGAAAGTTGCACAAGTTTATTCTAACTTTGGGCAAGTTTAATTCAGAAGACGTAAATCAAAATACAATTGCGAGCGTGGTCGCATCGCTGCTATCGCGACGGCATTACGCCAGCTGACACATGAGCGACAAATTTTGCGTATAGTGCGCATACACCGTTTGCCGCGCTGACTCACATTTGATTTATTATCCTTCCGCTGACACACGGTTTGCAGCATAGTAAAGTTGATTGCAAATACCACTCACCTGTTTACGTTTGTTTTACCAACGAAATGCGTTTGTTAGTTGGAATCTTCAGCATATTAGCTTACAAGATTATTTCAAAGATATGTATACAACAGTATGTATTATTAGTCTAAATGATTATAGGCCTATTTAATTAATTATGCACCTGCGCTGCCTGCTTTATGGAATTAAATATTAATCATTGATAATTTTAGATGCGTATAGCCTATAGACGGTTCAAAATTGATAAGCTTTTAAAGACCCACAATTGTAATAAATAAGGCCAAGTAGGCCTATTGCTCGTCCGAGTTTTTAAAACAACAAAGAGGAAAAGTTGCTTTTTTATTTCTTATTTTGATCGCAAAATCGGTGCAAATGCAAATAAACTTATTATACGCTGTTTCAGCGTATATGTCTGTAAAAAGGAAGAGGGTTTAGTTATTTTGTTGTTCTGAGAAGTAGGCCCCCGGGGGTAGGCCACAAAACCTTCCAAAAGTGTTCATTGCAAGACCTAAAGAAACATCACAACTGAATTTCAAAATAATAAGCTTAGACTAAAATTTAAAAAATCTCAAAAAAGGAATCGGGCTGAGACGAGAAACACTACAATAGGCCTACCGATATATTTATTTAGGCCTGTGTATATTTAACCTACAAATTAAACAGTAAACCTGCATTGGGTCTATTTCAAACCATGTAGCAAGAACACGTACAAAATATGACAGCTAGGCCTATATAGTATGTTTTAGATGTACCGTATTTATTTATTTCTTACAGTGGATTTTGTGAAAACAAATAGGCAAGGTTTACATAGGCCTATTAAAAAATAATATTTAAATATTGAAGTTACAGCTATAGGCGCTAGGCCTGTACTGTACTGTTGTAACAAATCAACAACCGACTTTATAATATTATATTATAATATATAATTTTGAGATTTACAAACTTAGAAAACCGTACAAAAATGGGATAACAGACATCTTTCACCACTTCCAACAATATAAATAACGTAGGCCTATTTCAGTTGACCACGTGGTCATGCTGGTCGATGGCTTCTTCAGAACACATTATATCTGTAGAATGACCATTTGTTCTCTGCTTTCCCCCGTGGGATTTCCATGATATGAATTTCATGAGTTTCGTGAGTCCCCAGAGCATTAAACCAATGGTCATTTTCAAGAAGCCATGCAGCCAAGATATGAATTAAGAGACGACAGTCTAGGCCTGTGTGAGTAGAAACTTGGATTTCTACGGAAAGAAATATAATTACATTATGGCCGGGCGTTCCTCCAGCTGTTAAGTTTGTTTTTGTTTAGACCCTAATCGTATGCACAAGTTAGACCAGGTCTAAAGTTAGACCAGGTCTAAAGTTAGACCTGGTCTAAAGTGGAATTTAGTTCCATCAGGAATGGCCCTTTACTAGCTCGTATTTCTTTCCCCAAGGCGCGTCATATTGAGATACACAGTCATGACAGTAAAAATTTGACCATAAAGTATACGGTAAAATGCCCATAATCATGTAAAAATAGGCGTAGAGTAGAAATCACTTATGTCTTACGGTAAAATACCTGGCAATTTTGTTGGCAACAGTATACCGTTAAAATTACTGTTGTTTTACATTTAAACACAATATATTGGGACAATACGGCTGTTTACCCGGGCTGTTTACTACCGTATTTAAAAATCGAAGATGCAACACTTTACACACCCACCCACCCCAAATAAACAACTACAGTCTAAATGGTACTAACATGCATATTTTTAGTGAAATAGTATTTCATTTTTACGGTAGTCCCGAAAAATAACGGTAATATTTTACAGTGTATAGGCCTACATACTGTTATCATTATGTGAACAACGAATCGTGGTTACGTGACGTTTTAGGACCGTTTTATTCTTAGTTACGATATTAAAATAATAACTAAAAGTAATTAAAAGTTTTTACCTTTTATGGAACTCCCGTCATTTAAGGGCACACTATAACAGGTGACAATCACAGGGCAATTATAGCCGGAAATCAATGCAAGCCGTCAATCAATTACATGTCAATCAATTAGTCACCGACTTTGTGTGTTGTGTGCATGACGCGTGACGCTGTGGTTTAAATTCGGTTTTACGCAGTATGCATAGCCAATACGCTCACTTATAGCGCGCACGCAAATACAAAACGATAAGCGCGACGCATTGACCATGTTTGCGAAAATGCGGCTTACAGTCGGAAACGTTCGTGATTTGTTCATTTTTACTGAAAAATAGTGATTTTCAAATGCCTGTAGATTTTTTTGCCCAGGGTGGATTTTGGTCGATTTTGGATATGTGATTGAATATTTAAAGCCACGTCTACCAGTACAAAAATTGTCGATTGAGGAATTAATTCCAGCAGACACCCTATCTAGGGCTCTCACTCCCTCACTACTGTTCACCTATCACTTCTTGCTTTCATTGTTACAATGACACAATACCAATTTGTTTTCTCTAATCTCAGTTTAATCCATTATGCATTATGTTCAAAATATTTCTCTCTTCTTTTTTAACTTGAAGGAAAGTTTATAAATACACAAGTTTGAAATTGATGTTTGAAGTTATTTAACATAACGTCTATCTATGTGAACAGGCTTCATAAGCTCAGCCCGCAGTCTCTTCCAAAATAATTCTTGTCCAACTTTGTCCTTTGGCCACATTATATAGTCCTCCTTGCACAACAACTGACGTAAAGACAGGGTTAGTTTATTATCTGGAATTTTTTCCAACATCACCAAAATGAGGACGTCACAATTCTCATTGAATAACCTCATATGTGCCATCTCCATTTCAAAGTGACACCATTCACTGTCTGCAAAACTTGGACTTAAAATTAGAATTGTTCTACAACTTTTTTGAATACTTTCACTCACTGTTTCCACTATGTAACCACCTGGTATAAAATCTCGTCCTTTGATGCAAAGACGAAAAGGATGAGGGCCTTCTTCTATGTTTGATCGAAGCTCGTCAATGACCCAGCGTTCGTCGCGTGCAGAATCTTCAGAATATGCTATATATGCATCATATTTGGGGTAGATAAGCTCATCCTGCTCATTCATATTTCCATCAACTCTTTGTTCTTGAATGTTGACATAGTTCTTAATGCGCCTATGGTTGAATATCAAAAACAGCTTATATTTGATGTGCCAGCGATATTTGATAGATAATGTCACTGCGACTGTTACAAATATCGCACATGTGACAATTATGCTCAGATAAAGCAATAGGAAAGGACAGTCTAGATCAATGTTAACAACATGTATCCCTTGTACATTTTTAGGGCTTGCGATATGTACATATCGTTTGGTACAAGCCAAGTAACATTATCTTTAGTCATCCAAGTTTTAAATGACATGATATCACTATCACATGTGCACTCAAAGGGGTTGCCTCCTAAGTCAAGTGTTTTCATGGAAGAAGTTTGAAGCAGAAAGTTTGGGATAGTTGTAATTTGGTTCTTAGCAGCTAGTATTGTGTTCATGTAAGTCAGTTTTTGGAAACCATCCAGTGATACTAAATGATTTTTTTCTAAGTTTATAGATTGAAGACTGTTCAGGAAAGATAGACTGTCTGTTTCTATTGCAAATATTTGATTTGAACTCAAATCAAGATGTTGAAGATGAGGAGCTTTCATAAATGCCAATTGTGTCATTGATGTGATGCCGTTATATGCTATTAACAAAGTTTCCAAATTTGGCAGGTTGATATCAGGTTGGTTCTCAGTGAATGCCTTGGTGTCTGCAAATGTGCCTGAAATATCTAACAGCTTGAGATAGGTGCATTCATTTCCAATGACTGTAGACAATATCAGAGTGTTGTATGGTTTGAAATTAGAAATAGACAACTGTACAATGAATCTAGCTTGGACACAAAATGGGGATTTGATTGCCAGTGTTTTGATATCATCTTGCTTTGGTACTCCCATAAACAGACTTTGTAATGATGGGAATTTGTGTATAGGGTACACTGTGGTGTAGCTATTCTCAAGATTCAATAGAGTGAGGTTTACTAACATGTTTGTCCAGTCTGATCTAGCTACAATGGCGTTCCCAGCAAGGCTTAGTTGAGTTAAGAAAGGTACAGCGGCAAAAGCGTCTTGAGGGATGTCACCAGCGATCCCATTATTACTCAGATCCAGATATTTTAGAGTTCGAAATTTGGTGAATACTCCCAATGCATGTGATGGTATCACTCCAAGAATATTTTGAGACAAGCTTAATTCTTCCAAGTGTTCTAATCCAGTAAAAGTATCATCTGACATTGTACGAATACTCATGTCAACTAAACTCAGTGATCTTAGATGTGGTATCCAAGAAAACGCAGGGCCATTGATGACAGGTGTCAAGCCATACAGAAGAGAAAACTGAGTCAGAGTTGAATTCCATCTTGATAATGGTTGTAATGTTGAAATGTTTAATTCTTGTCCTTGACCACCATAATACACATTTAAAGATGTTAGTTGACATTTAGTTGATAGAAATTTATCCATCGGTAGGTTGGTTATCGCAAGCTCTGTGACGTTTTCAATTGTCCCTATGCTTGTCTGGTTTTTAGGATCAAGACTAAGAAATCCTAATATAACTGTTTTGTGCTGATTTGGTTTGAAGTATTGAAACGTTTCATTTGTGATTTTCTCCGTCAGTGAAAGTTGTAGATTACCCATTTCAAGCAGTGAAAGGTTTCGTAAGTTTTCAAATTCTCTTCCCAATCTGAAAGAAGTCAAGTAGTTTCCTGATAGAATCAAACCTTGTAGCAAATGAAGCGGTGCAACAGCTTTATTTGGTATTTGAGTCAGTAAATTGTAGCCCAGGTCCAAATATTGCAAGTTGGAGAGTTGAGAAAATATTCCACCTGGCAGCTTTACAAGTCTATTGTAGGAGATATGAAGTTGCCGCAGTGATGTTAGACCAATAAATGCATGGCTACTAAGGTGTGAGATATTGTTGGAAGTCAGATTCAGAGAAAGTAGCAGAACAAGTTTCTTGAATGGTGATCCGGTGATGTTGCTCAGCTTGTTATTATTCAGTTCAAGTTGTAAGGAGCAGTTGTTCATATTAGGTGGTACGGCTGTCAAGTTTCTGTAACTGCAATCCAAAATTGGATAAGTTGGCTGATCTCCATTTTCTTGTTTGCTATACAACTTGCATGATGTTGTGGTAGTTACAACGCTACTGGTGGAATTGGAAGAATACATTGAGTGTACATAATTTATGTGCAAAGCATGCAAAGCAATCAACACGATAACCATGATTATGTTTGCCCCTGTGTTTGCCATTTTCACAATGATTTGCAGGCAGTAATATTAAGCAATACAAACAGCGGCAAGTTTTGATGGGAGTAATAGCACACAGTAAGCCTATTCATTTGTGCAGAGTCTAGTTTCTGTACTGAAGTGTTGTCTCTTAGTCTTCCTGACTAGGCCTATAATGTTATTGGTACTAATAATACTAGCAGCAATCTGTGAAAAACCCCTCATCCAAAATAACCTCATTTCTATTGGCACAGTCCATTAACCCCCATCAACAATAATAAGTCAACATATAACCTTAAATTTGTGGTGTATGAGTTTTTGTACCCATCATGTGTAAAGGTCATCCTATGAATGTAGAAACAGTGGGGTTAAAGAACTTTGTCTTGATAGATGAGCATGTTCTGCTAATCACAAACTATGTGTACAAGTGTGAAACCAAGTTGGCTGTTAAAGGCCCATTCAGTGATCCAAGTGCAAGTGTAACACAATTAAAATTGTTTATAAATTGTTTTAAAATGAAGGATCAAGTTGTCATTTTGTATTTTTGAAATGAAAATGTTGGCAAACTACAAAGAAAATAGCAGTATTGATGAAGTTGAAGCCCCATTCAAATACATGTAGTTAATAACAGATTCATGTAATCCGCAAATAGATTCATCAGGATTGTCCATTGAAATTATATTAAAATGTTCTTAAACAAATCCAAATAAAGGTGATGTTAACATGCGTACCTCAATGAGGTCAAAGCTGGTCATTCAATTTGAGAAAGTGCTGTGATACAGCACAAAACGTCATTGAGTTAACATCACCTTTATTTTTAGATTTGTTTAAGAACATTTTAATATAGATTCATGTAATGCCTTATTTTGTACACAGCTTTCGGATGAACCACTAGCAGGCTATGTGAGCACATCTATGACAATGAAAAATGTACCAAAATCTGAATTTTGATGATTTTTACGATTGTTCGGATGAGCAAATTACTGAATGGGCCTTTAATTGAACATTATCAAAACCAGCATGAAGAGATATCTTTCAAGACAATGTAAACTGTATATATGATAAGGGTTGTTTAAACAAAAGCACCATGGGTTTTCCCCTATATGGCAGATTACTTCCTCCAAATTGAAATCTAATAGAGCAGACTGTGTAATGGCATTTTGGTATATGGATTTGATGGATTTCAATGGGACTTGGACACAGTGACCCTTGGGTACATTAGTATGTGTGATGTCATCAGATTTGAGGTCAAAGGTCATCTAGTTGTCATTTGAGGTCATACAAATATGTTCAAAAAGCACTGAATTTGTATGTACTTGCATGGAATGATACTTTGGTTGAGGCAATGTACACTGCAAAATTCCTGGCGAAAGAGTGACTACATCGCACTGGAACTCTGAAGTCACTACCGCCGTCACTCCAGAATAACCTACCCTATGGTGGCCGACAGAGTCACTACAGGAGAGTGACTACATCGGAAACAAGGCAGTAGGGTACTGTGCAGCAGTGTCATCACGCAGTGACTACAACTGCTAGCCTCCGATGTGCTACCTGCTCGATTGCCGCATCGGCGACTCATGAGGTACACCACTGATTAGATTCCAACAGTGGTCCACATCTTGTAGTCACATCAAAGTGACTTCCGTAGCCAGTGCCCCATGCGTCGCCTGCTCGGTGCCCAGTCGGCGAACTTCAAGGTGACTACGCTGCCGAAAGGTCGTTGACCGAACCCTGTTATGAGTTCGAACACTCTGGGAACGCGCGCGTATACCCAAATACGCGCTGATGATGACAAATACGCGTATCATGCTTGTTTACTGCTTGTAGGCCTATACGCTCATGAATGGAATGAGTTGGTTTTATAATTAATTGATTGATGCATGCTGTACAGTGGGTCTGTGGTTCTACTGCTGTGTTTGTTTTTTATCGTGCTTTTGCATTCTTTATCATTTAGGCCTATATTTCAACTGTGAGACTTCTGATTCATTTTGTTTCATTTATTTATTGTTCTCTTTTATAATATTTTAATTCTTTTCGTGCTGCCTGTTTAATAATCTCATCAACTGTGTGTGTTTTATTTGCAGTTCTTGTTCTTGGTTTATTTGTTTTTTTCTTTGAACAAGTTTATTTGTTTGTTTCATTTCAAACGTTTTTATTTTGTTTATTTGTTTGCTTGTTTTCCCACAAAACTTATATCATTGCTTTGTTTACTTCAGTGGTTAGATGACATGTTTTGCTATCAAATTGACCTATTTTTTCATATTTTGCATGATAACGTTATATAGGCCTATTGAAACTTTTATTTATTTAAAACGAATTGTGTTTTAAAAGAGATATTAATTTTCAGCCAAAGTTCGCAAAGTATGCCTATTATTGGCCTAGCATTTTCAATTTATACATTTTGATTTGCCACAACTTTACTTATTTTGAAGCAAGAATTTTTCTGTTATATTTAAAATTGATTTATAGGCCTAGCATGCATTTTATTTTACTTCTTGTCACTTTCCTGAAAGGTCTACTGCAAATTTATACTTTTACTGCCGTAAGTTTATGCAAAACTTTGGCTTGTGCTACTTTCTTTTTCCGTTTTTCAAAATGGTGTTTTATAGGCCTATTTAGTTTGATTCGTTTTTCATGTTGATTTTTTTACGTTATTAAATTATGCCTATAAAATCAATATAGGCCTATTGCAGTGTTTGTTTGAAATTGTGTCTTATTTTTTATCACACAAATATTAATGCTTGTTATGACTTATTATTGTTATAATTATTTATTTATTTTACACATTTAATATTTTAATTCATGAATAGGCCTACATGCTTCTTATAAGTATTCCTACTTTTAACTTCTTTATTTGCAATTTTTCTCAAGTTGTTTTCTTTCGAAGTGTTTCTTTGTTTCTTCCATTCTTCGTTTATTGGTTTCTTGCTGTTTATTTATTTCTTAATTTTTTATTCATTTAGTTATTCAAATAACCACCAATTAACAAAAATGTATTTTATTCATTATATTAGTTTATTGAATTATACTTTGTTTACTGATCATGTTTATTTCTTTTACTAACACATTTATTTTATTCATCTAATATTTCCCTTATTTTTAAAGTCCAGTTTGCAATTTCCCCCTCCATAATCCCCTAAAAAAGCAAGAAATAAAGAATATTATTTGAATAAATCAAGAGAATATAAAAATATGGCAATAAAAGCAAAACCGGCAACCCACAACGCCGGTACTGAGCACCCAGGCCCAGTCGCGTAGTCACACCAGTGTGACTCTCCTGCGTAGTCACCGCGCCGCGAAGTCACTCTGTAGAAACCTAGGAGGCTGGCTACCCGGCTATTTCGGACCAGCGATATGGAAAACCGAGGTGTAGTTTCCGATGGAGTGACATTCTGGTGACATCGGCGTCACACAGATGAGAATCTTGCAGTGTACATGTAGAGTGGTGTTGAATCTTGGGTTAAAGGTAATCTAGGGTCAAAAGAGGTCATTGCTGATTTAAGGATAACTTTTTGTCCTTTCTCCCACATGCTTTGATGAAGTTCAATAGGACTTGGACACAACAAACCTTGGGTCAATGGATGTGAGGTCAAAGGTCATATATGGTCATTTGAGATCATTTTACAAATATGTTCAAGTGTGTACAGAAGTAGTTGAATTTGCATGGAATGATATTTTGGTCAGGGGAAATGTTGGGTGGTATTTAATTTTGAGCTAAAGGTAATCTAGGGGTGAAATGAGGTCATTGCTGATTATGAGGTAAACATTTTGTCATTTCTCCCACATACAGGGTGTCCCAGAATGATTTATACCGTGTTTGAACAAAATATCAAAAATATATAGTCAACAGTGTATCTAATTTTAATAAGTGCAATACAATGCCACACATGTCTCCTACTTATTCTGTGACTTTCATTGAAATAGCTTGATTCGTTTTCGCTTTTCATTGCTATTACTGAAAATGGACGAAAACTGCATGTGTGTAATGGCATCATAACACATGGATCCTTTATCACCATCGTCCAGCCGCACTGTGCGATATATATTGGAGAATTCCTACATTCTTTGATAGGAAATACACCAAATTTGGCACAGATGTAGAGCTACAATGCTAAGTAATTCTTGATATGGGGTTAAGTGGAACATTTCAATATGACATCAGATATTTAGGTTGAAAAACATACTTTTTATGTGATTTTTACCACAATTTTTACCAAAAAATGTCATTATTACTAGAGGATATAACTT